>NC_140025.1:20124685-20587685 GCF_964263955.1 Coregonus lavaretus | reverse complement strand
GCTGTCTCCTTCTGCGATCATCTCGTCGTCGTCGTCGTCCCACGCTGTCTCCTTCTGCGATCATCTCGTCGTCGTCGTCCCACGCTGTCTCCTTCTGCGATCATCTCGTCGTCGTCGTCCCACGCAGTCTCCTTCTGCGCTCATCTCGTCGTCGTCGTCCCACGCTGTCTCCTTCTGCGATCATCTCGTCGTCGTCGTCCCACGCTGTCTCCTTCTGCGATCATCTCGTCGTCGTCGTCCCACGCAGTCTCCTTCTGCGCTCATCTCGTCGTCGTCGTCCCACGCTGTCTCCTTCTGCGATCATCTCGTCGTCGTCGTCCCACGCTGTCTCCTTCTGCGATCATCTCGTCGTCGTCGTCCCACGCTGTCTCCTTCTGCGATCATCTCGTCGTCGTCGTCCCACGCAGTCTCCTTCTGCGCTCATCTCGTCGTCGTCGTCCCACGCTGTCTCCTTCTGCGATCATCTCGTCGTCGTCGTCCCACGCTGTCTCCTTCTGCAATCATCTCGTCGTCGTCGTCCCACGCAGTCTCCTTCTGCGCTCATCTCGTCGTCGTCGTCCCACGCTGTCTCCTTCTGCGATCATCTCGTCGTCGTCGTCCCACGCTGTCTCCTTCTGCGATCATCTCGTCGTCGTCGTCCCACGCAGTCTCCTTCTGCGCTCATCTCGTCGTCGTCGTCCCACGCTGTCTCCTTCTGCGATCATCTCGTCGTCGTCGTCCCACGCAGTCTCCTTCTGCGCTCATCTCGTCGTCGTCGTCGTCCCACGCTGTCTCCTTCTGCGATCATCTCGTCGTCGTCGTCCCACGTTTGTCCTTCTGCGCTCATCTCGTCGTCGTCGTCCCACGCTGTCTCCTTCTGCGCTCATCTCGTCGTCGTCGTCCCACGCAGTCTCCTTCTGCGCTCATCTCGTCGTCGTCGTCCCACGCTGTCTCCTTCTGCGATCATCTCGTCGTCGTCGTCCCACGCTGTCTCCTTCTGCGATCATCTCGTCGTCGTCGTCCCACGCAGTCTCCTTCTGCGATCATCTCGTCGTCGTCGTCCCACGCTGTCTCCTTCTGCGATCATCTCGTCGTCGTCGTCCCACGCTGTCTCCTTCTGCGATCATCTCGTCGTCGTCGTCGTCCCACGCAGTCTCCTTCTGCGATCATCTCGTCGTCGTCGTCCCACGCAGTCTCCTTCTGCGATCATCTCGTCGTCGTCGTCCCACGCTGTCTCCTTCTGCGATCATCTCGTCGTCGTCGTCCCACGCAGTCTCCTTCTGCGCTCATCTCGTCGTCGTCGTCCCACGCAGTCTCCTTCTGCGCTCATCTCGTCGTCGTCGTCCCACGCTGTCTCCTTCTGCGATCATCTCGTCGTCGTCGTCCCACGCTGTCTCCTTCTGCGATCATCTCGTCGTCGTCGTCCCACGCAGTCTCCTTCTGCGCTCATCTCGTCGTCGTCGTCCCACACTGTCTCCTTCTGCGATCATCTCGTCGTCGTCGTCCCACGCTGTCTCCTTCTGCGATCATCTCGTCGTCGTCGTCCCACGCAGTCTCCTTCTGCGCTCATCTCGTCGTCGTCGTCCCACGCTGTCTCCTTCTGCGATCATCTCGTCGTCGTCGTCCCACGCTGTCTCCTTCTGCGATCATCTCGTCGTCGTCGTCCCACGCAGTCTCCTTCTGCGCTCATCTCGTCGTCGTCGTCCCACGCTGTCTCCTTCTGCGATCATCTCGTCGTCGTCGTCCCACGCAGTCTCCTTCTGCGCTCATCTCGTCGTCGTCGTCCCACGCTGTCTCCTTCTGCGATCATCTCGTCGTCGTCGTCCCACGCTGTCTCCTTCTGCGATCATCTCGTCGTCGTCGTCCCACGCTGTCTCCTTCTGCGATCATCTCGTCGTCGTCGTCCCACACAGTCTCCTTCTGCGCTCATCTCGTCGCCGTCGTCCCACGCTGTCTCCTTCTGCGATCATCTCGTCGTCGTCGTCCCACGCTGTCTCCTTCTGCAATCATCTCGTCGTCGTCGTCCCACGCAGTCTCCTTCTGCGCTCATCTCGTCGTCGTCGTCCCACGCTGTCTCCTTCTGCGATCATCTCGTCGTCGTCGTCCCACGCTGTCTCCTTCTGCGATCATCTCGTCGTCGTCGTCCCACGCAGTCTCCTTCTGCGCTCATCTCGTCGTCGTCGTCCCACGCTGTCTCCTTCTGCGATCATCTCGTCGTCGTCGTCCCACGCAGTCTCCTTCTGCGCTCATCTCGTCGTCGTCGTCGTCCCACGCTGTCTCCTTCTGCGATCATCTCGTCGTCGTCGTCCCACGTTTGTCCTTCTGCGCTCATCTCGTCGTCGTCGTCCCACGCTGTCTCCTTCTGCGCTCATCTCGTCGTCGTCGTCCCACGCAGTCTCCTTCTGCGCTCATCTCGTCGTCGTCGTCCCACGCTGTCTCCTTCTGCGATCATCTCGTCGTCGTCGTCCCACGCTGTCTCCTTCTGCGATCATCTCGTCGTCGTCGTCCCACGCAGTCTCCTTCTGCGATCATCTCGTCGTCGTCGTCCCACGCTGTCTCCTTCTGCGATCATCTCGTCGTCGTCGTCCCACGCTGTCTCCTTCTGCGATCATCTCGTCGTCGTCGTCGTCCCACGCAGTCTCCTTCTGCGATCATCTCGTCGTCGTCGTCCCACGCAGTCTCCTTCTGCGATCATCTCGTCGTCGTCGTCCCACGCTGTCTCCTTCTGCGATCATCTCGTCGTCGTCGTCCCACGCAGTCTCCTTCTGCGCTCATCTCGTCGTCGTCGTCCCACGCAGTCTCCTTCTGCGCTCATCTCGTCGTCGTCGTCCCACGCTGTCTCCTTCTGCGATCATCTCGTCGTCGTCGTCCCACGCTGTCTCCTTCTGCGATCATCTCGTCGTCGTCGTCCCACGCAGTCTCCTTCTGCGCTCATCTCGTCGTCGTCGTCCCACACTGTCTCCTTCTGCGATCATCTCGTCGTCGTCGTCCCACGCTGTCTCCTTCTGCGATCATCTCGTCGTCGTCGTCCCACGCAGTCTCCTTCTGCGCTCATCTCGTCGTCGTCGTCCCACGCTGTCTCCTTCTGCGATCATCTCGTCGTCGTCGTCCCACGCTGTCTCCTTCTGCGATCATCTCGTCGTCGTCGTCCCACGCAGTCTCCTTCTGCGCTCATCTCGTCGTCGTCGTCCCACGCTGTCTCCTTCTGCGATCATCTCGTCGTCGTCGTCCCACGCTGTCTCCTTCTGCGATCATCTCGTCGTCGTCGTCCCACGCAGTCTCCTTCTGCGCTCATCTCGTCGTCGTCGTCCCACGCTGTCTCCTTCTGCGATCATCTCGTCGTCGTCGTCCCACGCAGTCTCCTTCTGCGCTCATCTCGTCGTCGTCGTCGTCCCACGCTGTCTCCTTCTGCGATCATCTCGTCGTCGTCGTCCCACGTTTGTCCTTCTGCGCTCATCTCGTCGTCGTCGTCCCACGCTGTCTCCTTCTGCGCTCATCTCGTCGTCGTCGTCCCACGCAGTCTCCTTCTGCGCTCATCTCGTCGTCGTCGTCCCACGCTGTCTCCTTCTGCGATCATCTCGTCGTCGTCGTCCCACTCAGTCTCCTTCTGCGATCATCTCGTCGTCGTCGTCCCACGCTGTCTCCTTCTGCGCTCATCTCGTCGTCGTCGTCCCACGCAGTCTCCTTCTGCGCTCATCTCGTCGTCGTCGTCCCACGCTGTCTCCTTCTGCGATCATCTCGTCGTCGTCGTCCCACGCAGTCTCCTTCTGCGATCATCTCGTCGTCGTCGTCCCACGCAGTCTCCTTCTGCGATC
Organism: Coregonus lavaretus; assembly: GCF_964263955.1. NCBI lineage: Eukaryota > Metazoa > Chordata > Actinopteri > Salmoniformes > Salmonidae > Coregonus > Coregonus lavaretus. The sequence continues at coordinate 20,583,891 of NC_140025.1, read as the reverse complement.
ATCTCGTCGTCGTCGTCCCACGCTGTCTCCTTCTGCGATCATCTCGTCGTCGTCGTCCCACGCTGTCTCCTTCTGCGATCATCTCGTCGTCGTCGTCGTCCCACGCAGTCTCCTTCTGCGATCATCTCGTCGTCGTCGTCCCACGCAGTCTCCTTCTGCGCTCATCTCGTCGTCGTCGTCCCACGCTGTCTCCTTCTGCGATCATCTCGTCGTCGTCGTCCCACGCTGTCTCCTTCTGCGATCATCTCGTCGTCGTCGTCCCACGCAGTCTCCTTCTGCGATCATCTCGTCGTCGTCGTCCCACGCTGTCTCCTTCTGCGATCATCTCGTCGTCGTCGTCCCACGCTGTCTCCTTCTGCGATCATCTCGTCGTCGTCGTCCCACGCAGTCTCCTTCTGCGATCATCTCGTCGTCGTCGTCCCACGCTGTCTCCTTCTGCGATCATCTCGTCGTCGTCGTCGTCCCACGCTGTCTCCTTCTGCGATCATCTCGTCGTCGTCGTCCCACGCTGTCTCCTTCTGCGATCATCTCGTCGTCGTCGTCGTCCCACGCTGTCTCCTTCTGCGATCATCTCGTCGTCGTCGTCCCACGCTGTCTCCTTCTGCGATCATCTCGTCGTCGTCGTCCCACGCAGTCTCCTTCTGCGCTCATCTCGTCGTCGTCGTCCCACGCTGTCTCCTTCTGCGATCATCTCGTCGTCGTCGTCCCACGCTATCTCCTTCTGCGATCATCTCGTCGTCGTCGTCCCACGCTGTCTCCTTCTGCGATCATCTCGTCGTCGTCGTCCCACGCAGTCTCCTTCTGCGCTCATCTCGTCGCCGTCGTCCCACGCTGTCTCCTTCTGCGATCATCTCGTCGTCGTCGTCCCACGCTGTCTCCTTCTGCAATCATCTCGTCGTCGTCGTCCCACGCAGTCTCCTTCTGCGCTCATCTCGTCGTCGTCGTCCCACGCTGTCTCCTTCTGCGATCATCTCGTCGTCGTCGTCCCACGCTGTCTCCTTCTGCGATCATCTCGTCGTCGTCGTCCCACGCAGTCTCCTTCTGCGCTCATCTCGTCGTCGTCGTCCCACGCTGTCTCCTTCTGCGATCATCTCGTCGTCGTCGTCCCACGCAGTCTCCTTCTGCGCTCATCTCGTCGTCGTCGTCGTCCCACGCTGTCTCCTTCTGCGATCATCTCGTCGTCGTCGTCCCACGTTTGTCCTTCTGCGCTCATCTCGTCGTCGTCGTCCCACGCTGTCTCCTTCTGCGCTCATCTCGTCGTCGTCGTCCCACGCAGTCTCCTTCTGCGCTCATCTCGTCGTCGTCGTCCCACGCTGTCTCCTTCTGCGATCATCTCGTCGTCGTCGTCCCACGCTGTCTCCTTCTGCGATCATCTCGTCGTCGTCGTCCCACGCAGTCTCCTTCTGCGATCATCTCGTCGTCGTCGTCCCACGCTGTCTCCTTCTGCGATCATCTCGTCGTCGTCGTCCCACGCTGTCTCCTTCTGCGATCATCTCGTCGTCGTCGTCGTCCCACGCAGTCTCCTTCTGCGATCATCTCGTCGTCGTCGTCCCACGCAGTCTCCTTCTGCGCTCATCTCGTCGTCGTCGTCCCACGCTGTCTCCTTCTGCGATCATCTCGTCGTCGTCGTCCCACGCTGTCTCCTTCTGCGATCATCTCGTCGTCGTCGTCCCACGCAGTCTCCTTCTGCGATCATCTCGTCGTCGTCGTCCCACGCTGTCTCCTTCTGCGATCATCTCGTCGTCGTCGTCGTCCCACGCAGTCTCCTTCTGCGATCATCTCGTCGTCGTCGTCCCACGCAGTCTCCTTCTGCGCTCATCTCGTCGTCGTCGTCCCACGCTGTCTCCTTCTGCGATCATCTCGTCGTCGTCGTCCCACGCTGTCTCCTTCTGCGATCATCTCGTCGTCGTCGTCCCACGCAGTCTCCTTCTGCGATCATCTCGTCGTCGTCGTCCCACGCTGTCTCCTTCTGCGATCATCTCGTCGTCGTCGTCCAACGCTGTCTCCTTCTGCGATCATCTCGTCGTCGTCGTCCCACGCAGTCTCCTTCTGCGATCATCTCGTCGTCGTCGTCCCACGCTGTCTCCTTCTGCGATCATCTCGTCGTCGTCGTCGTCCCACGCTGTCTCCTTCTGCGATCATCTCGTCGTCGTCGTCCCACGCTGTCTCCTTCTGCGATCATCTCGTCGTCGTCGTCCCACGCAGTCTCCTTCTGCGCTCATCTCGTCGTCGTCGTCCCACGCTGTCTCCTTCTGCGATCATCTCGTCGTCGTCGTCCCACGCTGTCTCCTTCTGCGATCATCTCGTCGTCGTCGTCCCACGCAGTCTCCTTCTGCGCTCATCTCGTCGTCGTCGTCCCACGCTGTCTCCTTCTGCGATCATCTCGTCGTCGTCGTCCCACGCTGTCTCCTTCTGCGATCATCTCGTCGTCGTCGTCGTCCCACGCTGTCTCCTTCTGCGATCATCTCGTTGTCGTCGTCCCACGCTGTCTCCTTCTGCGATCATCTCGTCGTCGTCGTCCCACGCAGTCTCCTTCTGCGCTCATCTCGTCGTCGTCGTCCCATGCTGTCTCCTTCTGCGATCATCTCGTCGTCGTCGTCCCACGCTGTCTCCTTCTGCGATCATCTCGTCGTCGTCGTCCCACGCAGTCTCCTTCTGCGCTCATCTCGTCGTCGTCGTCCCACGCTGTCTCCTTCTGCGATCATCTCGTCGTCGTCGTCCCACGCTGTCTCCTTCTGCGATCATCTCGTCGTCGTCGTCCCACGCAGTCTCCTTCTGCGCTCATCTCGTCGTCCCACGTTGTCTCCTTCTGCGATCATCTCGTCGTCGTCCCACGCTGTCTCCTTCATCAAGTTCCGACGCCTCAGACAGCAGAACCTGCACGTGGCGTTGTCCCTGTGGACTACCAACCCCGAACTGTGCGGGCAAATGATGCGAGCCTCCGAGTCTGCCCACGATAACCTGATCACAATATGCGGAGAGGCAGCGAGCTTGAGCCAAGGCAGGTTCTACAACCTGTACGCAAATTACCCTCTCCCAATCAACAACAACACGGACTGGGACCGGGACGTGTCGCTAGAGTTACTTCGGGTAGACCATAAGGACATAGGAGCCTGGGTAGACCATAAGGACATCGGCGCCAAGGAGATACGGAACGGAGGGGAGTTACTCCTGGAGCTGCAGTCTCTTTACACTGCTTATTTCAGCTTCATCACCGACAACTCTACGTCCAATGAACTGAGGGAGAGGGTGTCTCTTCTGGGTGCTCAGTGGCTGGTCCAAGAAGACTGTTCGGAGTTGCAGTTTTCACTGAACCTGGAAAGGAACTGGTTTACAAGAATGGTCATCATAGTGGCCATATATCTGGCGTTGGCATAAACGGGCATCATCCTGCATATGTCCCACGTTTGTCCTTCACAGTTGGAAAAAAAACCTTGCCACAGATCCTCAGAGCTCCCTTCGGAATGTCTCCACAATTGTCACCTTGTCCGAGAAATTGCTCCCAATAGGAGTACTGCCACAGGCCTTTATAAGGTGATGTGGAGAGTGCTCACAGTGTGATCCAGAGTGTCACAGTGTCAAGGACATATTGGTTATTAACTATCACATGTATCTGTTCAGGGTACCACTTGGACGCATTTCCCTTGGCTACTACATTGGACCTACTACGAGAACTACTAGGATAATGACTCACAACAAGGTCAGGAGAGGAGGCATCAGGACAAAGATATATGTTGGTGACAACGCTGAAAAGCAAGACCTGGCAAACGCGTGGGCCTCACAGATGCTCTCTCGGAATTATCTGCCCAGGCAGGGTCTAGAGGATGCTCTGCAATACATGCTTGACAAACCCGTCGGTTGTTACGTTTTCATTAGACCTAAGAGTACTGAAAGTGACAGGTTTGCGGTGCTGGTGCGATACCACAATAAGACGGTTCGCTACAACATTCGCCCCAACGAACACTACAGCACATACATCATGTCCACGCTGGATGGAGGAGAGAGATGTTACAGTAGTATATCAGAGCTTCTAGGTCCGCTAGGCCAATGTGAAGAAAGCGACAGCCGCACCGACTACGAGATGATCAGAGAAATGGAGATGGAGGCGATGTCTGCAGGAGCACAGTGCAGCCGCAGCCTGGATGCATCCAGGGGCAAACAAGCACAGTGTCCCCGCGCCATCAGCTTAGATGATGACCATTACACCTTGTTAGGGGATGCGAAACCGCGCAATTCCACACAATGCCCCAGTATCCACAGGAGCCTTAAGCAACGTTATTACCAAAACGCCACTCCCAGGGTTACTACTCCCAGGGTTACTGAGGACACGTGCAACGTGAGGGATACGTCCAAGGGTGCTCAAGTTGGACCAGGAACACAGACTCAGGGCAGCAGCCTAGATCTAGATGACGAAGTGTACAGTTTGCTAGGGACCGTGAACCTGTCGGATCGACCCAGACCCCCCAGTATCCACAGAAGCCGTAAGGACCGTCTGTATATGTACAGGAACGAGGCTCCTCTTCAGCTGAACGAAGGACATCAGCCTATCCCTTAACACATAACAGGGGTGAAGGTACCAACAACAAAGAGGAGGACACAGCCCACCGGGGGAAGTACTACGAAGACAACACCAACAATGTGATCCAGCCTGAGGTTGATTTTGCAGCGATTGGCAGAATTAGACGATGATGGTTATGGTGAAGAAGTATCCAAGGGGGCTCAGATAGCTCCAATGTCTTGGGTGTTGGGTGTTTGATTGGGTGTTTGAAAGAAAATGTACTTGTATGTACCTGTGGTGGTGGTGGTGGTGTGTTTACTCGATATTGGTGTGCACCTGACTCAATGTGTAAAATGGGAAATGAAATAAAGAAATGAACATGTGGAACCGTGGTTTATGTGTTTGGGTCTTTATTATGAAACACACAAGATGATATCATGCTTGGAATTGGATCGAGCCGTTAGGTCAGGTCAAATCACACCAGACAAACAAACTCCATGTCCACAACTGTCAACAACAGTCCGGTCTTTCCTCTTTCCGATGGTACAGTACAGAGTCCAGAGTATTGTGTCCAATGTATCCATGGTATTGTATTATAAGATGCCTATTCCGGAATCACCTCGACAACATCATAGGTATCTGCCATGTGTGCATCATTTACAGCAGCTACTTTGTTGAGGGTGTCATAGAGAGTATTTGAACTTCGCTCAGTGCGTTCAATTCTTTCACAGCCTCCTCAGCCAGGATCATCAGCCCATTATCGCCTTGTTGTAACATATAGCTATGAGCTTCTACTGTCTCCATAGCATCTGGTATTCCACAGCTATCACAGTTGGTGATGATAGTGTTTGTGTTATGTATAAGGACGTCATCAGCTAGGTTCATCAGCCCGTTATTGTCTTGTTGTAACATATAGCCCTGCTCTTCTACTGTCTCCATAGCATCTGGTATTCCACAGCTATCACAGTTGGTGATGATAGTGTCCGTGTTATGTATAAGGACGTCATCAGCTAGGTTCATCAGCCCGTTATTGTCTTGTTGTAACATATAGCCCTGCTCTTCTACTGTCTCCATAGCATCTGGTATTCCACAGCTATCACAGTTGGTGATGATAGTGTCCGTGTTATGTATAAGGACTTCCAGCTTACGATCTACGTCATTCAGGATGTTCCAATAGTCCATCAACGAGCACCGTGACGGTTCTATTGTCCGATACACTTACTGTCAAAGGGCACAATACCAAGGTAGAGGTATACTGTACGAAAAAAAGCAACTACTATTACCAATGTCAATGTCGTCACAATCTCTACAATGTCAGTATTTCCACTTGTCCAGTTCTTGTAACCTAACAGTTACTCTAACCAGTAATGATTCACCCTAACTCTGTGAGGCTAGCGTTTGGGCCACCCATGCACTGCTGTTTATCATACCTACAAGGGCTGGGCTGGGTATCAGATGTATATCACACCAAGTATGAAGGCTTACACCACGGCTCCGGATCAGGCTCCGGCTCCAAGGGCTGTTTATCCGAGTTATCCCCAGAACAAGGCTCCCATGGGGTACTCGGGCGGAAAGGTGTGTCTACACATGTAAAGCTCCTGTTATATATCCACTGCTCCCTGCTCCCATAGCACACTGAGTCCCGGTGAAAAGGTGTGTCTAGAGTGTGGAGCTCTTTATACACACCTCTGTGTATCCAGCCAAGGGTGGGTTATCCCAATGAGGATGTTTCACCCCCACCCAGAACCCCTGGGTTGTCAGCCCAGGGCAGCTGTATCACATCCTCATGGATGGTTTGTCCAACCACAAATCTCCAACGGCAAACAGGATAGGCTCACTGGGACTGTAGGTGAGGGTCATGGTGCTCTGACATTCTAGGTTTGTGAGAGGCTAAAGGTGCTCTGACTTTCAGACCGCACCTAAACAAACTCTGAGTCCTGTTGTTGGTTGGCCTTCCCATCCATGAGTTCACACATCAGCCCATGTGCGGACAAACCATCCCTGAGAGGCAATTCAACTCTGACAAACAGAGAGCCTGGCATGGGAGCCTCTCCTACACAGCTATGGAATTTCAGAGCCCTGTGAGCCTATCCTGTATTTGGTTGGGCTTCCTATCCATGAGTCCACACATCAGCCCCTGTGCGGACAAACAATCCCTGTGAGGTAATCCAACTCTGACAAACAGAGAGCCTGGCCTGGGAGCCTCTCCTACACAGCTATGGAATTTCAGAGCCCTGTGAGCCTTTCCTGTATTTGGTTGGCCTTCCCTTCCATGAGTTCACACATCAGCCCATGGGCGGACAAACCATCCCTGAGAGGCAATCCAACTCTGACAAACAGAGAGCCTGGCATGGGAGCCTCTCCTACACAGCTATGGAATGTCAGAGCCCTGTGAGCCTATCCTGTATTTGGTTGGGCTTCCTATCCATGAGTCCACACATCAGCCCCTGTGCGGACAAACAATCCCTGTGAGGCAATCCAACTCTGACAAACAGAGAGCCTGGCCTGTGAGCCTCTCCTACACAGCCTTACAATTTCACAGCCCCGTGAGCCTGCCCTGTGACACTCTGACAACAGGTTGTTAGACAAAACACAAACGTAGAATTTCAGAGCCCCGTGAGCATGGCCTGTGAGGCTCTCCTACAGGCTCACGGGGCTCTGACGTTCTACGTTTGTGTAGGAGAAGCTCACGGTCCAGGCTCACCTGGCTCCGACCGCAAACCTTTACGGTCCTATACTGAAGCAGGTGGCTCTTCCCTGCAACTGTTCATGATCCTGTTATTGTGTGATAGTTTGAACGAATGTATAGATCCACACATTAACTACTTGAAGCTACCTACTGAAACTGCAGCTTCTATAGGACCGAGGAGTACTTGAGAGATATAATGGCCAGCAGGATTCGCAATGTAGTTCAGCCAGGCTTATACGGGAGCTGCACTTGGAACATCAGTGATATCAACGTCAAAAGGTTGGTTAAAGCTTGGATAGGGCACACCCCTGCCACCTTGGACATGTCTCTTGAGGCATTTCTACTCATGTCATCCCGGGAAGCTCAAGGTTATGGTGCAGAGTTCGCTTTAAGGCACCGCCAGCTGATCATGAGGATCCTCATGAAGTACGCTGACTCAGTGAACACCATAAATGTCATGGCTGGAGTCGGGGATACGAGACAGCACACTTCGCTCAACAGCAGACCGTACAACAGTCCAATCCGTGGAGCCGGTGCTTACGGGTCCGATTGTGAGGATCCGGAGAGGTTCTACGCCCAGGAGTTTGATGATGATGAACTCGCAGCACACATCATGGAGTTGAGGCTTCAAGAAGACCTGTACCAAGACCTGCCACCTCATAACATACGACACCCAGGACCTTAGTTTTTTATTAGACTACCTGCCTAACTACTGATGTTGGCAAGGGATAGTGTCTCATCACACGTTACACAGCCTCCATTCTTTTCTGATATTAACTATGAACAAGCTGAACCGGAGCAGTACAAGGGTGTGCTTGATATCGCACACCTGAAACAGCTACTATGGAGAACATGGACACGCGTGTCAAACAATTCTTAGATCAGTACCAGCATATGAGTGAGAGTTCCAAATTCCTTGGTATGCCCTTCATAGTGTTTGTCGCTATGCCGGAAAACGCTCTACACGCCATGGGTGTTACTGCCAAATTCATATGCGACCATAAACAACTGGTACAGAATACTAGGCAAAGGTGGAAGGGTCCATATCTTCAGCAGCTGCAACATCAGCGGAGAGATCAATTTCAGCCGCAACACATTCAGCAACAACGACAGAACGACCATACACAACAGTCACATCAGCACAGTGGTGTCACCGCTCGCTCAAAAAGCCCGGAGTTCGCGTATCACACTCCAGCCGTCCCTGCTGACACGGTGTATGCCACCTATCAACCCAAGCTCGGGGAGAATTGCTGCGGAAACTATGAGAGATCTAAACATCATCATGTAAGGGAGCAGAGTCCCCAAGCACGCAGTGCTAGGCAATCTCAACGCCAACAGTAGCTGAGCGTGGATTTGGGAATGGATATGCGGCTGATGTCACATTCAAGTAAGGACATGCGCCAGCTGAGGTCTGATGCGAAACGTAAAGGTCAGAGTCACAGTCCCTGGGAATATTAATCGTACAGACACACTAAACCATTCAGAAGAGTTGTATGAGACATGGTTAGTTAGACTAGCAGAGACGTCAGTTATCCAACCAGAGGTTTGTCCTTGGATAAAAAGGGGTTGAGTACCATGTCAAACCAGACCTTCACTGACACATTGAAGTCCCCATGTCTGATTTGAGAGCGGACTCAAGTCACAATTGTTTGGTTCAGACTCGACCTTTAGCAGCACGCAGCCAACCTATCTACCTGATGTGAGTTAAAGCTATTCCATTCCAGAGGTGCTTTGCCGCTCACACACTAAGCCGAGACCTTAAGCTACACGACTCCGCTACGGGCAGCTGAAATGGACTATACCACAGCCCCAGTCTCAGCTCCAAGCCAGCCCCATACCAGCACCTCGCCCACGGGGAGTACTACCAGTCTTACTTTTTCACAAGCTGAGAACGGTGCAACAACACTCACTGTACCCAGTGGCCGAACGACCGAACTCAGACACCACACTTTGCAATTTAGCAAAGACCCAGGCTGTTCCAACCCGGTCCACAAGCACGTCATAGACATGGAGGCTGATGATCAAGACCTTCAAATTTACAACAAAGAGTACAGCGATACAGACGAAGACAAAGCTGAATCTGACAAGGCGTACAACGAATGTACAGACCTTAGGGACGAGGGGCCCTTCTACGACGACGACGATGATGATGATGATGATGATGATGATGATGATGATGAATTGTCTTGGTCAGACCCAGATTGCGATCCAGCTCTCAGGTATTACCACGAAGACCATGTAGCGTATCTACGCGACAAAGGCCTAGACTTCGAAGACTGCGGAGACGGAGGCTTTTGGCATAAACCGGGGGGGTATATCAACGTCGATCAACGAGTCAAAGGAGTTGTGTTTGAGGACACTGACACTGATTGATGTCAACCTTATGCTTCCACAGTATAGCCCTTAACCAACCTCTTGTTACCAGCCTCTTGTTTGTTGTTTATTGATTGCGTGATTATAACTTAGCTTATAGTAGAGAATGGATGAGTACCTGTGTATATGTACCTGTCTATACAGTGGTGGTTCTGCACCCTATACCCATGTGTACTTTCCATGTGTACTTTCCATGTGTCCACACATTGTCCATAATAAAAGACAATAAAAAACAGTCAATACATTTCTCTACCTGTGTATTTCTTTATTACGTCACGTACAGGACATCATTTACAGTTACAGGACCGATATGCACATACAGATAGGCACATACATACGATATGCTGCTGCTACTACTTGTAATACACCTCACCGCTTAGTTTGATAGACCTTTCCCCGCTGTGTATCTCGTCTCTGGTGTGACATAGAAGTAAGAACGCCGAGAGCATGTCGTCTCTGGTGTACTCTCCGTCTACAGACTTCTTGCCACCAGTAGTCACGGTACTACATTTCACAGCCTCTGTGATAGTGACCATGGCCATTTCTTCTCTCAATTTCCCCAGTAGCAGTTTCCCTTGTTCTGCGTGAGCCTTGTCAGTGAGCCTGTCTCCGGGTAGAGCTATGATGTCTCGCGTCTCCAATAGACTCGCCGTGATATCAGTGGCCAGATTGACTCCCTTTCGAGAGCGCCTGTACATGAACACGTCCATATTGGAGCCCATCTTGTTGCTAGATCCCGCACCCTTGGAGGTTCCTATGGTTGACTCGAGCATCCGAGTTTTCTTGGTGACCTCGGATAACACTGCCCATCCCAGGGACATTACGGTGTCACAGTAATAGAGTGTTTCCCTATTGATTGCTGACACCGTACTGAGAACCATAGCGAGTTTGGTCTTTGCTCCTACGTGCTTCCCTAGCATGTACTTGTTGTTGATATGAGACCACTTGCTGTAGAACAGGACCTTGAACCCGGAGCGTAGCAGGGACTGCTCGATTAGATTTTTTACATCGACCAGTGCGTTCACGTAGGTGTTTTGTTCAAATACCATCACCACTGGTACTTCTTTCCACATCACTCTGGGCATAATCAGTTTCAGTAGTCTAATGTGAGCGCATAGCAGAGCAGCGTAGACTCGCGTCACCTGATCCAAATCGCGAATCTCCAGTTCCTCCAGGGCCATAACCTGTGAGAGTGAAAGAGAGCGAGAGAGAGAGAGAGAGAGACCCGTACAACTAGTCAGTGAAAGGGGTATAAATACATTGTTAGCGCTCTGAGGATTTAAACACCCACAGAGAGAACAGAAAGAGGCTGCTGCTAGCCCACAAACAATCATGTTCTGTCCCGCTTGTCAGGCTGCTCGACAGGACGTGGAGACATTGATGAGGACTCCATGGGAGTACCTCTTATCACACTACGAGTTCATGATAGTGTTCACTTCATTCCAGCGCAACATTGTCTTCTACTCTAACATGGATTACGGGCAACTCAGGACCCTATACAGCCAGCTTGTGTCCTTCTCGCCTGCTAGGATACTCATGATAGACACATTGATCTCGGTTTACAACAAAAGAGGACTCGGTAAAGACGTACAATGTGATTCGTTCGATGTTCCTTGCGAGTTGTCAAGGGTTATAACACTTGCAATAGGCAACCAGGTTCCAGAGCAGTTCGTACACGAGTGCATCTCAAGCTGCAACTGGAAGGGGTACGACGATATGGTACTCGCTGCGTTCGCCTCAGCCGACACTATTCGCAGCGGAGCCCTAAAGTACATGGCTATCATCAAGGAGAGCGTACGGGATATACAATCACTTCACACAATCATCTCTCTAGCGGTTACAGGGTGGTTGGTGAAACTCTCCGAAGCAAAGTGCACATGTGGCACCTGGACCCAGGCCCTAGACCTGATCTCGTGCTTCGTAGCCGACACGGAGTCCACGTTGACGATCCAAGACGAGGCTCGTATAAGCGCTTACATTTGCACACTATTAGACTTGAGCCCCGCTCCCACAAACGGACTGTACCTTTGGGACAAACACAGACCCTTAAATTACAAATACATGTTTAGCGACCTTCTGATTACAGGTCTAGATTCGGATGAAACTTGACAACTCACCACTAGCTTGCCACCTGCCAACTCCACAGCACAGCACACCCCGGCACAGGACCTAGAGCCTCCTCCGAACGTTGGGTCGAGGCACAGGTACGCTCTGACCACGGACCCACGATTCATATATTCCAGGGTGACGCTGTTATTCGACAGGAACTTGTTTATGACCGAGGGCTCGAAGGGAGTGGTGTGGTCGGTCTTGGTGTCGGTGGACGAAGTGCTGCTGCTACCCGTGACTTCGCTCTCGAATCCTTTCGGCGTGACCATGTTCATCAGCTCCTTCAGATGGTTGTCTACAGATATATGTTGAGGACAGTACACTCCCAGGCAGAAGCACGTCAGCCCAGGCTCCCTCTCGTGATACCTACACTTGAAGCTCTGGGACACTACGTGGTACGCGGGCTCTCCATCTTCCCCACGGATATCAGCCACTTTGTTCAGCCACGGGGTGTTGTTGACATGACTTGTGATGTGCACTTGCTTTCGCCCTCTGAACGCGATGTTCGGCAGCACAGCCAGCAGCACCTTAGAACTAACAAAGCCCACTTCGTCCACCAGAATGAGATCAGCGCTCTGCCCTCTGCTGGCCTGAGAAGAGAAAGTGAGAAGGAGACATGTTAGCAGGGGTAACCTGGATAGTACTCCTAGCATACTACATATCTCATACTACATAATCACACACTGGTCATGGACAGTGTCATATCATAAAATACAGCCACAGGAGAAGAGCAAGTGGAGAGGAAGGGTGAGATTGGAAGGGTGAGATCTCAGAACGTGGAAGGACAGAGGAACAGCAAGTAGCAAGAAGAAGAAGAAGAAGAAGAAGAATAGTTGGACAGCAACGGAGACCGCATGTCAACAGGCCAAGCATGAATCATTCCCACATAGAGTTAATAGACGATCCCCAATGGGTGAGCTACTGTGTTGAGAATGAATGCTCTTTCAGAGACCACATTCAGGGATACGTGTGCCGAACACACTGCAGCAGGCACGTGTGCTCAGGTTCCAGTTGCTCCTTGATACAAACCATGGTGACGCGGAGCCGATATCAGATGGCCTCATCAGAGTCTTCATGTCCCGTCGCAGCTCTGCTTGTATTTCACAAACCTCAGGTGGAGTTCAGAGGTCCGTACTACATGTCCGATAGAGGGGATTGTATCGAAATGGGTTATGGTGCAAAGGAATACCACCCAGGGACCACGGGTCACTGCTGCACGGAGGTGGAAGGCCGCCATCTCATACTGAAAGCCAGCCTGCCTGTCATGCTCGCCCTCTTCTCGATATCTCTAACCAAAGACTTTGGGAGTCAATATGGGATTGTACACAAGAGTCTAGGGGCAAACACTTCATCGAGCACCACGTCTTTCTCCTGGATGGCAAAGATATTCGAACTGGCTGAGGAGATACAGTTTAAGCACAGGTCCGAGCTGTGTTGCCGCCGAGAGATGTCCTCGGTTTTACAGGACGCCGTGTTGAAGAGCGCAGTAGCCATATCAACGCTGTTCAGCTCACGCAACAAGAAGATCAACCGCTTCATGAAGAAAGTGACTTGCAAGTACAACGACAAGCACTCCAAAAGAGCTGACTTCTATACCATGGTGGTAATGCTGGCGTTATGTCTTTTCCCATATTTAAAGCATCGTGTACTAGGCGACATATTTAACAACAGGACATTGGTGATTATGTGCTTTGACAAGACACGCACCAGACACAACCAGTGGTCTACACTCTCCACGCATATCCACATGCACGTGAACCAGCCAGAGTTTGTAAAAGGGGTGCTTTCCAACAGCGATCTCGCCAGCTCCCTGCCCGCTGTGGTGACGGCCACCTTGGAAAAGTACATTGCCGACGCTAGCTACTCTGACATCGACAGTACTATGTCTGGTACTATGTCTCACAGTCAGACTCCCCGAGACCGCTGCTTCGAGAACCTGGAACAGTGCGAGGTTGGACATCGGACCGCACCTCGACTGGACTCGTCTCTACACCGAAAGAACAAGGAAAATAAAAAACACATGGGGAAAAGGAGGACTCCTTGCTCGAAGGGGTACTACGAAAGTCATGAGGGGAGACTGGAGGAGAAAGTGATGCGTTTACAGCACTCGTAGCCAAAGCTACGGCCACACCACATTTGCGCTGTGTAATATCTTCACTATGTTGTGTTGTTCATTTTGGTATGGTACGCAAGACATGTAATATTCTGTATGCCTGTACAATAAAATGCATCTCTCCCATGCCGGTATGTGTCCGTGGTTGATTCATCCATACTCAATCCATAATATGACAACGGTGTTGTACATGAATGACATATGAGTGAAATAAAGACACACAGACAGACAATGGCTTGAGTTGTACAATCGAGTTCCTTTAACAAGGTGTTTTATTCAGACATTCGTGCACACATATCAAGGGCAATAGAACACAATAAACGATCCAACGGTTATCGTGTACATCGGTTCAAACTGGCACAGGTGATGGTTGGGGTTGTCTTTGGTGATTTCTTGTTCTTCTTTTGCATGCAGACAGGCCTTTTCCACTTGATTGAGCCCTTAGATGTAGTCTGCTGCTTCTGCTTAGGGCGCACCTTCTGCTGACTCTGCCTCTTTTCCACGTACTCTTTGAGTAGTTGGTCAGCCTTTGCAGCAGAGTAGTTTTTGCGATCAGCCTTGTGCTTCTCCAGAGCCTGCCGTTTCCACTGTAGGTTGACTATGCTGGTTATGGGAGCGTTACCAAACTGCACCAATGCGTCGTAAGAGTGCTCAGGGCCGGCTCTGATTACACTATCAGCAAAATCTCTCCTGAACGCTATCCCGCAGTGCAAGCAGTTCCACAATTTGTGAGAAGGGCATGTACGCCGAGGCTGCTGCTCTTGTAGACCCTGGGTCGATTGTGTTTGAACGCTCTGGCGCTCTGGACAATCTGAATCCCACATGATCTTGGTCAAACACGTAGATGCCATCGCAGGCCATGTCGTCGGGTGAGTCTCCCATTCGTACGTAGCCATGAGTCAGCTGTCGAAGCGTACAATATGCAGTGATGTGTGAGAATAACCATAAGAGAAGCTATCTTTATATTGTACGCGGTAGGTCCGACTGTTTTTGTCAACTGTAGCTCAACACCCTTGTCCAAGGGTAATGCGATCATGGAGACTGTCTTAGACGAGGTTATGTTTTTCACTAGACTCGAGGCAGTCTCTATAGGAAAGCCCGATGCTATCAGGTGCTTGAATAACACAACTCTCTCAGCCGTCACATTGTACCTAGGATTGTATCTACGTACTGGGCCTATCATCGCCATGCAAATATACGAGATCAGCTTGTCGTTGGTGCCAGTCGAGGCTGTGGACCTTAGGTTCATTCTCAGCTCGTCGACTTTCAGCTGAGCCCGACGCCTGTCCCCCTCCTCATCAGGGTACTGCGCAGATAGGACCTGGGCTCTGTTGCGGCTCATATTGAGCGAACCGTAAAATTGGTAGAGTGAACGCAAGGGGTATGCGCTCAGATACCTGGGAGCCTCTATCTCCTCCAGTGTGTGGCAATGAGATTTGAGTTGGTGGAATATTTCTTTACCCAACGTCTTTTGCTTGATTATCTCGTCCCGTCTCTTGAGCGAATCCAACTGCTCCAGGAACTTAATGGGTTTCAGACTTTCACCCGCGCCTCGATCGTCCTTCGTGGCGTCAGTTATGAAGACACTACCGCAAGGGCCGGCTCTCACCATTTCGCCGTTGTCGTCGATACGGAGATCGCACGAGTCCTCCGCGTGAGTGGAACTTACATTCTTTCCAAACGCACACTGCTCGTGCCTGAGCGTGAAGTGGTAGCACGAAATATTCCTCTTCACTTCTTCCCAGGTGTCGACAGTGATTTCTGCTTCGAAGTAACACTCGGGACACTCCTTGGTGTCCATAGCCAGCTGCGGCACCATTGGGTACCGGAGCATGAGCGAAAGGAAGTCCTGCAGAGAATCCAAGGTGTTCAGGGACTCTTCGCGAGAGCACGTGATGAACTCTCTGCTGAGCTTTGCGTAGACACCAACTGCTTCGGACAGTGTCAGCGGTTGATTTGGCCTTCTGACTATGGTTTCGCCCTTCTCCACGCCTTGGATCGCGAGCCACACTGTGTATTCGTTGACCTGTTTGTTAGAAGGTCCTTCGGGCGTCGAGGCTGATCGCTTGGGCTCATGAAATGAGTCTGCAAAGTTTTGCAGTTGTGAGTCTATCTCTCCCAGCAACCTTGCTCTGCACGCCAAGTCGTACAGGTTGATCACGCTCATTGTCATTCTCTGGCCTTGGTGAGGCTCGATCTCAGAGCCTCTAGCGCTCCCGGGGCTACCACGTCTGTGATCCGTCTCTGACCCTGCCATTCCGCTAGACACACCATGAGTCCTATCCATCTGGGGTCTCGTGAGCACGCTGGGTGTTTCACGTCGCCTCTCTCAGAAACAGAGGGCCAGAGTGTCGTTAGTTGAGCAAATGCAGATATGCCAGTGTCGCTGATAAAGTTCTCGGGCATGGCGTAGTGTGAGGCATGCTTGCCATTCCCTGTCCAAGGTAAGCAGGCCTCTATCGCTAGGTTGTGCGGTAACTCCCTGAAGGCGTATGCCAGGGCGCCCACTCTGTTCCTTCGTCCCGTGGTCACCACAATACAGCGGCTGATCTCACGAGCAAGTTTCAGCATCTCCTCTCTCCCCTCACTCACCACAATTACAATCTTCGGGTGGATAGGATACACATCGGGGGAGACTCTGTCAGCCAGGGCAAGCGTTCCCATGACCAGGTTAAGAACCCTCTCGCCCGCAGCGTCTGACGAGCCGTGTACAAACACCGGTCTCAGTCCACACCCGTACATCAGCACGGTGCACACATCGTACGTGAGAGAGAGGAACTTGTGAGGTTTGTAATACTTGACAAGCCTGCCGTCGTTGTCCAATCTCACCCTGGTCCTGTAGTCGTCATTGTGGACAGGTTCGAAGAACACATGCCCTTCGTTCAAAGGGAGACAGGGGACAAATTCAACCTCAAGACGGGAATCGAGTACGACGAAACCCGAAACTCCCCTCTCATGCCACTCGCAGTGCACAGTAATGGGTTCTGGAGTTTCTTCTTCTTCTTCTTCTTCTTCTTCTTCTTCTTCTTCTTCTTCTTCTTCCCTCGCTTCTCCTTCACTTTCTTGTTCATCGTCACTCCTTTGTCCTTCGCTCCCTTGTAATTCGCTCCCTTCTACTTCACTTTGTTGTTCATCATCACTCACATCCGATCCACTTTGTTCATGATCAGCAGTCCCCTCAGATCCACTTTCTTCGTCAACATCCCCACCCGAGGACTCTCCATCGCTGTCAGACAACTCGGGTTCACTTTCATCGGAGCTCACGACTTCACTTTGATTCTGTCTAGCCAAGGACTCCTTGTAGTCTATCAGGTACCAAAACCTCTCTCTCCTAGGTATCAGTTTCCCATCAGAGCACCTCTTCCAGTCTTGCAACCGCTTGCTGTACCAAAAACACCCCGTAGAGTCTCGAGCGAGCGCCTTGGTGAAATCAGTCCTCCCCAACTCCCATCTGTACTTTAACTTTGACACCTTCGAGCAAAATGAACTCGGGTCCGTCTTTGACCACGGTAAGGGTCTCTGCCAGGTTTCGGGTCCTCGGATTCCCTTGGGTAGACAGAGCAGCTTGCAGAACTCCCTAAGCGAACGGTTGCAACGAACGTGCACCTCTTTGCAGTCACTCTCCCCGCCTGTGGCGCTGTCCACGGGAGTCTTGATGACAGCGTGCAGCCCTGGATCCCCTTGCATTGCAGACACTTTCAAGGTCCCTGGGTTTGAATGTAGCACCAGGTTGCCACCGGAGTTGACGCGAATGACCCCTTTAGACTTGGAGAGCAGAGCAGTCACATCCTCCCTAGTGCCACAAGGCCCTTTGCAGGAGACCAGGTACCCAATGCAACATGTTTTCAGAACATCTAAACCCGGGGGCAAAGTGTGAGTCCAACATTCTGTCACAGAGTCCGCCTCAGGCGTGAAAACAGTCACAGTCCGCGATCTGAAAGGTCCCGTAGCACCAGCGAACCAGGCCAGCGCCCGCTGCAGGTAATTGTACACGTCGCGTCTTAGACATTTTATCTCCAGCTCTTCGTGCACCTCTCCCGAGAGCATTCTACACGCTAGGGCCAGGACAAACTCAGACGCTGAGCACACCTCGTTGTGGACAATCAGACTCTGGTCAACCGGAACGTCCCGCTTGGTGTACTCATCGCTGTGGACATGGTGACACGGGGAAGCGTACCAATCTCCGGCCTGGACTATCACGATCAGGTTTGCAATTGGCACCAGAGCGTTGCGTTTGAACTTGTTCAGTCCTTTGTTCACCACCTTACAAGTGCCTCTGGTCCACACCTTTTCGGTAGGGCACGTCAGAGCCCGGGAGCACAAGGAGTCGAAGCCTCGCCATGCGACGGGGTCCTGGATTCGAGCCGTCCTAGAGTCTATCTCCACACGTCCGAGCGGTGCGAGCCTTTCACTCACCAGTTGGCCTCCAGAACTCTTTAGTCGCAAAGAGAAACTGACAGGAGGAGCGGCACAGAGCCACTGTGCAGTAGCGTTGCTAGAACCCAGGCCCCCTATCGCGGTCAGGCTCTCAGAGATAGGATATTCCAGCTCCCAGTCTTGCTCTTGATACTCATCACCCGGGGCCTTTTTGAATGTCCACCGGGTGCCTATGAGTTTGGTCCAAGACCTGTCGTTCACATCGTACCCCTCTAAGGGATCCCGGCCTCCGCTGCGCATGAACATGTCGTCGATTACGGAGCTCTTGTTCTTACACTTGATGCGTTCATGCCCGTCTATCGGATCGGGGCCTGGCCACTCGGGGTCCTCTTTCTTCAACACTTCGGTTCTGTACAGCGAGCTGCTCTCTACAACCACCGCCACCGATTCAAGCTTCTGCACCAAGGGTCCATTGTCCCTCAGGTAGAAGAGCGGGGACTCTGAAGCGAACGCTATAGTGTAACCGTCTACCACAGTGGTGCCCGGGTAGCGGTTGACACCGTAGGACCTGCTCGCTAGCCGCATGAAAGTCCAATCCCCCAGACTGGTCCTTACGTTACTCGGGAAACTCTGTACATTTTCAAACTCGAACACGGGACCGAGCGTGCTAGAGTAGGCTCGCAAGAGGAGCTCCTCTTCGTCTCCGCGAGGCAACAGCTCGCAGCCTTCCCAGAGTTCGGAGGGCTGTACGGGCTTCGGGTTGCAACACCTAGACAGCAGAGGTGCTAGCCTGTGATCCTGGGCGCACAAGAAGGCCCCAATCGTGTTTGTCCTCTGCCTCTGAGAGTGGAACGCAGCATCCATGCCCCTGGTCCACACCGATGAGCCTCTGTGTCTACTGAGGGTGATCAACTTGCACACAGGGAAGCAGTTGACCCTGCAGCTTTCCGCCAAATGGCTCAGGAGAGCGTAGACGGGCGACAGCTGGCCCCTGCCATGCAGGGTGAACTCGTAGTCGAGCATCAAGTCTCCCACGGTCATGTCCGGCACACATGGGTGTACGGCTCTGTAGAACCATGTCAGACAAGCGCTCACGTCAAAGTTCTTCTTGGCACCCCGTGTGACAGAGACCCTGGCGCAGTGTCCGAGTAGCACGGCCTCGTCTAAGCACGCCTCGTATACGGAGCCGCATTCCCCCCTGGGCCTGTCAGCCCTAACCATGGAGTACCGATTCGGGGAAGTTTTTATTGTGAGGTTGAGATTGTATTCAGACAAGGGGTAGGACAGCATGTCTTCTTCACTCTCCTCCAAATCGGTTTCTCTGGCTATCTCTATTGAAGGGAAGAACTCTCCGTCTCCTATGGCTGAGGGAACCGTAGAGGAGGCAGGCTTTCGCCTTTGCAACTCAAGCCAAGATCTCTTATACAGAGGCTCCTTGAATCCAGGGTCTCCGATCGAGGGGGTTTCGACCGCAACATCGAACAGGCCCTGCTGCATCTTCCTGCGACAGGTCTTGAAGAGACGACATAGTTTATGTTCCTCGTAGCCTCTTGCGTTCTCACTACATATCGCCTGCTCTGTCCTCGACATCTCTACAACTATACCCCCATCCGGCTCTGCGACGGCTCCCGAATTGCTTTTCGTGGCCGCTGTCTTGGGAGAGTAATTGAGCTGAAAGAAGCAGTCACTACAATCGATCAATGGACTAGGCAGTGACTTGCCTCTATTGTTTGGTCCGAGGACGCACAGGTCATCGGTGAGCAATGTGGGTTTCCCTAACCAGCGTGGTTCGGGTACAACTCCGTCTGTGTTCGGGATCTTCAACATAGCTCTGCTGTACCCGTGCTTGGAGTGAAACACGCCGCAAGCTCTCAATATGTTCAAGTTAACCAGCCCCAGCGTCCGTATCCCCATCGTGATCCACTTGAAACTTGAATCGCATCCTCTCCCCCGCCCAAACAGGACCAAATGTCCCGTTCTATGTCCAAACCTTGGCACGGTGGAGATCACTCTGGATAGGTTTGCAATGACTTGTTCTTCGTAATCGGTGTCATCCTCAGATTCGCAATCAGAGCTACAGCTCTGACTTGCTTCGCCACCGTCGTGTTCATCCTCACATGTGTCTTTGCTTTCCTCATTGTCATCTCCCTTGTCACCTCCCTTAGTGTCCTCACAGTGGTCATATTCAGCCTCTCCCTGGCTGGAGTCCTGGCTTTCCTCGCTGGAGTCCTGGCTTTCCTCACCTTGCTCCCCTTCGGTGTCATCGTCATCTCCCTTGTCATCTCCCTTAGTCTCCTCACAGTGGTCGTATTCAGCCTCTCCCTCGCTGGAGTCCTGGCTTTCCTCGCTGGAGTCCTGGCTTTCCTCACCTTCCTCCCCTTGGGTGTTTTCCTCCCTCTCCTCACCGGATACCCGGTCTCGGATTTGCAATATCTCATCTTCCAGCTCCTCGCTCATTACCTGCTCTCCACCCGAAAGCTCCAAGCCCGCGAGCCCCGAGTGTACCCTCGGGTTGGCCGAGACGATCTTTCTGAGTTCAGATAAAATCAAATGAGATTTCACCGTCACCTTGACACGGCTCTTCTCCGAGGCGACAAAGGCTTCCTTCAGACACAGGTACGACAAGAGCAGAGCCTGAGCCTCTCTCAGGCTCAGGGTTGATAGGAACGACAGCTGGACGGGGCTGCTAGTGAGCTCCGATTCCTCCACACTTAGCTGCCTGAAAACATCAAAGGCGTACATGATAGCTACACAGCCCGCAAAACGTAACACCCGCGGTGCGACAATGTCCATGGTCCCCGGTAACAGGCACACGGATTGATTGAAGATGTGCCCGCTCGACCTGAACCCTCTCGGTAGGACCCTGTGATACTCGGCGCTCCTTAGGACGTCCAGAGTCGGCATCTCTCCGGAGGAGCGAGCTTTCGGCAGGCGCCCGTGTTCGTCATCTCCGTCGTCGAGGCCGCAACATATCACGGCAGGAGGCACGCCCGGGATACCCCTTTCCACTCTAAACGTAGAGCAACCGAGCGGGAACCATTCCGTTATATAGCCACTCGGAGCCGACGTCTTACTGTTCCTCAGCTGAACCGTCCCCCGGGCTCCCCTTGTCATGGCAGCCCTCCTCTTGGGTACAATCACCACAGCGTCTCTCAATATGTGTCTCAAGACCACAACGTTCTCATTCTCGGAAAGAACAGAGAACCCCGAGGGGAGTCTAGTCATGTCTCTGAGAGAAGCCAAGCCATCACGATCACGGCAGCAGCTGAGGACGCTCGAGTGTTCGTCCGCAAGATGCTCGTCGACGAGATGTTCGTCGGGTTTAACCTCCTTCGGGGTGCCGATGTATCTCAGCATCGAACCTGGCTGTAGAGGGTCCAGGTCTCGCAGGTCCAAATCTTTCCCTAGATCATGCAGAACGCATTTCAGTTTGAACGCAATCCCCAAATTGCAATCCCCCATAGCCAGAGCGCATAGCGTGCGAACTATATCCTCTCGACACCCTTCGTCGAAGATCATACACATATCGGTCTTCCACGACGCGACCAAGCTGTACAGAGATAGGCCGTCCGTCGTGTAGATGTAGCCCGATTCCACCTTCAGGCCTCGAATGTCGAGCTCCTTGACCGTGTAACACGTCGGCCACTTTGAACACGACGAGCCTGCCAACGCATCATGCGAGTCCGAGCGTCTACAGATCACCAGCGAAGGTGGCGCTCCAGCTTGGCGGCAGCCTCCTTGTATCCTAAAAGCCACGTCTGAGAACACGGACAGGGTCTCATTGAAAACTGCGAATGCGCTATCCCCAACGGCTAGTTTCCTTGGGAGAGGGGGTTCGGTGAAATTTTCGATTTGCACCACACGACCTCTGCTGTCGAACGTTGTGAACGCACCCTCGCCGGTCCTCACCCTGTACACGTTATTGGACATGCCGAGGAGGGGTGACAAAGAAAGACACCTCTTCAGTTCCCCATTGTACAAGAGCCGGCACCTCATCTTGAACCTAGATACCCATTCCGGATCTAACTCTGCGAATACATCGCTGCGGCCGCCGAACAGGCACCTGCGTTCATCGTCCGTGAGCTGTACCTTTCCCAATCTGAGGCAAGTGTAGACGTAGAACATGTACTTATCACACATGCGAACGAGAGATCCCCAGCTATACCTCTTGGAGCTCACAGTACAGAGAGGGTTGCCTCGTACCCGATGAACGGGCAAGCTTGTATCGAGGCTATGGACAGCCCGAATTGGCCCCTTTCGCTCTGGAAGAGAGACCCAGGGTTTGATCATTCTCTCTCCCTGAGGGACAACTTGACCAGGGTGGTTAAAGATATCTTCTCAAAATACGACAATGTCTTCACCGATGAAGCGATGCCCTTTGTGAACCAAGGCTCGGTTCAGCCTGCATGTCGCCTTGCAGCTCTCAACGGGGACACAGGAGACACAGCGGAATCAATGGAAGAGGGGTCCGTATACTATGTATGTGACAGGGGGAAAACCAACAACAGCATGGACAGTCATGATATCAGTATGTGTTCTGAATATTCCTTCGATGAGTTACATACGGAGCAGCTTAAAGTCATACATTTTGAAGACAGTGACAGTGAAGAGAGTATGTCAATAGCCAACTCTGGCATTGACTACGATGACGAAGATTACCACCCCCATGATGATGATGAAGATGCTCCCTGGACCGACCAGAGACACCCTCGGTCATGGACAGTTGAAAAATGGACCACAGGAGACCTAGATGGAGATAAGTCGCCCAGGGGGGCGCGTGTTGGGGACCGATCGACACGCTCCAAGCGTAGATGCGTGCGATGTGAGGCCTACGACGCTCACTGTAAGTCCGCAGCGGAGAATTACAGACGGATCCTGACCAGCTACACCAAGACCGTTTCTGAGCTTATGATAGGCTTCAAGAAGGTTCTAGAGAGGTACCCCGAGCTTAGGGTCGACTCGAGCGACGACCATCTCCACTACATGGTTCAGGCCGCACTAGGGCGCAACAACCTCGTGCAGGAGATGGTTCGCCTGGCTGCAAAGAGACAGGTGCGAGAGGCTTTCAAAACGGAGGCCAACGAGGAAGACGCTAAGTGTGACCATGCAGTCGTTTCTGTCCAAGAAGCCCTAAACACGTGCTACACCGACAGCGAGACACTCAGGATGATCCTCCAGCGCTACACCAATCTGTACATTAGATACATAGAGGTGTGGAGAGAGATGTGTTCCAAGGTATCCAGGGACATCACGGTGATGGAGTTTATCACCCTGACTCAGGACAGGCCGGGCGTGAGCCACGGGGAGCCTTGGTCCGAGGCAAAAGCCTACGTTGCTCGCATGCTCCACAAGGTGGCCTCCATTACCCCCAGGGCCGTAGGGGAAGCTTGCGCCCGTGCGCTGAAAAACATAGATTTCAACCTCTCGTCAGCTCCTACGGATTTTGACAAACGTAAAGGTGTCCTCGGCGCCTCGATAGAGGAAATCCGCAGCCTTCTGGAAAGGACATCGCGAAAGTGGAGTTGGGACTCATGCATGAACGACCTGCACTTTGATATCCGCAGCGACCTCACGGTGCTGGAGGCCCTGGTCGGCGTGGGAGAGATATCCGTGAAGACTCTGCTGTATGAGAGGTCTATGCTCGTCTCGCAAGTGAGAAAGATGACTAGGAACGAGGGCTCTCTCGAGCTTCAGGTGGCTCAGACGCGATCCAAGCTGAGAGAATCGGTGTCTCGGTGCCGGTACGCGGAGATGAGCGCGCTGCAGTGAGCAGTTGACCTTGCCGGTTGACTGGCCCCCGGTGGAGCGTGTGGGTACTAATCTAGCGGTTGTATCATGGATAGTGCGTCTACACCATGGATTCGGATTGCGATTACCTGCTCTACAGCAAATGTGACCGGACCTCCGAAGATGCCGATGTGGAGGACGAACCGTGTCTACACTGTTCCGATTACCCAGTTCAGGAGAAGGCAATACGATCCACCTCAGTACATAGCACACCCACAGTGTCTTTCGATCGAGCGCTGACCGGGCGCATGGCGCCTTACGTCGAGGTGTTTGAAGCAAGCGACCTGTCAACCCGGACCGAATGCAAATCTTTTCACAAATTCCAGACCCCGCTACGCTATGTGAAAGATGGAGACATTATATCGCTCCAAGGCGCGATACACATGCAGGACGTGTCCCCAAACGGCACCTGGCTGTCTGAAAAGACAGAGTGTATAAAATCGCTATTCAGGTTGAGACTCGCGTGTCTGATGTGCACACATCTGCCAGACCTAAACAGAATAGTCCTTGAACAGAAGAACGATGACGGGTTATTGTATCTGGCAAACAAGTGGCTGTTGAACAAACGAAACATGAGCGAAGGCATAGAGTTATTCGGACCGTTTGTCTGCGACGCAATGCTCGCTCCCGTGCTCCACGAAATCCTTCGTTCGGACTGGATCGAAGAGCGCAAGGAACTCGGGGAGACGAACAACGAGCTGAAGCTAGGATGGGCCCAGGAGTTTTACAATTGGAAGTGTGTCATGAAAAACAGGACCGGCTCCATGGTATTTGCTCACCATCTACAGTGTCCCATTACACTCAACAATGCGCATAGCTACAGAATCGTAACGCTCATCTTGGACAAGATGCGACGGTGCGGATACACGCCTTGGTCCGCTGTGCAGGCAGTGCGCTGCTAGGAGGGTGGCATTAAGGAGATCGCTTGTGTCGAATGTAGGAGTCGTCTCCTGGCCTCCTGCGTGTTTCTCATGGAGTGCGCCGCAGTGGAGGCGTCTCGTCAGCGCGATTGGCTGGTGCGAAACGAAGCAGTGATTCAGCTATGCTGGCTCCTATATCGAATACACAAGCCTCAGGGGTGTGATGTTTATAACTTGCTAGAAGCCTGGACAGAGTCCATTATGATACACTCGATAAGGTTCCAGGAGTACAAAGCTAAGGCCCCCTCCTTGTCTGACTTAGAGGCCATGGTTGTCATATTCGCAAACGATCACATACCAGTGGTATCTGAAACCCGGAGCAGCTCAACGGTCAAGCACACGTATGACAACGGCTCCCAGGACCCTGACCCCGGGCTGATAGAGGTGATTGTGCAAAACCCCAGGTTCTCCCCTAAGCGGGAGCCTGTCGTTTACCCGATTACAAGGGATGATGACTTCAACATTTCAACCGCAGTCGACGTCCTGACCAAAGCCCCAGTCGCCATGGAAGCCAGGGCCCAAGAGGTAGACGTGATAGCGAGGGCTTTTGTGTCGTGCTTCCCTAGAGTGGCCGCATCAGCTCTGGACCATCTTACGCTGAAGGCGCCTAACACGCGCAAGTTCCCAGGTAGAATATGGCCCTTGTTTGTGAACTCAACCAGGGCGTGTTACAAGCTGTTCAAAGCTCTGGCTCTACCTGTGTCGCCCAGCCCCATTTACACACTTGAGCTGCTGGCGAGAGGGTGGAGAGGCATAGCGACAGATGTTTTGGAACGTTTCATACCCATGAGCACCGGGGGAGTTGTCCAAGTTAGCTGTGAGCATTACACGAAGCACCTTACCGGGCCCATCAACACCCTAGCCAATCTTAGTCTGATAAGCGACTCGGAAAGGGCTCTGATGGTCAAAGTGTTGAGCAAAGGGGTTCTACCGTGCTTCACGGGAGAGGGTGACAGCTCACCTGACCGACTTGTGAGCTCAACCATAGCTCTAACGTTCGCGGCTTGCGGACTACGGGTGTTTGGGTTCGCGAAGGATGACGACCTCGACGACAACGGCGCACACCTCACAGTTACCTCAGCGGGCTTGTTGTACTACGCGGCCTGGTACGTACTCGTGTACATGGGGACGTTACACATGCAACCCATGTTGAAGGACCGATTGTCCAGAACAGGTTCCGATGCTGACAAACACCTATGCTCAGCCCTGAACCTCGAGCGGGTGACAGAGGGTTCTGACAATTACTATGTCCTTTACGGAAGAGAGCTAGTAAACGCTCTAAGTATAGTGTTCGGTGCTCTGCTCGACATAGGCACCATCCTACGCATCGCGGAGCTATACGTCCCAGAGCTTATGGCTCAGCTGCCTTACAGGAAGAAGCTGAACTGGATTCCGGGCACTGTCAAGAGCTCAATAGAGAGCCGAGACATGTGGTTCACCAAAGAGCACGGGGACGAAGAATCTTACCTACAAAACAAGGAACCTCCCTTCGTGTACCTTGGCAATCTTGCCCACGGGCTTCACAGTAGCATCCAGGGTACGCTGACTATGCGTCACACTAGACCTATCGCACAGGCCCTCCGTGGGCCTGACGGAGAGTTTGAACCGTGGTGCGACTCACTCTGGGTTTTCAACGATGTCGACCAGGATGGTGTCAGACTCGATGATACTTTACGCATGGCAATGCAAGAGGAGTCAGAGGAAACCTTTGTCTCTTTAGATCTGGTAGATGATCAGCAGCCAGACGACAACTGGACCTGTGTGTCCCAGTGCCCCCTTTCGCCCGATCTCCACTTGCAAGCAAGTGAAGGCGCAAGTCAAGACGATGCGCCTGCGGCACCGGAACAGCCCGTGGCGATAGTCTATCGTCGTATATGCAAAGGCCTATTGGTGGAGAATGTAGACAACCTAGGGTTTGACGAAAGACACACATTCCTATCTATAGCACATATGTCCCAAGCGTTAGACAAACGGCAACACGTGGCAGCTCCGGTCGTGAAAAGCCCTTGCATGGCAAACATTGCATCCACGGTGTACAGCAAAACCCATGTTAGGGTAAACGTGAGAGGATCTCCGATATCTCACAATAAACTCATAGAGGCACTGTGGGTTCTCTTCATGCACGCCAACAGTCTCCCTGTAACAACAGCAGGAGCATCCTCGACTGTCACCGTATCAACTGTGGAACCCTCCACGCCTGAAGCTCTGGCCGTGATGGTACACTTAGCAGTCAAAAGTTTCAACCTCCAGACTGTCACTCCGCTTGGAGTCTGCAACGACATACATACCATTTACAATAGAACGTGCAATCTGGAATCGGAATTTGTACCCATCACAGCAATTGTAGGAGGCCTGTTCGGAGTCAACGTGGAGCTGACTGTCGACGGTCGCAAATATTACATCGTCAACGACCACTACCACGGCCTGTGGGCTCCCGGATCGATCTGCTACCATAGCGGTGTCTGGTCTGTGATTGTAGAAGGCCTCAACCTACCCGTCCGGATACCCCAAGAGCAGCTTACCCTAACCCACTATCACACGGGAACATTAGGAGCATACCTCAGGCTGAACGATCTTAAGGTTTGCCAAGTGCCATCTGACAACTATTGTGGATTCCACACAGTGGCTGTGCTATTGGGCAAATCTGGCAAGTGTGACCGCGATGTCCGCAATAGTTTGGTCTGTACCACTGTAGACTACGTGATAGATAATATCAATGTCCCGGGATTCCAAGTGTATGTAAACACGCATTACACTAACACCCGACAGGGTCTGAAAGATGTGTTGATGGAGAGCAATAGGTGGTTGAGCGTAGATGAAGTCACCCTCATGCTCTTGGCTCACGGAAAGAGGTCGGCAATGATCACAGAGCATTCATATCCCATCTACAACACAGACATTAGTCATTTCGTTATCAAGTCCCACCACTATGAACCTGTACTGCATGTGTAGTTTTGGGGATGTCCTGTAATTTTATAGTTGTATATATGTATCATTGTCCACATTGTTTTCTATTTGTTTGATATACAATAAAAACACATGGAGACGAATACTCAGTTTGCTGGGTTTTTATTATTATCTATACACAACTACATACCAATGATGGACTACCAAGTCACAAAAATGTATAATAATGGTATTATGTTGTAGCTATAAGTAGACATCATAAGTAGACATAATTGCTGATGTATATGTCACACAAGGAAGTGTAATGTATGAAGACATTATAAGCAATAAACTATATGCATGCAAACAAATAAACAAGGACACGGGTATTACAAACGGCTATCAGAAAAGGTACGGTCTATACATGTCACTCCATAGGGTAATAGAAGCTGTGGACAGGCATCCCAGAGGGTGTATCGAGATGTTTGCCATGGGCGCGCCTAGTAGATATACTATCATCATCAGCTGTAGCAGCATCCTCTTCCACCCCTGGACCTGGGTAATCGTCAGCTGATGCTGGGTCTCTGTTCTGGTGACCAACGCTGTTGGTAGTACTTGACACTACACTCACTCTTCCTCTCGAATTTGCAACTCGGCCAACTCGGTTACCCGATGCATTCACGTTGCCAGTGTCACCCTTGAACACAGTTAATACATTAGCCAGTTCTGGACTTTTATAGAGAACGGGCTCCACGATAAGGGCTTTGTTCCACCTGAAACACTGGTTGTGTATCTGTATGTAGAAAGGACCGAAGGGCCGAATGACAGCACCCACAGTGTGCAGATCAATGTCTTTGTACTGCTCAGAGCCTAGTAAAGTGTCCCAGCTACTGTCCACAGACGTGTCTTGGTGTGTGAATCCGCACAGGTTGTACACACGGTGGAGTAGGTGCTCTTCGGCTGGGACAGACAGGGTCCGGGACTGATCACGATGGGGTTGTCTTCTCCCTCTCTTGCTTCCTTCCATACAGCCGTTAGCTACGTAGCTTTCAAGCAACGTGGTTCTCACCAAATCTGGCAAATGGTTGAGCAGTCCCAACTGTTTCATTGTACTGTGAATGGTAGCTAAAGCGTGTGATCCTCCCCACACCGGATCCCCGACTTTCCAAGTGTATATGGTGTCGATCAGGCATCCAATGAAGTCCACTCTGAATCCAGTACCCCATCTCCATACCCTTGACGGTTGTATACACTTCATAGTGAAGCCCAGGACCCGGATAGCTACGATCTGTGCTCGTAAAAGGCACTGCATGACATGATAGGCCATGGTGACATTGTCAGTCTCTGAGGCACTTTCAATTCCGTACACACAGCCTAGGTTCCACTTTCCTGCTGCCTCACCTACAAACATCCCTACCACAGAACTGTGTACATATGGGGTCGTCATCAGCTGCAGTGTGAACGTCCTGGGGACGAAGGAGTGAACCTGAAGAGCGGTGTGCATGTCCAAGATGTCCTGTAAAACGTCATTTTCAGCAAATACCCTGTGTACCAACAACCCTGCAACATTTTGAATGGTGTTAACAGCTCCCATATACAAGGTCTCCGAGCTTTTAACCATCAGCAGTTTAGGTACGTCGTCCTAAGTCAACGTAGGGAAGTCATTGATTATGAGCTCCACGTGTTTAAAGCCGTTCTGGGGAGGTGTCCCTAGATTCACATTGTGGTACGTCTGGGGGCCTGACTCGCAGCTGAGTGTAGTGCAAGGAATCTGTTTGTTGTAGACCATGTCCTTAGGGTAGTGCAGTAGGCAATAGCGCTGTAAAGCAGATTCAACTCCCATCAGCCAGCTTAGCTTATGATCCCTGGGATCTTTGCGTAGCACGCCTACTACTGTTGGGGTCAGAGTGTCCGGTATCCTCCAACCTTTGGAATGCGATGGCGGCTTGGGCAACAGAACACAAGGTTCCGTTATAGGAAAGGCAACGCGGGGAAGTTGTTGAATTGTCATATCCTTCAACCTAGATATAGAGACTGTGCAACAACTGACATACACCATCATATGGTATGGTGTGTATCCAATTGACTCCATGCTGGCGGTGGTAAACCCTATAGACCTCCAACGTTTGTTTTGTTTTAAAAACCCAACCCAGTCAAACCATGTAGATTTCCAATGTGTGGTAAGGTGGGGAACCAAGTGAGTGTCAGGGGGTGCCTCCCTAGTGGGGTCAGACCCTTCTGCGTTTACTTGCAAAGGTGGTATCGGCACGACATAATTTGGTATAGGACAATGATAACCTGTGGCATTGTATAATACCCCTTGGTCCCACTGATGGATCATCTGTTGATCAGTAGTAGTACTAGGCTGTCTGACCCAAGGTTGTGGGTATAGCTGTACCACGAAATCATTTGCAGGTTCTTCAGCAACGTGGTCACTCTGCCGATGAGACTGTATCTGGATTTGGGGCCCAACAATGACAGTCTCCGCAGGTTCATCGGCAACGTGGTCACTCTGCCGATGAAACTGCATGTGGAGTTGGGGCTCGTGACTGACATTGTCCGAGGTACCAGGATTGAGGACTTGGTTTACAAGGGATTTGAGTTTATTAGGATCATCCAGGTACTGATCCTTGAAACAATCAAGCAGGATGACAGGCAAGTCCGGAACCTGTCTGGAGCTGTAATCATCAGTCTCATCCTGGATGTAAAAGTGGTTCCTGCTGCTGTAGCAACCCTTGGAATTGACAGTGTGTTGGTTCTGCGTGAAGTGTCAACTTTTGTCACCAGTGCTGCCGAATGTTGTCGGCGTCACTCCTCCGGCTAGTTCAGGGTAGAAAGGTGCAATGGTTGTTGTGGTGTCCGCAGTGAGGTGTAAGTCGGTAGAGATGTCGCCCCGAGTATGGTTCACAGTCTCCGTAGTATCACATTCGACCTGGATGGTGTCTACGTGATTAGAAGAAGCCTGAGCGTCCAGGTGTACCTCTGCCACGGTAGCTGATGAACCCGAGGGACCCGCAAGTTCCAGACTCACCGATCTGCTTAACTCGTGAAAGTGTTTCAGAGCCCCAATGATACCCTTGTGGTATATCTTTTTTGCCAGTTCTGGGGGACCCGGCAAGTCGTTGGTGCTCTTGTGCTTGTGGACACGTCCTGTACCACGGCTCGAGGTTGTGTAGCTGACTGTGGAATCATTAGAAGACAATGTGTTCCATCCCAGGGTGATCTTGTCAGCCGTGAGTGCGCTAAGCAAGGCCTGGTAAATCTTGGGTTTGGGTGTAGTGAAGCCACGCTGTACACTTCGAATGGCAGACGATTCGTGTTCCCTAAGCGATTCTATAATGCTGACACGAATGGGTTCCTTGAAGCCCAGAGCCAGCAGCCTACCCTTCAGAGATTCTGGTGTCCTTGACCTTTCACCCAACCACACATGAGGCACGTCGACTCTGCTCATGTCCCTAGTTCCGGCCTGCTTTGGTCCCAGTCTACGCCATATATTGTCATTCACCAGCCCGGCCCTGCAAAACGCTAAGGCGTTGATGAGAGTCTTGAGCCGGTCTGGCGAGCCGCATATATCCACCTTGTCCGACTCACGGTAAGAAGGCTCGTGTTGCATCCCTGGACGGTTAGCTATTGCGGCAGATCCTCCCGTTTCCCATTGGGCCTTCATTTCATTCCAATGTTCGATGATAGAAGCGTCACTCTCGACATGTGCGCACAAGGTACACAGTGCCAGATTAGCGCATGCCATGCGGAATGAGTCCATGTCCTTTGCAATGTTGGAAGACCTGTACATAGTGGGCAGCGACACGAATGGCAACAGGGATAGTACGTCTCCGGTCTCACTGTGGACAAAGAACACTGTGGAGAGTTTAGGTTCTCGGACCGCTGTCTTGGCATACAAGTGTCTGGGAGGCATCATGCCCATCAGGCACATGGCTCTAAGAGACCCAAGTACCCCCAGAAAGACCTTGTTCATTTTAAACTCGAGCTGCTCTTCGAGAGCTTTACCTCGCACGCTTCTCATCCAAGAGCTCAATGTCTGCCATCGGGCATCCAGAGTTGTCACGACGTGCATCATCACCGCGTTCGCACTACCAACGTCCTGCAAAACCAGGCAATCGAGCCTAGGGGCCAGCAGCCTGCTACAGTCCATGTGCTGGGAAGAGGTAGCACTGGCCTTGGAGTTGGTGTCACTGAGCATAGATTGTCTGGCGTTGCACGCTCTTACAGCTGAATGCATAATGTCTTCCACGTGCACACTGGGGACCAAGACTCTCAACGAGAAAGTAGACACTTGCCCTTCAGTCAGTGTATCCATTGCGGGTGACAGAGCTACATCATCCTCACAGTCGGTGAACGAGCCACTAGGCCCCACTACTACTTCGTGGCATAGGCAATATTTGCCCAGGAAGGTGTACAGAGGGTCAGGTTTTCTGTCGGCAAAGGTGTCACTCCTGGGGTTCCATACGTTCAGCTCTGAGTGCAACTCGAGGTACGAAGGGATAGACACTCTCAATTCCCTGGAACCTCTTCTGTCTTGAAATCTCCACCATAGCTTTAGGAACCTGAATGAATCATCGGTATTACCGAATATACCACTGTCATCGTCCTTCAGCTGGGCAAAAACGTATCTAGCGATACTGTGTCTAGCGCCCTCGCTTTTGTGAAACCCGTAGCGTTTGTTCTGCACGAGTTCCAAAAACAACATCACAAAGTAAGGCGTATGCATAACAGCCAGGTGCTCCAAGCGCCTCAGGTTCAAGTCCATGACCGGAACAGTCCTCCGGGTACCATTGTCAGTGACTATGTTCTTATACTTGCAACTGCCGGCATGTAATGTCATTCGTATGTGCCTGCACAGTATGCAACAATCAGCTACTCCCGTACTGAAAAACCTAGTGAGGCCTAGGGGGCCCGGTATGTTATCCGGGTGGTAGTAGAAGTCGTGATGCTGGCGTGTGACACTCGCCTTGCTTGCAGCCCGCACCAGACCCAAACGACCCTGGTAGCTGTACAAGTATCCGATTGCGTCTTCTGTGTATTCGAACGTTTCACAATGGTTGAGAGCTCCCCCGTGGAGAGCCGCAGCAATAGTTTTCCACTTGGCCACATCGTCCCCCAGATCCATTGCAGTGGCAGCAGCAATAGATGCTAAAACAATAAATGTGACAAGAAGGTTGCCGGGTTACCAAAACGTACAGGACACATCGGGTAACAGAACATAACAGGTTTTGCAGCAACAACCTCCTTGAGTGTGGTCCTATGTGGCCTAAAGATCTGTAAATATGATAGATATATATGATAGCGAAACGGACAGCCTCTTGGGTGTGTGTGTGTGTGTGTGTGTGTGTGTGTGTGTGTGTGTGTGTGTGTGTGTGTGTGTGTGTGTGTGTGTGTGTGTGTGTGTGTGTGTGCTCTGTGTGTGTGTGTGTGTGTGTGTGTGCTCTGTGTGTGTGTGCTCTGTGTGTGTGTGCTCTGTGTGTGCTCTGTGTGCTCTGTGTGCTCTGTGTGCTCTGTGTTGTACCACCAGTCTATTGAACGTTCATGGGACGCGCTAGAGCCTTCAGACCTTCAGAGTTTGAACATGTTGAGTGACGTGTCGTTGTCCATGACCGTGTGACACACCATCATCTTGTATTTCATCTCCCCTGCATGATAGTACAGGGTATGCTGCACTGCGATTGCAAGGCAACTAGTTCCATCTTTCTCGAGAGTCCAATCTAACAGCGACCTCCTAAACTCCTCTGTGATCTTAGATTCGCACCCGTGCCTGACACCGCAGCTGAACGGTGTGGGTTGAGAGTCTCCCAAAGCGGGTAACGTGTACCAGAAAGCAAATGTCTCACGACACGGGGAGCCTATTCTAATCCTGGCTCCTGACACATCGCCCATTGCCTTTGTCGCCAATGTAACATCACCCACAAAGTGCGTGTGTATGAAACAAGATGTAGTCCTACTAGGGGGCTTCGGCAGAACCCCAGGGAACGTCTCCATGTCCATTCGTATGTACCTTACTCCGAGCGCTTCGCATTTGTAGTCTATCAACTGCACCTCTTTCGGTAGTTCGTTGGTGAGCCCGAAGAGCCACGTCAAAACGTTACACTCGATCTCCTGAAAGGAGGAGCTGTGGTTGGACCACACTACTGCCTGCAGTCCTCGCACCCTGGGGATTGCGGTGATGCACGCGGTTTTAGTGTTGAACCCCTTCCACCTAAGGTCTATAACGCACACCCGGTCTGTCCGCATGGATACCTCGTGGTGCTCGCACGCTATTGCGTTCATCGGTGAGCAAGACTCGATGATCCCCAATGCTCTAGCCTCTCCAAACATCCTGTTCCCGTACTCGGGTATGGGGATGGCAAGCTTGCGGCTGATCACGTACAGGGCGCTGTAATTCTCACGCCCTGGGAACATCTCGATGGTAATGGATCTGGGCAGGCCTTCCCATATTCTCAACTGGTTTGCCTGACTGACAAAGTTGAACTGATCCACGACCGTCAAGGGTCTCTCGGCTGTACATCCAAAGTGAGACGGGCGAGTCCTGTATACGTACAGACCAGGCGGGAGACACTGCGACTTGTCAAGCTGATACACGATCACCGCGTCACAGCACTTTGGGTACTTGCGGCTTCGATTGTGCATCAGCCACCTGTACGCCGTGACTACGCTGTCGATTTCGTAGGCCCACAGGGTTCTCGTGGTAGGCCCGGAACAACCTTTCTTCCTGGCTTTCGCTCCGCCCCGTCTTTGCCTTTTACCTAGGGATTTCTCAGAGTCCTTGTCTACAAAAGGAGAGACTCTGGCTTCGTCCGACATTTCCTTTCCCTGGTCTGCTGAACAACAAGACTCTGCGGACGACTCACAGGAACACTGCTTATTCCTTGAAGCTTGCCGAAGCAACATCCCAACGGTGTGTTTAAAGTTGTATCTGTGAGCGGGGCACGGTTTCACTGTCTCTTCCGTGAGATCGCTCAGACCTAAACCCTCTGCTCCAGGTACATATATCATGTCTCCCATCACAGGGACAGGGTCAAGAGTCAGCGCCTTGTATAGCGGGCAGCACAGCCCTACTGCAGGCTCCATGGAAGACGGCAACCCCTTTTTCACCGGCGACGTTCCTCAGGGCCTGCTTAGTGATTGCGAGAAGAAGCGTAAAGACACAGTGGTGTACTCAGTCAGAAAGGCAACTAATTTGTACAGGAGAGTATCCACAGTCCATTATAGAAAAAGTGGGAGAGTCGTAGAGACCAACAAGCATCTCAAGCCGGCCGGGTCCAAATGTCTTGTGTGCCTGGTCACATTGGTTAAAAGCAGCAAAGACAGGCAAAGGTCAGGCATTAAACTCCGCTGTCAGTGTAATGTCAGGGTGTGCACAACCTGCTTCAACAAGAACCCGGAGTGGTACTTAACCAAGCCTCACTTCACAAAGTGCCCAACGGTACGGGGGTTCATCTGCAAAGTCTGCGCCTGCTTCGAAGGCGTCAAGGTGAAAGTGTGCTGCGTGTGGATGTGCTCCAGGTGCTCCTCAGAGATCCAACACAAGCAGTGGTTGTGTTCAAAGTGTTCCGGGAGCTTCGACCACCGTACACGACGCGAGACCCGTACCTTATGGTGCAGGTCTAATGGTTCGTCGTCCGGGTTCGAGGAAACAGACAACAGCAGCAAAGTGGCGTGCGCTGAGGAGAAGACAGCGGACTACAGGGATCTCATCAGATCGCGTGTGTTCGACAAGGTTTCGCAGAGCAGACACTTGGCCGCTTCAGATATCAGAGCCCTGTTCCATGAGTGTTTTGCACCTCAAGTGTGCACGTGCAGGTCCAATGGCGACACAAACCCCATGTGCGCCAGCTGCACTCCAGTGCTGACTGTGATGCAGCTGCTGACCAAGAACCCGCGTCCACTGGTAGCCTCCCTGGCCGAGCGCGCTATACCAGGCAGGTCTCTGGCTCGCAACGTGTACGACAGAGCCCTGCTGACTAGCATACTAAATGAGCGGGACCTGCCGTTGTGCGCCAATGGGCCCTCGTGTAAAGGTATGCTGGTGAACGGTCAGCACAATCCGAAGCCTCTACCTTCGCTGATCTCACCCGAGTCTTACAGCCGCTTTGTTTTGAGCAGAGAAAAGAACGGAGAGGTCCAGCAGATCGACCCTTGTCGTTGTATCGTCTGTCTCCTTTTCAACCAGCCCGCTGCAGTGGCGCAGATGTTCAGCCCGGACAGTCAACACCTAGAGCCTCATCCAACCGGGCCCGTTTACTACTTCAATGTGAAACTCTCCCCGGATGTGGGGGTACCGGAGGTGTGCATGGATGAGTATCAAGGCTACCTTGTTAACTTTCAAGGCTCAGTGGGTAGCTACAAGCCCACATTCTACTACAATTGGAGAGACATGCTCAAGGTGTTACACATAGATGACAGTGGGACACTAACATTCTCGCCTTTACAATGACAAGCAGAGGAGCACACTCCAGCGCTATGTGATCCTACTGGTGTCCTGTTACCAAAAAACAATGATCAGAGTGCCTACACGTCGATTGCACTGTAACTGAAACTCCACTCTTTCAGAGGTTATCCGAACAGGGGACGGTCCATGTATCTAATCACTGTTGTACATGGGAGCTCATAATCACAGCCTCTACAGTTCCTTCCAACCACAGCGGCCTTAATCATGGACCCATGCGTAGTTCATCCAAAGCCAACCCTATTGTCCTACCAGGGCTCAACTGTCTTAATCATGGACCCATGCGTAGTTCATCCAAAGCCAACCCTATTGTCCTACCAGGGCTCAACTGTCCAACCTTATCCGTGGACTGTTATATCTATGTTGTTCACCCCGTTCCTACACCAGTAGACTGTGTATTCAACAGGTACGTGTTCATCCAACCTTAGAATGTGTACACAAGACCAAGTGTAATACTAGTACATGTGACCACTTAGTCACCTGTTACGTGTCCATTCCACCAAGAGCATTCAAATATTAACCAGGACAGCTTCACATCTCAGTTACAGATTACAACAGCCTGAACCTTGGCCTGTGTACACCCAGTCTCCAATACCATGAATACCCTTCGCAGACGAAGATGTAGCTTCATACAGGAGGCCTTTGGCAACGTGAACAGATCGAACCATGTTGCAGATGTCCTCTTTTCACATGGGATGATATCAAACGAAGAGATGGAGACTGTCCGGTGTATACAAGGCACTCATGAAAAGGCCCGGACCTTGATTGATTATGTTATGAACAAGGGAGATGTTACCTCTAATATGTTTATGGCAACCTGGGATAATTACCCAAGTGAAGAAACTGTCAGCAGTGACTCCTCAGCGGCATCACGTCATGATAATGGTATGTCGCCTAAGGAAATACTTAACACCTTGGACTATTTGAGCAGAGAAGATATTGAGGGCCTCAAGTTTCTCATGGGCGAGATACAAGTCCACAGTCAACAGCCCATCAGTGAGGCTGAGTTGGATTGTATGACTGACAGAATCCAGATAGCATACGCTATAGCGTCACACTACGGTGTAGAGGCCAAAGCGGTGTTTACCAGACTGCTTAAACAAATCCATCGCAATGACCTAGCAAAAGAGGTGGCGAACGGCACCCATAGCAAGCCCTTAAGTCACCCAGAACCTGTGAACTTTGCTGGATATAGCAATGCTATCGATGTAAACAAGGCTGCAGTGAAGGCGAAGGTGCTGGATATACTGTCGGACCTAAGTGGAGCAGGCCTGAAATCCTTCATATGGGGATTACGCCTACCACATTGCATGTCTGAACGTATCAAGACTGCCATAGACGTGGTCAAGGTACTCATGGAACATGTGGGCCACGAGATGCTCATTTTCTTGGAGATCATCTACCAAACACTGCGTATGAGTCAACAACACTACTTGGCTATACAATTGAAAGACTATATTATTGGCCTTAGTGTCTGACATAATGCTTAATGCTGATGATAATGCGCGTGTGTTCGTAGGCCAGGCCAGGCCAGGCCCTGTGGATATGTGAATAATCAGCAGTGGCAGACAGTTTAGCCCGATTCAATACGCTTTATTATGTATTGTGCTCTTATGCTTGTTATGTTTTTGTAATGTCTTAGTCAATGACATAATGTCATCAAGGCATTAGCTACACTGCCTTAGCTACATTGACTTACCTGTTCCTTTACCTGTGCATGCATGGTTGTTATACCAATAGTATTTGAATGTCACTGCCTGGCTCAGTGTCTCCATGTCTGTGTCTGACTTAACACTGCCAATATGAATTGATATTGTGTGTGTGTGTGTGTGTGTGTGTGTGTGTGTGTGTGTGTGTGTGTGTGTGTGTGTGTGTGTGTGTGTGTGTGTGTGTGTGTCCATAGGCTATTATGCTCTAAGCTATCTAGATAGACTGCTTATTACCATTGCACAGAATGGTGGTCTGTACTCCATTGGATGTTATAATAATTCCATACTAATCCCATATAAAGCCACAAATAAAGACAGTTTATGCATAAAGAATACACTATCCAATGTTGTAATCTGTCATATGTCACATACCAATATAATCAATGGTGCATTGGGGCCACATTTATCATGTTTTCGAATTTGCATATGAATGGTACGTTCCAATGGTGCATTGGGGCGCTGTAAAACCTTTGAGTGGTTTCCATAGCAACAGTAATGAGGGGACTCAGGACACCCCCAGGGGATGGGCAGGGGTGTCAGAATTTGTGGGCAGGGAGGGAGGAATTGAGGCCTCTAGGCTTGGTATAGCAGTTTATATTCAAACACACAAACTATAGTCTGACTTTATTCAATCTTCTGGTGTTGAGAATCTCCATGAACATGCTGTTTGAAATACAATAGAACACTAATGTTTCCCTTGACATGCTAGCAGTGTGGAGGAATAAGAGCTTGTTGAATTTGGTTCTGAAGATATGTCTCAAGGGGCATCCACAAGCCCAAAGGACAAGTGACTCAGTCAGGATTAGAAAGTAAGATGACCGCTCTATCTGTCAATGAAGCAATTAACAGTAATTACTTGCTGCATGTTTCCCCTGCTCTGAGTGTCTGCAGGGCTGTATCATGACCTAGAGCCACTGTACACCTACAGAGCGACTGTGACGTGGTCTCAACTGGCATGAAAGACCTCGTCACAAATTAAGACCATTTTCACAACGGTCAGTGACTACACACCTATTGGACATTATTGCCAGAACTTTATGCATTTTATGCAACTATGGTAGATACTGTGATGTATGGATTCCATGGCCTGCCCTCACGTCAGAGCTGCTGGAGTAGTAGAGCCATGGATCTGATCTTTAGCTGAGCTCCACGTGTGGTCTAAGCACTGAGCGAAGGCCTAAACAGATCCATATCCCAACACACACACACACACACACACACACACACACACACACACACACACACACACACACAC
The DNA here is from genome assembly GCF_964263955.1 of Coregonus lavaretus. Lineage (NCBI taxonomy): Eukaryota > Metazoa > Chordata > Actinopteri > Salmoniformes > Salmonidae > Coregonus > Coregonus lavaretus. The sequence goes on along the minus strand of NC_140025.1, from coordinate 20,544,714 downwards.
ACACACACACACACACACACACACACACACTCACACACCATAACAAACACACACATACACACACACACCGCAGGTTGCCTCATCGATGCCTTGATCAATATGTGGACATGTGGGTATTGACAGGGGTAATGATAGCAGTATTCACACACAGACACAGACACAGACACAGACACACACACAAAGGCCCTGCCATAAATGTTACCCCAGTGAGGATGTTTAGAGTGTGTGTGTGTGTGTGTGTGTGTGTGTGTGTGTGTGTGTGTGTGTGTGTAATTCTCAATTAACTTCATTTCTATCCTGTGGCCTCTGCCAATGTCTGTATGAGTTATCACACTGTCAGTAGTCCTTAAAACACAACATACGCTGTGTTATAGAATTGGTTAATTTATCCAACATTGTCTAGGCAGCTGTGTGTTACTGTCAGAGTTTGAGGATACTGAAATGAAATACACACCCTGACATTTGAAAGCGAAGCATGTGCTGAGTGGCATTATAAGCCCCACACACAACATTTAGCAGACACACACACACACACACACAACCCATCCCTGTAGGCATTAACTGTCTTGTTTTTCCTAGGGGTCACAGCCTCCTAACAAATGATCCCCAAAATATAAAAATTAAATGAAGTTGGTTCAACACAGTTGCGGGTCATTCTGACCATAGGACAACAACAAACGGTTAAGGTATAATGAAATAAACACCCTGACATTCAAAAGCGAATCATGTGCTGAGTGGCATTACAAGCCCCTAGGTGTAACATATATTATCTTACACAGTCATTCCCAGATAATATTGTTATGACTTACCTGAGTGCTGTCTGGTGTGATCCTGTAGACAACCTTCCTGAAATTTGGGGACTTAATTATGTGTCAATGCTTTATAACCTCTCAAGACTTCCAGGACAGTGTAAGGGTGGAGCTACAAGCACTGTTTGGATATTTTACGTACAGTCAACTGAAAACAGCATAAACCTGGCCAGCCTTTATGTAGTGAACAATGCAACATTCATTTAGTCTCTACATGGGGCATATTTGATTGAATATCTTAAGTACAGGCAACAATTGAAAGAGGAAACACCTGGCCAGCCTTTATGTGCATAACAAGGCATCAAAGCTTCTGGGATCAAGGTAGGTCATGTGACATTAATTTTGGTTGGATGTTTTGTTCTAATTAAGGCATATACGTAACAGTTGTATAACTCAGCCCTTCCAGCGGTGTGTGGACTACGGAGCTATGATTGGAGTTTGTGGAGTCCTATGGTTGGATGTTTTACGTACAGTCAATGATGGAAACAGGATACACTTGGCCAGCCTTTATGTAGTGAACAATGCAACATTCATTTAGTCTCTACATAGGGCAAATTTGATTGAATATCTTAAGTACAGGCAACAATTGAAAGAGGAAACACCTGGCCAGCCTTTATGTGCATAACAAGGCATCAAAGCTTCTGGGATCAAGGTAGGTCATGTGACATTAATTTTGGTTGGATGTTTTGTTCTAATTAAGGCATATACGTAACAGTTGTATAACTCAGCCCTTCCAGCGGTGTGTGGACTACGGAGCTATGATTGGAGTTTGTGGAGTCCTATGGTTGGATGTTTTACGTACAGTCAATGATGGAAACAGGATACACTTGGCCAGCCTTTATGTAGTGAACAATGCAACATTCATTTAGTCTCTACATAGGGCAAATTTGATTGAATATCTTAAGTACAGGCAACAATTGAAAGGGGAATCGCCTGGCCAGCCTTTATGTGCATAACAAGGCATCAAAGCATTCCGTGCTGTTTGAACACCAACACACCCCGATTCACCTCTTTGCCTTCCATAGTTCAAACAGCATGGAAAAGATTTCCATTAGGAGCCTCAGACTGACCTTTTGTATAGCCCTTTGTTTACCCTTTTGTGCAGTTCTTGGTTGGATAATGAATGTCTGGTACAGCAATACACAAATCAGTTCTTTTGATGCGATATATGTCGGACATTGTAGTACTGTGTGGCTGGTTTAGCTATTCTGGGGTCATGGTAGGTCATGTGACATTAATTTTGGTTGGATGTTTTGTTCTAGTTAAGGCATATACGTAACAGTTGTATGATGGAGCTATAACTCAGCCCTTCCAGCGGTGTGTGGACTACGGAGCTATGGTTGGAGTTTGTGGAGTCCTATGGTTGGATCTTTTACGTACAAAACAGGAAACAGGATACACTTGGCTAGCCTTTATGTGCTGTACAATGCAACATTAATAGATGACAAAGTAGGTGAGGGAGGTGAGGGAGGGGTGAGTTGGGGAGTAGGGTTGTTGAAAAAACCTTATTCAAATCTGTCTAGTACGGGGGCCTGGCCTATATATACAGGATTAGTTACACTTAAACTCAGTGTACACATTGCAACTGAAGCGTGAAGATGTAACTGAAACCTGAAGATGTACCAATAGCATGCCGTACATGCCGTCTATGCCGTACAACAACAGGATTGGAAACTCAAAGCAATATTGTATGTCCTAATGATATCTCTCTACACACAACAAGTGTGAGTTGTTAATTACCGCTATAACGGTATGGCTTTCAGACCTGCAGAGTATACAGAGATGAGAGACTCCACACCCTCTCCCTTGCGCAACATACGGCAGAGAAGGTGGCATGAAAGAGCCACAAATGACAGGCCATGCAACAACGGACGAGACACTCCAGTTGAACGCGATGTACTTGCTTACCGGAGACACCCCCAAGCGGTTGATGGTAGATCTCCATCTAGGTATTTTGGCCATAGGCCTCAGCATCTAATAGGACCATCAGGTAATAACAAGAGTTACAATGGACAGTTTCCACGGCAACGCCCATGGCAGCATCCCGGCAGGCAACCGCGCCCACAACCGCGCCCGCAGCCCCGCCCGCAGCCCCGCCCGCAGAACCGCCCGCAACCCGTTTATAGTAGGATGCCCACAGCAGTTTCTCCTGCTAGTTCTGCTGCAAAGGTGAAACGTCGTATACCTCAAGAATGGATACTGCAACCATCCACCGGTCAACCGGTCAACAAGCAAAGCAGGCATGGTGCGAGATACAGACCTCATTACATTTCCAGGGTCTTTGCGAGTCCTAGCAGAGGTAGAGCCAACCACGAGATATGTGTAACCCCTAGGACACAGCAAGAAAACAATACAACAGAGGTCAGGCCCGTAGTCTGCAGCAGCTTCAGGGGTGGTGCTGACAGCAGCTCCTTACCAGGAAAGGTGGCCAGGTCTGATGGCAACAAGGTTGCTTCACAGAGCGCCATTAAGCCTAGATCGCATAACCCGTTCATTGGCACACATACGAAAGGGGTGGCGAATGACCGTGTCAAGAATACCTCGGTTGACAATTCCTACAAGCCACCTGGCTCACACTCAGCCCCTAAAGGTAGTTACAGAAAGTGGTCCTGGATAAACAACAGGAGACTGAAAGGCAGTGAAGATGTAGACAAGGTCACATCAGAGACCCTTGAACCTGTCAGGGAACCCAATGAGGAGGGCTATGTTCCTAACGTAACTCGTGAAGATGATAGCGGTGATGACAGCGACACCTCCAGCGGTTGTAGCCAATATAGCGGTTCCAGCAGTTCCAGCGGTTCAAGCAGCACCTCCAGCAGTTCCAGTGAATCAAGTAGCAGCTCTAGTGACTCTAGCAGAGTGACTGGGGTCATACCAGAGGCGTACACTGAACCATGTGTATCTGCCAAGCCTGAGACCCGGTGCATAGAGGATGCAGCTGAGTCTTCTGAGACTGAGACTGTCTCCTCTGTAACCAATTTCCCATCTACAGCTGCCACAGAGTGTGCGATGTCTACCGATGTGCCTGGATCTACAGCTGACCCTGAGTCTGTATCTGCTGCAACCCATGCACCATATACAAATGCTGAGGTTGCTTACACTGAGGCTGAGTCCGATCCTGTGGCTAAAGACAAGCAGGTCGATTCTGTGGAGACGAATGCTCCATCTGCAGCTGCCACAGAGTGTGCGATGTCTACCGATGTGCCTGGATCTACAGCGGACCCAGAGTCTGTATCTGCTGTGATTGGTATCATAACCAGTTCCATGTGTGATACCTCAGAGGGGTTTGTAGCAGCTCCGGTTACCAACCCATATCAAGAAGCGTATGTACACTACATCACACATATCCTGTGCACATAATCAATAGTACGTTCTAGTAATTGAATACTATACTAGTGCAATGTATCTGTTGTTACAGGTGTAGCCAGAGCTCTCTGGACGAAGAAATGCTGACTGATGCCAATTACACAAACGGTTTCGAAGACTGCAAGGTGTCTCACGTACAGGTATCCGAGCCACATGTAACTAACGCAACTGTGATGACCGTTGAACCTTGTCTAGATCCCTTGATTTCTGCTGCAACCGAGCATGGTCCCAGCCTTATACCCACTCCAAGCGCTGCGTCTCAACCTACAGAGATGACAATAGAATCCTGTATCTTAGACGTATCTAGTCCTGTTTACCCTGACCACAACGGAACATTTGATGTGGAGAGCGTCTGTGAGTATATTCTGCAAAGAAACCAGTCTGTACAGCCTCTATATGACGCCCAGCCACCATTCCACGTTCATCCGGAATACCAACAACAACAGGTGTCCACATCCCCACAGCAGCAGCCTACACCGCCGCGCCACCACGAGCCACCGTTCCAAGTTCATCAGGAATGGCAACAACACCAAATGTCCACGCCACCCCAGCAGCAGCCTATACCACCGCCTCAGCCCCAGCCAGAGTTCCTAGAGCCCCAGGTGCAGCATTCGGTGTTCCCAGAGCCCCAGACACCGGTGTTCCTAGAACCCCACCCTGCACTGCATCATGTGCGTAACAAACTCCATCTGCATAACAATGACCACCAGGGAATCAGTATGTACAGCCTTCAGTCACTAACATCTTTGAGGTCGCAGTCACAACAGTCATTATTCCCCACACCACCTCAATCTGAGCTAGCTGTCACCTGTCAGGACATCACCCCGGATGTCACCCCACAACGGCAATTGCACGGGGCTGCCGTGACATCCATGAACAAACCACTGCTGGATATTGTGAGACAATCGATCTTATGTTCCGGTTGCAATAACACCTTCAACAGGGCCGTGATCTGTCATGACTACTTGATTCAGCTCAACAGACCTATCCAATGCGCGTGCGGCTGTGTACTTTGCACACTCTGTTATCGTGGTCAAGGAGGGTGCCACTTTCACAAGGTATCATCCAAACGAGGCCTTGTCAACGCAACAGTCAACACCCTAGCCAGTTGCCCTGATCTGGAGAGTCTAGGAGTCTGGGATCTCGAACTCGATATCCATGACCGTTTCAAGACTTATGAAGAAGCCAACGGACATGTGCTGAAGATGTTGTGTGAGGCGCAAGCCCCTGATCTGGTGCAGTTGCGAACCGGTAGGTGTATTACTATATATCTATGTTGTCGTAGTACTATCATTGTGAACACATTCACCTGACAGTCTATTCTGTTTCCTCCGCGCAGCATTCGAACATCTCCTCACCGCTAAGGACAGTATGTCCTTCAAGTACTGGGTAAACGAAGCTATGCCAGACGATTTAGCCTACCGATATGTCTGCATCCCACATGTACCGGGCTTCTGGGATCACGTTCTCGTGGGAACCTGTCAGCCTCCCAATACAGAGAAGATGATCGGTCCTGATGATCACCTGCCGAAATTGTTCAATGTGTTCCTTGGCTCATATAGATTTCACTGGTGCTGTTTTGTGTACAAGAAACAGATCATCTTGGCTATGTGGTACACGTGTGTGTCCAGCAGAGGGCAACATACAGTGGTTCCAGTTGTTGACACCTCAGTGAGAAACATTACCACAACCATGGCGTTTAGAAGGATGGTATTTTATCTATCTAGGTGGTTTACAGCGCAATACGTGTCACCAACAGAGAGGCAGCTCAATGTGGTATTGGATTGCAAACCTTCTGAGGGGTCTACTTTGGTCCATATCATAGCTCTCTTGGCATCTAGGAGTGGGATGAACACAGTAAACCTTCAACTCTCCCAGCAGCGTCCCAAAAATGATATGAACTACGGGTTTAGCCTCCTCAATGCCAACACATTGTTCACTTGCCCTGCTGATGGCAATGTAGTAGGGACTCCCATCAACATTGTTGACGAGTTTAACTACTACCACAACAACAGTGGGGATAATGGTATTGGTCTGACACGTATATGTACTACCACAGAACATTACAGTTTCATTTAAATGGTAGCATGGAAATGGTAGCGACACTGTGCGTGTACATTGTACAATGTATATCAGTACCTCAGGATACATTACATGTTTTTTTTTGGAGCAAGGTGCGGTGCTGCAGCTGGTTGAGGTTGCATCTACAAATGTGTCTATTCAGTGTTACTGTTCAATGTGTACATATGAAGGGACATGGTGTTATTTGCTCTGTTATTCTAGATTACTCTGCTATTGTATTCTCTTTTTATCTTCTCCTGCTGCTCTATGCTATCCCCTGTATTGTACATCATGTATTGTAGGTACCGTGATTTGATGTATATACAGGTCGAGATGTCATTATCTGTGTTACATTTCCTATAACCACTGGTAGACTATATATACTGTACCGGTACCGGTACCTTTCTATATATAAATTTTCTTCAATGGTTTTATATTTTTTTTTTATACTTGTTGTTATACTTTTTTTTATACGTGCTTTTATACTTTTGATATACATGATTATATATGCGTTGTATACATCCTTACTGATTATTGTATATGTGTGCACAGGATGTACGGTATCTGAACTGTTGTGACACTGATGTTGAACAATATAATAAACCTTGTCTGGCACATATGTACTACGTCTTGGCTGTTTGTATTATGTTTTCAGTATATGAAATCACAGCGGGTACCTAATATCTTAATTTTGTCGCCTTCTGCCTCATACCGAATACTCATTGGGTACTGAGGTATAGTGAGGTGTGTGTGTGTGTGTTCAGGTGGCAGCAATGAATGTTTGGTGTCTATATGTTTATATATGCTTATATACCCCAAAGACATACAATAATACACACAGACATAACGTATACCACGTACAGATGTATTTAATATGATAATATAAGTGGTTACACATGAGCTGACATTAAACAGTCAGAGTAGAATGTAGAATGTTAGAAGCAGTTACACACACACAAACAATATACTATACAATATTTTCTACAGCGTTTGTTCTACTGTATTCTCGGTAAGCGTCTTCAACGCTCACTTTTGTCACAGGTTCTCTGGCATCATCGAGGTCTCTCTGAACAGCCAGGGTTAACACCTGTCTGTTGATGTATGCTGAGGCGTTAAGCTGCAGTCCTACATTGTCAGAGAGAGTCTTTACTGCTCCAATCAACCGACGCACGTCGAGCCTTCCCCGGAGCGCTCCCAGTAAGTAACGGAGGTCAGCTCTTTGCATCTGAGTGGAAAGCAGTTCGTTGTTGAACTTGGTGTAGTTGTTCTGGTCACCAATGGTATTCATGGATTCCTTGAGTAGAGCTATGTTGACATCTAAGCTTGCTATGGATCTCGATACGGTGGTTATCGCTATATCAACCTCAGCCTCTTCTTTCTTTCTCATCAGGGTTAGGGTATTCTCTTGTTCCATGGGGTGCATGTACAAAGAGGTGAAAAAGTTTACCCCGCAGGAGAGCAAGAAATCGGTAAAGGCGCACACGCCCCGGACTATGTTGTGTGAGACACTGATACTGTGCATCTTGTGGTTTTCGGTTGCGCATTGCGCATTGGACCGTAATTGTAATGGACCCAGATGTTCACTCCTATCCTTGGACACGACAGGTATCCATTTAACACTGGAGGACACGAGAGTACCGGGTGCTCTCGAATATCCTGTTAAATATGGGGTTGATTAAGCGAGAGGTTGTCTGCATGGGGTTGCAGGCAAATATACCCGTGCCGCTGATTCTAGGCGCTAGCCTATCGACCAGGGTTTCCCAAGTCTGATCGCTGACGCACATGAGCTTCTTGTCAGATGTCAGCCCTATACTGTAAGTACCGCAGAAGGCCACCCCGAGCATTGGCTGCATTATGTCTGTGGTACGCTTATCTCCGTTCACTCTCTCTACCGTATCCTTGAAGGGATCGCCTATGGGGTCGAGTACACCCTTCTCAAACTCCGCAATGTGAAGGGTGTTGCAGAAGAGCTTGTGATTACTGTCCTCATTGTTGCGACGTCTGACACTGTGGTGCCTGTTCCTAACCCTGAGCGCTGAGGTGAACGGGTGGAGTAGAGTTGGCATACAAGTGTAAGCTTCGGCCCGCATCATAGGGTCGAGTGTAATGGACCCGTTTAGTCGTTCGGAGCGTCCGGTCGTGAAGATGTAAGGTCTGCGGTAGCCGCTTGCGCTGTCGGACTCTGGGCAGAACCCGTTGAATGCGTCTGCCACAACCATGTCGAATGGACCACCTGTGTTTATGTGCACGTCTCCTCCTCGCACGTCTTTCATGTACAGGTTGGGGATGTACACTCCTGGGGACTCTAGGGTCTCTGGTATCACGACAGACTCGCAGTATTGGTTGACAGTGTGCACCTGGTGCGTATTGTGAGACGTGGGCTTGCAGACGATCTCAGTGCCCAGAGTGTATAGAGCGGACTTTTGCTGCATGAGGGAGGCCCCGCATCCCGTGAAACGTACACCTCTGAACAGTAGGTAGGATAGGCCCGAGTAGTACCTTGTGTCGTAGTGGGCCTGTATGACATTGTACGTCAACAGGGTACTGTAATGCATCCCCAACAACACCTTCTCTATGTTGTTGATACGCATCAGCTTTTGCAGTCTCATGGCCCATATGTAGGTGACGACGGACGTATCGCTAAATCCGGTGTCGGTACAACGCTTTTGTGTCACTGCGGTAGGCTCGAAATGTTCGCTTACGTCGAACCCGTTCAGCGGCTCTACCTTTGAGAAAAAGCAGTTGCCATGTAGACGTGTCACAGTGAGAGCGCCATCGTTGGTAAGGTGTAACTCGTTGGTGAGATTATATTCGTGATCTCTGTATGCGATAGGGGTGCTGACAGTGTCACCATTTAGGTTCTCACTAGACTCAAAGTGGTACACTCGAGCTCCTAGGACTGGGAGGATGATCCAGTACATGACATTGCAATAGTCCACATTGTCCAAGGTGAAGTCGTTTGGGTATCCACATTCCGTAACGCTACCTGACATGACATTGAAGAACACAGGCATTGAGGCTATCACAGAGTTGTTCCGTCTCCCAACTATGCACTTAAACAGTCCCATGACACTGTTCATCAATCCCTCCAATTGTAGCAATACGGTACGTTCTTCTTTGGTAATCGTCGACGCGGTCTCCTTTGCGGTGAGCACACGGCGTATGTGAACGGCGCAGATGGGGTCTGCTAACCAAGACCAAAATACCCTTCCCGTGGTCCAGTTGCCATCGTCCAGTCCTTGTGTTTGTCCTCCATTGAGGATAAGCATTCTCAATGCAAGCATTGACTTTATACCCTGGGTGTAACAGAGCGCTCGTTCAAGGAAGTCCAAGTGATATGTCAGCTGTTTGGCGCGTTCTGTATCGCCGAAGTGAGTTTTTAACTCGCTGCCGATTTGAGACATTTCCTTGTCTATGTTGTTCATAGGAGAGGTGTTGAAAAGAGCCACCCGGGGCCTGACAACCCAGCGCTCCGGCACCACGTTGCCTCTGTCACCAATACGATCTTCGGGTGGGCGAGGGACAACCATGTTGCGGGTGTCGAACTCGAGTATGGACGCTGGGTTTTTTATCTTACTGTACCAGTCTTCACAGTTCCCAAGACAAGTCAGTTTTTCTACAGGAATTGAGTTTGGATCGCTTCTCATCAATGCGTTCAAATCATTTTGAAGTTTCGTCCTACGCTCGTGACTGAACAGCTCTTTGGGGTTACCCACTGGGTGTAGGCTACGAAGACTGACGCATGCGACCGAACCGTCATACTGGTGGAGGTACGAGGCCGAGGGGGATCGCTGGGCGAGCTGCTTGTAGTTGATCTCTTCCGAGTCTGTGGTGGAGAGGATATGCGAGGGGTTGATCTGACCCAGAGCAGGCGCCATGCAGCCAACCGTGAAGTACTCCCACTTGAACCCTTCAGAGTTACAGAATGCCTTGTTTTCAGTCGACGTGTCTCTGGTGTTACCATGCTCCATCTGCACCCCGTCCACGTGCACAATGGGGATCTTATCGGTGGGGCCTCCTCCGAGTCTAATGTAGCTCACAATCATGTCAATCGAGCTGTCCTGGAAGCAGGATTCGTTGGTGAAGGGTAGATCCTTGTCACCCAGAGCGTTCCGGGTGACCTGTTGCATGGTGAACTCGTAGCCTAGCCCGGGTCTACCGTTCTCGTTGGCCATGGTGTAAACAGAGAACTCCGGGGTGATCTTGGTCTCCTCGCTGCCGATCTGAGACCACATCACGCCATTGGAGCTTCTCTGGGAGATAACGCGGAACAGAGTGTCACCCAGGATCAGTACCTCGGGCTTATCGCTCCCCAGTATCCTCCGAGAGTTTTCTAGTGCGCAGACCAAGGAGTCGGGTTGTATGTTGATAATACCGCACATGAGTTCAGCCATAACCAATACAGAGTCCAATTTCTCTGCACGACTGGAGGTCTTGGTCCTTTGAGCGACTCTGTCTGTCAATGTGGGTTGAGCGGCGCAATATCTGAGCACCTCAATGGTCCTAGTTAGCTCCCAGGAAGTGCTGACCCTGTCCAACTCTCTTCTGATCAGATCCATTGCCAACGAGGGCACTGTAACACTCAGGAGGCTTCCGAATTGCATCGTGACCACCTTGGATGTATGCTGGAACACTTGGCTGTATTCCCTGGTCTGCACTCCATTGCTGATTGTGTCGTACGTGCCCTGCTGAGCCTCGCGCTGGTCCGTGATCCTGTAGCGCCTGCAGAATCTCGTCCCACTGGGAACCGCTTCGTCGGGGACCAGCATCTTGTACACAAAGCCAGCGAGTAGGCGACTCGTCTCTCTCTGTTGTCTAAACAGGGTAACTCCCATGTGAGCCTGGGATATCACGACCGTGGCGTCGGCTGAGATGGAACTGTTGGTGGCTGAGGCTCTGATTATGTTATCTGTCATGTACTCAGCTAATGTGCTGTTCGGAGCGACCAGGAAGTTGGGAGCTTTCACCAAACGCGCGACCGTCTCTAGTGGTTTCAGCGTGTAGCTGCTCGGGTCCATGGTTACCACACTCATGATGCTGCCAATGTCGGGACCTTTCCAGTAAATTGAATTGTAGCCGAGATAGAGCAAATCTCAAGACAAAACACACACAGAGTGCAGTGTTAAGATGATTATTTTTTAGAGTTACACAATGTCTGCAGTGTAATGCATATCCTTGTGGCACAGCCTAGGAGGCCTCTTGACCTGAGCTCTGTTCGACGTTCCCGGAAGCTTATCGAGAGCTCGCTGCATCTCGTTGGAGCACCTTTCGTGGTACATTAGTAAACTCGGGTGGTCGCCGTGTCTTCTCAGCAGGTTTTCCGCGACAATCACATCTGTGGTCACGTCAATGGCGTTGCGTTTGAGATTGGAGGCCTTTACCACACGTGCCCGGACCTTGCCGTCCGTGTCGTCTTCGTCATTGCTGCTGTCGTTGTCGCTGTCGTCCTGGTAGTAGTGGTAATAACCACCGCCTCGGTTCAGGTTACTCAGGCTCTGTCTGTTGCTACACAGACAACAGAATGTTCTAAACATCATCCACAACATCTCGGAGACTCATCCCGTATGCGGCTGGGAACGTTGTAAGTATAAGAGAAAGCGCGTTGGTATCGTTAACCAGACATCAACGCCTGATAGGATAGAGTCTTTGCGCTGCCCGATCGGACCGCATAAGGGAGATGAAGAGAGCTGTAACTAGCGCGTCCAGAGAGCATCTGGTCCGCTGCGAAAAGGAGCTGGCTGAGGCTGCTTTGGAAGACCGAGTGAGCTCCTATGGAGTAGAGATGTTCAGAAAAAGAGAGTGCTGTCATCGCGAAAGGTGGGATCGGTCAGACAATGTCGACTACGAGCGTTACGGCCTGATCCCTATCCACCGGGATGTAGACTCCTGGGTGTATGTGAGTGACGATCCACAGCTGGCCATAGTGATAGAGGAGATTGTCAACACATTCAGCCCGGCTCTCTCTGTGGAGCTGCTCCTTTACAACGTATTGGGGAGTAACAGCGAGAGTGCCACTTGCTTGGTGCGGTACCTCATCAACTACTACACCTCCAACCACGTGTGCAAACACATCAAGACAACCCTGAGGAACATGATCCGCTGGACTGTGTTGGCGGGCTTTGTGCCCTGCGTTTTCTTGCCTTGGAAGAAAGTCAGACTTCTCGGCCTGGGCTTATCGGGGAAAGCAACCGTAACCAACCTAGTATCTTCAAACCCCGCGGTCCACAGGGAGGCTCACAAGAAGCATTGGGATGACAATGATTATTGTGATCATGATGATGATAGGTATAACCCAAGTAAAGTGAGGAGAACTGAGAGGCCCGAGAGACAACGGAGGTCTGGTCACGTAGCCCTAGGGGATCACGTCGGCTGCGGCAAGGGTAGCAGCAGCAAGCAACACGGACCTTGCCTCAGGACTGTGCGGGACGGTCTCACTCCTCCGGACGCCGCGTCAGAAGCCGTGCAGGAACGAGAGGCTCACGAGAGGGCTCTGCCTTCGCTGTTGGAAGTGCCGCTCGATCAACTTGCCGACACGCTGAAACTGCTGATGAGCCGTTCTGTCCCTGAGACGCAGGTTGCCGTGGTGTGCAAGATCATCAGAGACTGGGTCGACCGAGATGTGGCGCTCAAGCGAGATCCAATCAAGGAAACAGAGCTGAAAATGGCAACGGTGGCCCTGTGGGGTGTGATGAAGACCTTCGAGCACGGCCGGTGCCCAGTCATACCCGAGTGCAGAGCTTCGACCTGTCTTGCCTTCTACGACACGGAAACTGACCTTGTTACCACCGCCGTGGACGGGGTCCTCTACAGGCACATCTCCATGAGAGCTCATGTTACGGTCAAGAGCTGGGCTACTCTCTTTCGAAAGATCATTCAGGGGCTTACCATGGCCTCTACCAGACACATATACACCAGCACAGGCGTGGACCGCTCCTCTTTGACACACCTGGCCGACGTGATGGTTTCATCCCGAGGCGAGCAGCAGCGTGCCGGACCTTCTGTGGCGGGCAACGCGTTCGGCAAACCTTTACTCGACAACCTGTCCCGATTCATGGCCAGCGACCAGCAGCCCGATATGTTTGGCTTGAACACTGCCGAGCTACCAGATGTGTTTCTGAGATCCGGGGTTGGGACAACGGTTTCCGAGCACAAGTCCGCCAGCGTCTCGCACAGCCTAAGCAAAATGATGGCTTCGATGATATCCGAAGGCAAGGAGGTTCTGTTGGTTAGGCAGTTTATCGGGGAGGTGACCAGGCACCCTAGCCTGGCCTTGGAACGGCTCAAGAATGATTGTAAGGACCGGGGCCTGCTGCGGATGGCCGAGAGGGTCACGAGGCAGATGGAACACGTACTCAGAGAGGGCTGTGACAACAACTCCTCAGAGCCCGTCACAGAGCTCGGATCAGACGTTAAGGTCCTGTGCAACTATCCGTCCTCTGTCAGCGTGGCCCACCTGGAGGAGACGTTGAGCATGTGGACCAATTTCTGGAGGAGCGCTCTGTCTGGATTCAGTCAGTTCAATAGGAGACACAATACCATCCAGTACAACAACAGGGATACGGTGAGAGAGCTAGAATCGGGGTCCCCGGTGCACGTTCTCCACTGTATGCTGGTGACACTTTTGAACACTTACGGGATAACATTCGCAGACAGCTTATCTGGGAGAAAGCCGGACACTTCGCTCACGGTCAATGACATTATGCTCACGCGTGACTCTCTGCACCCCATGGCGTATGGGTTACTATTGGCCAACAAGCTAGGTCTCAGGCCTTCCGATGTTAAATGTGAAGATGCAAACAATGACCAGGAGCAGGATCAGGTGGATGTTGAGCTGCTCTCGGCTACATCAGCGAGCAACCCCGATTCATCTGGCCCTCGGCCGTTTGTCGGCGAGGACCGGGGTTCTGTTGAGGCTCGCCGACCTGAGATCTCAAAGGAGGTCTTGGGTTTACAATTGGCAAGATCTCTGCAGACGGGATCACCGCGGCGGCAGACGCTGAGTCGGGGTGGCCGACACGACGCTCCGCTACAGCAGAGACGCGAGGGCTCGTCAACTCATCGGGGCTCCGTTGCTCAGTCCGATGGTGATCGGGAGAAGAAGAAGCAGCTGCAACAGCAGAAGGTTCTACATGGGACGTGATCTCCTCATGAGCGGCCGGCGCTTGCTGCGGCTGCCATCTGGGGACACACGAATGATACGGAGGCGATTGTCCCTGGTCTTTGAGGTGAAGGGAGCCCGGGTTTGGATTGCTGTAGTGACGACGTGATCTCATCATTTTATTGTACATGGTGTTCATTCCTCTTTTGACATGTTGACATTGTCTCGATTGCATCCTTGTTTGCATTCCACGATTAAAAGTTGTGTGTACATTGCATCTTTCTTTGTCCTCTTCTTTGTATCCTTGCTCCTCCGGTTCAGAGCCTAGGCTCGCATGAGAATCCTTGGGCAGGGGTTTACGTTTCTTACGTGACACCGAGGTGTTGGATACGTCTCCGTCGTTGCTTTTACACATCTTGCGCTTTCGTGTAGCTCGCAGCCTGTCCTCGTTGTAATCCTTGCACGGTTCCTCTTGCTCATCATTGTTTGAGTGGTGATCATCATCACCACCCTGTTGGTAATCATCACTGTTGTCGCTGTCTCTCTCCTCCTGATCATGACCCGTTAGACCTTCCTTTGCCAATGTCAGCAATTCCTCTGTCCAGTTTCTATTGGGCTGAGATACGAGCAGCTTAGACTGAGTGTCCAGGAAGCAGTGCTCGATCAAGTGATCGTCAATGGTAATCGTGGCACACTGATGTTTCGAGTACAGCTGGACTCTCCCCTTGATCATCCAGAGAGGTTCCAAGCTGAGCTCTGTCAGGTCTACCAGAGACACTCTTATCCGGAAAGACTTTTTGGCTGACGGAATGAGCGTATGTAGAGATGCCTCTATCGGTATGGACTTGTCTCGTAGCGCCTGGGTGAACATGTTGATCTGCCGAACCGGGTCGATCTTTAACCCTGCGCACGTTTTGTGTTTCTCGGTGGGCCTGTATTGCACAAAGGAGTACTCTTGGCCTAGATACGCTACTCCTATTAGGTAGTCGAGTGTAACCACCTCGTCTCGTAACGTTTCCAACACCCTATCCTCGGACTCCAGAAAGGGTTGCTGCTGCTGCTGAGGCTGGGGAGGCTGGGGCTTATGAGGCCGATGAGGCTCAGGAGAGGCAGGACATGGGAACAGCATCGTGCGAGGTTGATACGAGTAGGAGAACATGCTTCAGGTTCTCAACTGTAAAGCCAGAAACTCAAATGTGCTGTCGAGCGCTCGAGAGAAGTCGTAGTCTGAGAGGAAGTGTTTGAGGTTTAGCTCTGCGAGACTTTGTCCTATTTCGCACGTACTCTCTAAACGTCGGGGTCTGTAAATAGGGTTGCTCCAGCCAGCACTATCCTCCACTATCCACCTAGGTGTCTCTGAGCGATCCAAGGACTGCCAGGCTGGAACTCGGTTACCCCTCTCTACAATCTCAAACAACGCGTGCTTCCAAAAGTCAGAGGCCTTGAAAGATATCTGACAACAGGGACACAGTGCGTAGTCGCAACAGCCGTTCAGCTGAGTGGAATCGACATCATCCAAGGCCCCATTCGCCTCTCTCATCACCCCAGATGGGATAGTGAATTGGGCTCTCTTAACTGAGGTGGATCCTTTCCCGTGGCCGTTATCCCTAGTAACCGAGACCGTTTCTGGAACTAACCTCATGTAGCCGAAAACACTGTTATCTTCCATGTACAGAAAATGCCATTCTCCTGCAAGTTCTGTATACGGCACCTGTCGAGACGGGCGGTTGTTGTTCAGAGCACCAGTCTCTTGGTTCTGCAATTCCGATATGTAAGCCTCTACGGTATTCAGCCTCCTGCTACACGCTCCAATTAGGTCACGCAGCTCCTTTACCTGAGACTGTATGTTTTGCTCAGCCCTGGTCTTTGTGTCAGACCGTTCCGCGGTGGATAGTAGCGATGCAAAGTGTTTGTTCACTATATCCCATACCCTTAGAACCGAAGCTGTAGAATCAGCGGAGGGTGCTACCGGGCAGCTGATGGTTGAGGTCTCAGTTGACATTGTTGTTGCTGTTGCCAAAGGCTAGCTCCGCTCTACATGTCACACTCCATCTCTCTCTTGTTAAGTATGTGTCCCGTGAGCTGTCCTGGTCTTAGGCACTGTAGAGGGGTCCATGCGTTGGCTCGCCTTATAGAACGCTCGGGTTGTCGTGGGGCAGCGTGATTTGCTTAACGCGAGTTGAAGCGTCTGCTTGCTGTACCCGAGGTCTTTGAAATCAATGTCCTCCAAGCTGGGGAATCCATGGGGCGGGCAGCAATCGGGGTTTCGGTTGACGTGATTGTCTACAGTTGCGATCAGCTCAACTCTAGCGTTCGACTTACCCTCTTCTCGCAGGTAGGCCTCGTGCGACACTATCATTTTCTCGTGCAGATCGCTCGGATTGTCGAGTAGCCATGGGACTAGGTTGATAAACTCAGGGTTCTTCAGATGGTAATTGTTGAGAACCTTATCTTGGAACGAAGACAGATTGCTACGGTAACGTTCAACGAATATGGCTCTCACGGCCTCACTGTACCCAGGCCAGTACTTGGCGTGGCTACTGTCTCTCACTTGTATGAAGTACGTCTCTGTCAGGTACACCAGACAGACCTTCTCCTGAGACGTCAGCATGCCGCGCCGATCCTGAGCCAGCTCGCAGCACAGCCTATTGAGATGGACGTGTAGCTCCACCAGATTGGCCACCTTGCCGAGAGCATTAGGGAGCTCCTCGGCTATGTTCCTCACTTTTTGCGAGTTGATAGACATTGAAGAGAAGAGCTGGTGTCTAGTTTCCTCTCCGGCAACGTTGACCGAGGAGAAGAAGAAGGGTGTGTGGAAATGTTTCTTTGTGTCCTTCATGCGAATCACAACGGTCAAAGGGTTAGCCACTCCGTATATATAACAGGTAAGGTTCTCATTGCTAACCGTGAAGCGTTTAGTGGACACCATACAGGTTCCCTGGGATAAGGCAATGGTCTCGAACAACCCTCTGAAGTAGGGCTGTAGCAAGTACTTGACGTTGGAGGTGTAGTTGGCGCTGCTGCTGGGGTTGGACGAGAACTCTATGCGGGTGTTTTTATAGCCGTGTTGAGAGCACAGTCTCTTCTTGTCTGACACAAACCTCAGTCTGCTCAGCAGCTTGGTTTTAGTGGTGTTGGACTGTATGTGAGCGTATTTTCTGAGATGGTTAGAGAATACGGTGGCACTGAACCTCTGATTGCCAACGGTGTTTACGTGTAGCACGTGGAGGAGCACGTTATTGCCCAACTCCACCAAGCAGCTACCTGCGACCCTTAGCGTCTCATTTGTTCCTTCGGTACAAGCTAGGGAGCTGTAGTGTGGCGGCCTCGACTCCGATCCACTTATCACGGTTGGATTACACTCTGTACGATTCAGGTTTGTAAAGCCAGTGAAGGGTGCCCTTGTTGCAGTCAATGTCGAGGATCCACAGGGCTCCCAGCCAGCACATGCGGGACATTCGAGACTCGTATAGTTGGTTGGTAGCGGTGAGTCTTGATCTAGACGTGTCCCGTTTAGACCTGGGGTCTGAGCCGAGCGGAAGAACGGGACACTTTCTCGTGTAAGACCCCTGTTGTCTTCTGCATCGGTCCTTGCGCTGAGACAATGGCTCATGTTTACCGTGCACAAATAGAGCAGCCCTAAGTTCGCTGGGACACAGGTTCAGGGAGTCTTGGGGTCTGGTGAAGAAGAGTTCCAGATTGCAAAGCAGGAGCTTGCGATTGCCAGCGTAAACTAGCACCAAATGACACCAGAGGAGCTCCACAGCGATCTTGGTCTCAGCAGAAACGTCAGATGACTGACACACGTCCCCTAATTCAGATGGGGGTGTTGCCGACAGGTTATCTATCAGGTAGGTCAGGGCTCTCAATTCAAATTCAACTACCTCACCGCTAAAGTCCCTGGATCCTGTCAGACGCACCAGCAAAGCCTGAGCCTCAGCCTTGGCCCGGTCATGACATTCCGACAATAAGCACAGCCTGCAGTACACAGGCAGTAACTTTCCCAGTAACTGAACCACAGCCGGCCCGCTGGGTTTTAGAACAGCAAATGTTCCGTGGATGCGCTGCTCAAAGTGAACGTAGGCGCGAGCTCTAGGAGACCAAACGTTAGGGCCTGAGATCAGCTCTCGGTGCTTCACCAGACACTCTATTAAGGCTTCACTGGAGAGGAGGAGCTGGACTTCGGTCGAGGTAGTAGACTCCAGCTCGGCCATTAGGTAGGCAACGAAGATATCGTACCTAGTTATGTCTACGTGCGGACCGGGGCATCCCACCACCCCAGGGTCAGGTAAAGGTATCCCAGAACTGTTCTTCGTAGCGACTGCCATTAAAGCATGTTACGGGAAACTGCCTTGTTGGGAGGACTCGAGCGAGCATACAGTGCGGGACACCCACCATTCACCCAAAGACAAAAAACCAAGATTACAGAACAAATGGAGATACTCTGTACAGCAACAAGGCTGCGATACTATCGACGCTGAGTACAAACGACTATACTGTGAACTGAGGAATAAAGCGCTCTCAGATATAAAGGCTCTGGTGAGAGAGCACGTGGAAAGGATTAGCACGGTGTCCACCTCATATGACTTCATGAACATATATGGCATGTGTTCCTTTGACCCACCCAATGTGGCGAGGATGTCACACCACAAGGGGGAGCCTCTTAGTTGCAGGTTTACCAAGATCACCTGTCCAGAGGACAACTCTAACTCAAACTGTCACAGACTCATCTCGGTCAGCGGCATACTCAATCCGTTCATCAGCGCCCGGGTTGAACACGGGGAGCTAGAGCTCACTCGCTGTGGAGAGTCAGACTACCACAGGGCAACCGAGGAGTTTGCTAGACTCGACTCTCGGAGTAAAATGAGGGTACCGAGAGTGTACAAGGGGAACCTGGGGAGTACAATCAGCAGCATGGAGAATCGGTTTATTTTCACCGTGAGAGAGGACCTGCACAGGATCGGGTGTGCATATAGGCAGTTGATGGTTATAGTTGAAATGTTACACCTAAACATGCTCAATTTCATATATTCCTAATGTTTATTCCTAACCTTTGCCTAAGGTTGGAGCTCGAACCCTGGGGCTCGAGGTATCATCCTCGCGGATACCACATGAACTGTACAAGTATATAACGACATGATAATGTTTCTATGTGTGTGTGTGTGTGTGTGTGTGTGTGTGTGTGTGTGTGTGTGTGTGTGTGTGTGTGTGTGTGTGTGTGTGTACGAAAGGAGTACGGGGACTGTACACCAGGAACTGTACAACTATGCGTAACATATGTGTGTAGTGTTATGTGTGAAGTGTACTATGTTTACTGTAATAAACAACCCGTACAACATAGACAAGGTGTCTTCTGACTTTTATTTCATAGCCCCATATACCCATCACAATAACACACCGTATCAGTACATAATATCAATACATAACATAGGGTAAGGCAAACATGCACACCCTCTACATGGGCAGCGGCACAGAAACACAACCCTCAGTCAGAGTCGTCAAACCCAAAGTCCACATCGGTTTCAAATATTGTCAGTTCGCTGTCAACCTTGGCCTTCTTCTTCGTTGTGGTCCTCTCCTCGGGGCTACCGCTAAGCTCCTGTCTAGCTCGTTTCATACCGACCCAATGGTCAGGCAAACCGCGGTTGTTGTTCCCTTGTGGTGATGATGTAGAACAAGACGCTGCTGAAGAAGAATAAGACAAGTCCTCTTGTTGTCCATACACCTCGATGTTGTTATCCTTCACAGCCGACACTAGTAAGGCAAACTGTGTTTCATTCAGCTCAGGGGTCATCATCTTGATACGGTTCACGTCTATCCTGGGCAACACACAGGACACCCCTCTCTTGATCCTCTCGACCATGTCATCGATCGTGGTCTTCTTGTCAACAGCGACACAGCTGAAGTCTTTACCCCCCTGGGAACTGTACAGTGTTGTGTCGACGCACCTGTTGCTGAACACCAGCACAGGATAATAACAACCCTGCCTAGACAACTTGACAGATCCGTAGCTGGTGCTGCTGGTGTTGGTGAATGTCCTCATGCTAGCCATCACCATCATGGGCGCTTGGATCATGTACTCTGCGTTGGCGAACACAGAGGCGACTTTCATGACACCCATCTCGCTCCTGAACAACACCCTGTTGTAGGACATGTTCTTCTCCCGCATGATCCTCATGACTTCTTTTTTCGTATCCCCGATCATATTCAGCGACCTGTGTATGTAAGCGGGGAGACGGTTGTCGTCCGCTTGCAACCACTCCATAGAATCCAGGTCGTGATAGTTGACACCTTTCATTCCAGGGTTGCCAAAGGCTTGTCCAGTCAGCTTTAGCAACGAACCATAGGACCCTTCAAATACGTTGGTGGTGCTATCATCATCCTTTCCGTGTCTGAACCTAGCAGCCATAGATAGCGAGATTAGACGTTTGCACAGGTTAGCATCAGTCACCTTAGGACCGTAGACGAGACGGGCCAGATCGGTGCAGAGGAACCCCATGACCATCATCACAGCCTGTCGTATGGTCATGGCCAGAGTGAGCGTGCACATGGGCAAGGCTCCGTGGGACACTGTTAGCTGATACTTGCTGTTGTTGGTAAGAGTCTCCTCGTGTACCAAGTTGTTGTATCCGGGGTCGCTCATGGCTTTAACACAGGCCACCTCTGTGAATTCGCCCGTGTTAAACCTGTGGTGGTAGCGGCCGTAGAAGAAGGTATCGGTGGCGGTCTTGTTAACCCCCAAGGGCTTGTACGCGGTAGACAATATACTGTGTAAGCTGCGATGGAGCGTAGAGTCACGGTTCTGGTTCAGGGCAATGTTCAGCATAGTCTTCATTGTGCTGGTGTTCCCCATCCCGAGAGTGACTGAGGTGAAGACCCCCAACCTAGCCTGATTCTGAGGGGGTCTTTTGTCTTCAGGGCCAGTGAAAACCTTGCCAAAGCCAAGTGTGTTGCCTTTGTCCTGCCCAGCGAACCCTACCCCGGTGGTGTAAAGGCAGCTTTCTGCTGACATTCTACTGATCTCTGTCATCAGGTTGGCGCTCTGGTGACGAACCGCATCTGAGAACTTGGTCATAGACCCCTTGATGGTAGTCATTACGGTATCAGTGAAGTCGCTGTTTGCGTGACAGGGCAGCATGTTGGAGATGGTGCCAAATACTGCGCACTGCATGTAAGCCAATATGTTATCTGACATCAGGTAGGAGCAGATCTTCAGGGCCCTATCGCCAGTCTGTCCTCCCATCATTTTCAGACCGGTATCTTTAACCATGAGCATCCTGTCGCCCATCTGGGGTGCCACGAACCAAAGCTTCTTGCCTTTACTCTCGACAATCTTGCACCCCTGCATACGTTGCTGTAAGCTGCGATCAGTCCAGAGGAGAGTCGTAGTATCCATCCCGTTGGACACGTCCACCCCCTTTGTGTCCAGGTCGTACCCCGTGAACAGCCTGTAACATTTCAATCTCTCATCAGGGTCCTCTGCTCCCTCGGTCTCACCTTTCCTGTTCCTCTTACCCACTTGCTGATCATAGTAGGGAATGAACATGGGCTTCATCAGAGTTGCGGCACACAAGGGATCGCTGAAATTAACCTCCAGGAAAGGGGCCGATGCAACACTCATGATGGTAGCGAGGTCCTTCTCCTCGATGCAGCTGCTCACAAATATAGCCAGCAACTGAATCAGGTACAGGAACAGCATGTGCTGAGGCTCCTCTCCTCGTTCATACATTAGATCGTTATCGCGAAGGTCGTCCACATCGAACAGCTCCAGCAGGTTGCGCAGCAAAGATACAATCTGGGCTGCTTTGGTTTTGTGGAACTTGACAAACACACTTGGGTAAGCATCCTCACCACCCTTGTCTGTGGAGTGTACATCAACAACCTCTTGAAGCAGAGCTGCATCAGTCAGGTTTTCCTTGTACAGGGAGAGGACCTTGTCCCGAGTGAAGACCTGGCACAGACCCAGGAACAGGGTCTGTTCGAACTCTCTGTTTATCCGAGGCATGCTCTGTAAAGCCAAGAAGTGACCAAGGTGTTCAGCGTGCACCTTTACGACCTCGTCCGGGAAGAGGTTTGGACAATGGAGATGCAACACCACGGGGGACTTGAGAAGCACCGGAGCCAACGGGTTGGCAGGGCAGGGGTAGAGGATGCCGGAGTCGTTTGGTCCCGTCGCTATGCAAAATCCATCCTGTTGCAGGCTTACTTGGAGTGCCTTAACACAGTGTGCCATTCTAAACAGAGAGACAGCGGATCGACACCCAGATTGCAGACAAAACTAGTAAAGATGTTGACCTCTAAGACAAAGATTTCGGAATGCCGAGACGCCTTCGACTTTTGTCTTGAGTTGTGGGACGAACTGTCCTTGGCCCTAGTTGAATCAAAAGGCTTGAGTGTTGAACTGCCAAGTAAGGAGCAGTTGGCTCAGATGCAGGGCCACGAAGTTATGATCAGACTGGCTCTCCTGGCTGATTTTTATAGGTACCAAAACGAAGATCTCGGTTTAAATAAGGAGGAGTCAAGGGAGAAATTGTATGCGATTAGAGCCAAGGCATTCTGTTTCCTCACACAGGGACTAGATGCCAGACCAGAGCTTGAACAACCAACCATGATCACAGTATCCAAACAGAGTGCATGTGTTCAACCCTGGCTGACTAACCCACACAGAGCTGAATCATACGACCCTGGCTGTTCCAACCGGCCACGGCTACAACCTCCACCTACACTAGGGCTGTCCCACCACGACTCTTCCATACTACTACCAAGGGAGCATGTTTTAGGGGACACCTCGCACACCCTAACCCCAGAGACAGATCCGTCTCTCAGTCTGCATGATGCAGCTGTGACGATGATAACGTCTCAGAGCTGTATCACGGTGGCAACCGGGCTGAGAGAGTCGAGTGCAAAAGGACTTTGCAGGAAACGTAAACTGAAACACGGACCTTTCGGGTCTTCACCGATGTGTAAGCGTAAGCGCACCAAGGGGCAACTGAACACTAAGAGTAAGAGTACAACGAATGGAACCAAAGCCGGGATTGATCCTGACAAGACCAACAACCTCTGCTCACAGTCTGTGGAACGCGGCAGTTGCTGGGAGGAATCCATAAAGTGGTCGACATTCAGTTTTTCGGTGCAGAGGAAATCCTACTATGCCAAGCTCATAAGAGCCTTCCAAGTGGTTAAAACCGTCGGGCACCCTATGCTTACGCTCCATTCTGGATGGGGCCTGAGCTGTTACTACAAGCTAGCAGTCGCGTACACCACGGATCAGCCACTGGAGATGGCAGCGGCGTGTCTACCCCAACTGAGTCAAGCGGTTGACATTATCCACAGTCAGCATTTTCATAAGCTGAGTACACTACCGCTCGAGTGTCAGATGCTGCTATACGCAGTGCTCAACTGCCACATCAACTGGGTAGACCACAACCACAGGCAAATACTCCTCATGCCCGGCCTACCCGGAAGCCAGCCTCCCCGACAGGAGGGAGACCTGAGGTGCTCGAGATGTCTAAAGAATCAGACCTTCCACTCGTCTGAGGTGAAAGGCAACCCGAGAAACATAGACGTGGAATTTGACTTCGAGCAAATGAAATTTGGCTCTTCGTGCTGCGCCGCGTCCATGGTAAACGTACCGCTCAGCACCAGAGATGTCAACACCTGCACGTTCACCGAAATGAAACAGATGTATACCTCTTGTATGAACTGCAAGCAGCCCATCTTTTCCGAAGTACTAGTGGACATGGAAACGCTTTACTCGCGCTGTGTAGTGTGCTCGGCCAAAGGGTTGTGATAAGGCCCCGATAAGGCCCCGATAAGCCCCCCCGCCCCCTCTCGACTAGACTATGGCTGAAACAGCCTCGGGTAAAGCGTGCCAGGCAGATGTGGCTCTGTTTAGAGCCGTGCACAATATACCGTTTGCCAAGTTGAAAGATATCATATGCACACATTACGAGGCTAAACACTTTGACACTGAAGTGAGGCGAGTCCGAGGCGCTCGGCGAGGCTCCGCCAGCGATAACAATAACCTGTACCTGTACCTAAGCATCACAAACAGGCTGGGCAGAAAAGCCGGTGCTATCGGAGACATCACGACCGCTTACAGAGACGTCACCAGGATGGAGTCTGCTAGCAAAGCCACAGTGGAGACCGTGGCCTCACATCAGACACAGCCTCTCGTAGAGCAAGCGGACCCCTCACTGTTTGATAACGCCATGATCGAGGCGGCCGAGAGCGTTATGGACCTCGAGTACCCTGAGGCTATGAGCGAGTATCTGGAGGCTTTCAAGTGTAATACCACACGCAGCTGCTGCCTCGACATCTGGGACGTGGAGGGCAGTGTCCAAGGCAGCGAAGACTGTCCCGATGAGGACTGTGAATACGAGATGAGCGACTGGTGTTCGGAGCAGGACGATCAGTTATCCTTGTCTGCTCCAGTCCAAGGTGACGTGACACAATGCGGCGATACTGTGGGGTGCCAGGCTGTATTGGAAGACGAGACTGTCGAGAAGCCTAAAGTTGTCATTGACGACTAGTGACCGTTCCTTGCTTTGTGTGTATATATAGTTAGTCATTGCCATGCTATAATTGTCATACTATAGACAGAGCTGTCTCATTTTGTTGTGTGGAAATAAAAACATTTTCAAACCCAAGTCTGTCTCTCTCCGGTCTGTCTGTCTCCTGTCCCCTTGTCCCCAACGGGCTCGCTCACCTCCTCCCTCTAGCGCAGTGAGGCTCACCATGGAGCTCTGTCAGAGAGGCGACTGGAGCTCTACCCGGCACATAACCGTAAGGTTCGACGACCTAGATGCTATAAGTCGTGTAGAGAACACCTGGGTGCATATGTTCGATATAGAGAAACGGATACCGATGTCTGTAACTCTAACGGAGCCAGGCCTTGACGGGGTCTTTCGCATACCCGTAGAGTCTCCTGTGATCCCCAGTTTGCGTTATATTGTTCTCCGGGCTGTATACACCCACTGTGGAGACATCTACGGTCTTGTTACAGCCAAACATTTTTCCGATACGTACACCGACACCAAGGGCCACAAGGTGAAAAGGATCAGCGTTCTGGCCAGAGCGCCCTTGGCCTGGGTGAAGATGAACATACCTCCCCATACGACAGTGTGCCACCTGACCTACCCTTTCACAGGGGACTCGGTTTGCGGCCACCAACCCGAGATGCTCGTTTCTAGGATATACGCCAGTGTGAACCGTCACGTCCACAATACCTTAGTGTGTACCTCGTACACCCCGGACTCTACAGAAAGAGATACTCTGGCTTCACAAGTGGTATGCGAGACGCTGTCCGCACTCGGGGCTCCGCTTGCGTTCAAGGTGTTACACGAGCAGAGCAGGCTAACCCTGGAGCGGTTGCGGTGTGGCGGTGACCGTGATATCCCCACGATAGCCGATCCCCAATGCGCGCTATGGGGGACCTGTGTATTGTGGCAGTTGGACACGGAACTAGGTACGCTCTCACGCATAACTGTTAACCAACACACGGACCTGTCACCACCAGTCCCGTGTTCGGTGCAGTGGTTGATTGTGAGGCTCACGTACATGGGTTTAGAGGTGACCAGGTGCTCGGGAGGCACTTCTACCAGAGACGTTATTCAGGCTCCCTACTGGGCTGTTATACTCACGGCCCTGTGTTGTGGAGCTCTGGACCGTTGGTCGCGCGAGCTACACAACTTGACGGCTGTGTTGAGAGTGGAAGATCGTCTACTCTGGAGTGATCGAGAGAAGGACGAGTTGTGTCAACGCTGTGGGTACGCCTATACAGCCTCACCGGTGGTGTGTGAGTCCGACCCCAAGAGGGTTTCGGCTGTGTTGCAGATAGACAACTTGCTCCTGGGTGGCATCTGCACCACTCTGTGTGCTACGGTCCACAGACATACCGGCGATGGCTGGGTCCCCGCGGGATCAGAAAAAGAAGCACGTTACCCTCCACATGACCGGGGGCGAGCAGAACGGGAACCTAGATATTGCCTCAATCACCGGAGGGTCTACAGCTCAAGCTGTGAGGAAAAATGGGAACTCGAAAGGTGGAAGGGAGAAGAAGATGAACAGTGGAGAGAAAGAGGACAAGTCGACCAAAGTCAAGGAGAAGAAACGGTCCAAACCTCAAGCTCCTCAAGAGGCATCTCCCCGTGTGAGAAAAGAACCAGAACGAACAAGATCGCCTCGTGGTGGGACAACGGATCAAGGTGCTACTGGGGACAAGAACAAGAAGACAGTGGAGAAGAAAGACAAGAAAGAGAAGAAGAGCAACAAATATACAGACCGAGGCAAATGCCCTCTGGGTACAGTGGAGCAGAAGACAAAGAGTACAGGAGAGGAGAAGACCAAGAGTACAGGCGAGGAGAAGACCAAGAGCGGTCGAGACCAAAGCAAAAGAGTAGAAGGAAAGAGGCCGAACAAGACCCAGACCCAGGCTGGTGGTCATGGCAGAAGGACTGTCGACAGAGACTACGCGAGAGAAGCGGGCGCAGCGCAGACTGGCACAATGTCAGCAAACACAGGTTCTGGGAGCTCTACCTGTCAGGATCACAACGCTGGGAGGGTGACGAAAGCGGTAGAGCGTCCACTTCGATCGGATATTGGAAGCGATTCTCGTGCCAGGTTCTTCGATATCATATCAAAACTGTTCCCTTTGGCTATCAAGGTGGACTCCTCAACATCTAGCACAGAGCCTGACTGCGTCTCCACAGCCCCGGTCGCAGGATCTCCCAAGCTCACCTCCCTGGCTGAGACCTTAGCAGCGGTTGAGGCGCTGCAGAGTACTTTCGGAGACCTGGCTAAGTGGTTTGAATCGTTTGAGAGTACACGAGCTCGGAACGTCATAGGGTTCGATCTGGCTATGGAACTGTGTGGCTGTTACGATCTTGTCATCCGTAGACTGGGGAACGGCCTACGAGACACAATTGAAGAGTGTAGGGTTATACAAAACGCACAGCAGGTCAAACACGCTGACCAAGCGCTGACGTACATTATGGGTATTCTAAAGGAAAGCGTGAACGGTGAATTGAAACCTCTCCACATGGAGGATGTGTTGACAGACACTGACGCAAACGACCCGGGACTCAACACCCCACAGAACACTGTTCTGAAATTGTCTCATGACACAGCTCATGACACAGGGCACCTATCGTTGGAGCTCCACATCGAGGAGGCCGTGAAGGTGCAATGTGGCCCTGTCATCTCAATGATCCAGAACCTCAGCAACCTGATTGTCTGTACTAGACAAGAGTGCACTCAATATCAGAACGAGTTGACGTCAGCAAGACAAGACATAACCCGGTTGCAGTGTGAGTGCAACGATGCCAGGGAAACCGTGGCTGAACTGGAACGTACTCAGGGTGCCATGAAACAAAGGGCAGATACGTCAGCAATGTCCCAAGAGGATACCGAGACTAAGTATCTAGAGGCTAGCAAACGCATCATTGACCTACAAGAGTTATATAACAACAGTCAAGTTGCACACCAGAACCTGATAAGGGATATGACCATAATCACAAGGGAACAAGAGAAAGAGAGGTCCATGTGGAAAATGGAACTTCACAATGTGGTCACTCAAACTACAGCAAAGGACTTCGAAATTGAGAGAATACAGAAGGAACACCTCAAAGCACAAGGTGAACTTGAACAGCGGATCCTGAGTCTGACAGAGCGTGAGATGAATTTGACAACGTCCTTGTCAAAGCTAAAGAGTGATATGCAAGCGGCCAAGATTAGACACAGTGAAGAGATAAATAACGCTCGACATGAAACAAGTGTGACAAAGGAAGATCTGTATAAGCATCAAGCCCATGTCAAGGAGCTTATGCTCAACAATGCAATGCGTGAAGACACCGAAAGGAAGCTCCGCGCGACCGTAGACACACTTACCCAGGAACTATACACCCTGAATTCTAGGATGACTACTAGCAGTGAAGAATTGCGTATGTGTAAAAATACTATATTGTGTTCACTAGAGGAGTTGTTCGGTGGTGTTGGTTTTGGCATGTACCAGTGTGATCTTCAAACAGTGCTAGATAGAATCATGGTTCAGAAAGACGCCTCGGTTGAAAGGATCAAGAAAGTGCTTAAACGAAGGTGCATTCAGGTAATTGGGTGGGATGATGATGACGACCAACACCAGATGGACACTCTGGCCGACACAGGTCAGATGTTCAAAGACTATGAGAGTGAGATACGCAACATAATAGACACCTTGAGTTCAGAGCATACACCCATGGAGGTGAGTGGTTATACTACACGGCTGCGGCAAAGACCTTTGAAAACCCCAGTAAAACGAAAAACTTGCCTAATGCATACCTTGGAGAGTAGCGCATCTGACAACCAACCCCCCACACATAAGAAGCAAGAATACCAGCCTGAAGTGAAACCCAAACCTGAAGTGGTAGACCCGGTAGACTCTGAACACAATGTAAAGTCTGAGAAACAAGAAGTGGATCCTCAACTGCACCGTGTCAAAGAAGAGTGTGATGTGCTAACTAACCCCCCGAATTTGGGTTATTCTGGCCATGGTGTGGTTGACACGTTCAACATTGACATTGGTGAACATGATAACATTGTCCAGACACCCATTCCAGGGTACATGGCGGCAAGCTTCAGTAAAGACGATGTCAAGATGATCAACTTAGGTTATCAGAAGCCTATTCATACTCTATTGGGTGTGTTACAAGTCAAGGAAGATGAAGTCAAGGCTTGCTCCGAAGTTACACTAAACTCCTGTCATTGTTCACAGATGGCAGTGATCTCTGAGAGACTGAAATGTACACTTTGTATATGTTGGAGTCCAGGGGGGGAACACGAGGTATATGGACATTCCCACAAGGACACATGTTTGTATACTATCATAGTAAAGAAATGCAACACAGGGAGATCTTACTACCTGCTATCTGTCAAAGTCGACAGTTCCTACACATGCAACCTTGCAAAGCTATATGCTGCAAGACAGCCACCACAGTGTTTTGTACGTAAGGTATATGGTTCATGTCAAGGCCCTTGTGTTTCCAACACCACACATTGGACCAATGTAGATGCTATTGAAACGAATCAGATTGTATTACATGGGAAGGTATAAATAAATGCAACATTATCAACAAAGTAAGGTGTCCAGAGTTGTTTATTGATAACAGGTCACATATCTGAGTACTGTTTACAATGTATTGTACAACATGGCGTATTTACAACAGTATATACAGTTTTGCCATTCCACTGACAGTTCTTATGACTACATTATATCCCCTCATGATATCCCTCATGACTGTGTTCTTACAAATACAATTCAACTCAACGTATCCTCTTTTACTCCTTACGAAGTAAACAGTCTTCGAAGGCCAGTGATTGATGTAGAACATATAATACATCTTACGGTGTAGCATGTACATGTTAAATGGCCACAATCCGAGACCCATTGCTTCTGCTTCAAACATGCTGTGCACCTACAGTCAGAGTAGTGTGTTATTTCCATGGGCTTGTATAAGCTGGACGCTTTCCTGCAAATACCGCATGCGAAGCCACCACCATCACCGGTCTTCAGTTGTTGTATACAGGCTGTACAACACAGGTGGCCACATTCAAGGTATATGTTAGCAGTGGCGTAGCAGCAGAAGCAGGTAAATGGGTTCTCCGATCCAGTGTCCTCCGCTTCGTCATCCGATACATCTATAAGCCCTGGGCCTATAGGATATACACACAGATGGTGAAACACAGTTAGACATTTACAACAGATATTCCACACCAATAGCATTGCAAATATGATTCACATTATGGATCCAATCCGTCCTACCCATTATGAGATCTGTGTTGGAATTTTCCACTTCCACCATGTGTGGATCTCTATCTCTTGTCTCGCTATCCCTGAAGGCTGGATCTACACACTGGACAAATCGACCGTCTGCCTTGATGACATCTCTCAGTTTCGCCAGGTCGTTGTTGTAGTACAGGGCAACTGGTATGCACTCGACCTCGGTAGTGACTGTTGACGTTGACAATTGCAGTGGTGGTATAGCTGTTGGTGCGGGCCGAGACAAGGTGTAGGGTTTGTGCCTCAGTACATTGCGCTCGGTTTTCATTCGGACGTGTTTCATGTTGTGGTAGAAGGTCGACACATCAGGTTGTTGTTCACCAAATGTGTCGGTGTAGGGGATCCTGTTTACATGAACTATATTCATGTTGTGGTCACACAGGGCTGTACATGGAGACCTGGCCGACAGGGATATTGTTGAATCCCAGACATTGGAGCATTTCAGCCCATACCTCTTCAGCAAGTCGTATATTCTCTGGGGCTCTTCACATCGTACTGATATCATCTTGGTCCCAGACCCCGGGACCAACACCGTCACACTGTGAGGTTCCTGTGGGTGACATGTGCAAACCACTGTAGTAAGGGGTATACCAAAACACATGTTACAGTTTCACATCTCAGCAATGTCACAACAATGTATTGATTAAACACTTACATGTTTGCAGTACATCTTAAATAATGTCATCCTGTCAGCCATTGTCAGATTCCGCTTGTTTGTCCACTGGCACCCCTTAGCTACTGCCAAGGTGTTTGTCACATGGTTGTAGAAGCTTACACCTGGCGTACTGTCGGTGTGTGTGACACTATACTTGTTGGTGCCACCGGGCAATCTACTTCTTTCTTCCAACAATGTATTGAACGTCCCCCAGTCCTCCATTGCATTATGTTTCTGTTCTACCCACATATTTGTCATTACTGTCAGTATCTGGTCTAGATATTTGGGAGCAAGTTTAGATGGTACTTCGACGCAGATGACCGTCATATTTAGAGTGCCATGGTTTACATATGTCCATCTGCTTATGTGCCAGTTTGCAAATTCTTCCGCGATGAAGTTGATGTGGGGCTGTGGTGTACGGCGCCATCTGACAACAATTGTCATGTACTCCATTATGATTAAACTGTGTTAGGAGACAGGGATGGGAGACCTGTTGTACAGGGTAGACAAGCACATAATGTAATGTAATGTAGAGCTGAGCTTGTTTTATACCCCAAGGATAACAAGAAACAACCAACTGTGGCTGTATTAACAGACACAGGGCTGAAACACCCGACCACTGGTATGTCTATGGTAGTTCAAACCATCTGACCATGACTGTGATACCCACACATTGCTGTTTCATCACTCCTCAGTTGTGTACCCAACCTAGGCTCAATTATCAGACCACTGTTAGAGTACCGGACCATGACTGTTATCCCCAACCTAGGCTGAATTATCAGACCGATGGTATGTCTAGGCGAACACCTCACCATGAATGGGATACCCACACATTGCTGTTTCATCACTCCTCAGTTGTTTACCCAACCTAGGCTCAATTATCAGACCACTTTTAGAGTACCGGACCATGACTGTTATCCCCAACCTAGGCTGAATTATCAGACCGATGGTATGTCTAGGCGAACACCTCACCATGAATGGGATACCCACACATTGCTGTTTCATCACTCCTCAGTTGTTTACCCAACCTAGGCTCAATTATCCGACCACTTTTAGAGTACCGGACCATGACTGTTATCCCCAACCTAGGCTGAATTATCAGACCGATGGTATGTCTAGGCGAACACCTCACCATGAATGGGATACCCACACATTGCTGTTTCATCACTCCTCAGTTGTTTACCCAACCTAGGCTGAATTATCAGACCGATGGTATGTCTAGGCGAACACCTCACCATGAATGGGATACCCACACATTGCTGTTTCATCACTCCTCAGTTGTTTACCCAACCTAGGCTGAATTATCAGACCGATGGTATGTCTAGGCGAATGCATCACCATGAATGTGATACCCAACCTAGGCTGATATACCAGACAAATGTTAGACTATCGGACCATGACTGTGATCCCCACCCTCGGCTGAAAACACCTCACCATGAATGGGATACCCACACATTGCTGTTTCATCACTCCTCAGTTGTTTACCCAAACTAGGCTCAATTATCAGACAACTTTTAGAATACCGAACCATGACTGTTATCCCCAACCTAGGCTGAATTATCAGACCGATGGTATGTCTAGGCGAACACCTCACCATGAATGGGATACCCACACATTGCTGTTTCATCACTCCTCAGTTGTTTACCCAACCTAGGCTGAATTATCAGACCGATGGTATGTCTAGGCGAACGCATCACCATGAATGTGATACCCAACCTAGGCTGATATACCAGACAAATGTTAGACTATCGGACCATGACTGTGATCCCCACCCTCGGCTGAAAGATCAGACCACTGTTATGTCTATGAGTTCAGATCTATGTGTTCAGAGCCTATGACCCTAGCTCGCTCGGTCACATAGCTGGGTCACGGACAGAATGATAGGTTTCTGGTTCTGGGATGTGTAGAGTGGTAGGGGCTGTATCGTCCTGTCAATGTTGTATGTGAACACAGGATGGTGATGTGGATCTTGTCAGGTCCAGTGTCTTGACATGTTGAACCTTAGCAAATTGTTTTAGGGAACACAGACTAGGCAACAATACTACATGTGACAAATGTTTATTAGACAGCAGGTTTGAACAGCACAGATAGTAAACACCACATAACATTCACATGTGTACGTACACCATGTTACACAACAGGATCAGAATATATCGGCTAACAACACCTTTAGTTTGTTCAAAACAAACGAGCTTGACAGCGAGTGGTATTCGTAGACAAACACAATGCCTCCTAATGGATTTATCACGTACTCGCAGTTGGGGTTTCTATGAAACGTCTTTGCTTGAGATAGCCACTTTATACTGATACGCATCACATAATGACACATTGTGATGTACGTGATATGATCCTCTGTGTACAGGTGATACCAATCCAATTGAATATCCTCCTTGTGGTCTCCTGACCACACAGCCAAAGCCTTTGCAACCTTTGAGTCTCTCACTTTCACCGGTATGTAACTGTCCAGGGCGTCGTGAGCGACATGCAGATGCCTAGGGAGAGACCTGTCCACACTCCACTTGTCCACAAACTCTGGGTAGCACATCATTTCCCCGTTCACCACGTACACCTTTCCGAAACAGTTGAAGAAGCAGGATATCATCTCCATTCTGGGCCCCGTTATCCCGATCAACGGTCTGGGTATGTAAGTGGAAGACACGAATAGTGCACGTACAGTGGGTTGCTGGAACGTGAACGGCTTTCGAATGCCCTCCAGTCTATCGGTTATGAACTGGGTGTAGGCATTGACAAGTAGATCTTGTTCCAGAGGAGTTGCGTACTGGTCCCCACAGGAGGAGTCCAGGTCTAATACTAGGTCATAGGCAAAGTCTTTGTCCATCACCTTTCCATTCCTTAACAGACCATCAGCGTTGACCCCCTGTTTACCACATCTAATGACTACATAATCCACAGAGTAGTCTTTGTACACACCTCTTGAGGACGCCATATTGTAACATTTACTGATCGAGATGGTCTTTCTATAACATCTTGCTTACACATAGACTACACCTAGTCGTTTGACACGCCTGCCTGTAGTACATAAGCAGCATTGGTGTATTCATACAATTACTTCTACGCAGCATCTCTCTCAGGTTAACATGGGTATTCTAATATCCAAATGTCTAATGCACTCCCATCGGTGTTGAGGTCAATGTTGCTCTCACCGGGACCATTCTCCACCCAGACGCCCTGGAGATCACCCTGCACCTGCTCCACATCAGCTGTGTCCGTTCTCCAGGTTCTTCCCCTGTCGCTTCGGCCTCAACTGCGCTTATCTGACTTCACTCTGCCATCTGACACTGCTTGCATCATGCCCAGTCTGCAGAGTCACTTCATGGTTTGTCCTGCTGAGTCCTGTCTTTCCAACATCTGAACGGGAGAGGTTTTGCAATGCTCTCGGCCCCTGGCGCGATGGTTGTGAGCGTAATAGATGAGCCCGGCCTACTGAGACACTGAGTGGACTGTTGACTACTCGAGAGGTTGTGTGTATTGTGGTAATTTTCTGCAACTTTCAAGGTTATGTGTGCAATGTACTTTACAATAAAACGTGGATCTCTTAACCAGACGTCCATAGTTTTGTTTCACACAGACACAAGTCCCAGAGATGCTCAAATGCATTTAGTATATCCTGTGTTACATGCTAAACCTGTACAGGTCCACAAACCACAGGCTACAGCCTTGGCTGAGTACAACAGCCTTGGATGGATACAGCAGCCTTGGCTGAGTACAACAGCCTTGGCTGAGTACAACAGCCTTGGCTGGGTACAACAGCCTTGGATGGATACAGCAGCCTTGGCTGAGTACAACAGCCATGGCTGGATAGACAGCTTTGGCTGGATAGACAGCTTTGGCTGAGTATAACAGCCTTGGATGGATACAGCAGCCTTGGCTGGGTATAACAGCCTTGGATGGATACAGCAGCCTTGGCTGGGTATAACAGCCTTGGATGGATAGACAGCTTTGGCTAGGTATAACAGCCTTGGATGGATAAACAGCCCTGTGTGGATGTTTGAACTCCATAGCCCATTGGTATAGCCCATTGGTAGACAACTATTGGTTGTGCTGATGAGCTTGGCTGGATGGTTCCAATACCATGGTGTTTACATAAAAAGGCTGCCCCATTTCCCTATCAACCTTGTCAGTGGCTTGTGTCACCTAGTTCTCTACAATGGCATCACTTTTCAATGTCACGTTCGATAATGCTACACTCTTCAATAGGCCTTCCAACTACCCGGAGTCCAAGGGCCATTGTTATAATCTCTATGAATACAGCCGCATCTTTTACATCCCTGTCTGTCACGCGCTCGTTATGATCACGGGCTTGGTTGTCAACCTGTACATGCTCATCAGGCTCCACTGTTCCTGTTCAAAGGACTCTGGTAGGCGAAAGAAAGGCCTTGGTGATCTCGACGCTTTTTTTTCACATATGGGAGTCTGTGACATAGTCAGGTTGCTGACTACCCCGCTCTGGGTTACTCAGACCATTCTCATGAAGGGCTGGGTGTTTGGCCACGTGGTGTGCAAACTGATGAAGGGAGTGATTACGGTACGTAGCACCGGTCTTACTCCTTGAAAAGGTGTACACACAAGCATGTCCCACCAGCTCAGCTACTGACATCTGTCGTTTGTGCTTCTATTTCCACAGTTCAGTTTCCAGTACGGAATACTTATCATGGTCTATATCAACATCGAGCGATACGTAACTGTGGTACACAACAGGACAACTCTCAAGTGCATGGCGTCCAGACGTAGGTCGAGCAGAAGGAGAACCGTGTCTCGATTGTGCGCCTGTGTGCCAGCCGTCTCGGCTCTCTTGGACATATGCTATTACACCGTTCGCCCCATATCCGGGACTACCATGATGTGTTTGAACGTTATGCATCCTCATTCTCAAATTGCCACCTTGTGGGGTAGGATGGCACTTTGTTTCATGTTACCCATAGTTGTTTTTGTTTACTGCAACGGAATGATAGTGTACAGTGTCAGAAAGCACGTGAACCGGAATGCGTTTGGGGGTAAGATGACAAGGGCTCAAGTCCTGCCCTTCCTCACGGCTGCGTTCTTTGTGTGCTGCTGGATCCCCTGGATGGGCAGCACCCTATATTACCGATGGCATATGGAGTGTGAGGAAGTGAAGTACGTGGTCCTCAATGTCTGCATGGCTATAGGGAACATGCACTGTATCACAAGTCCTACTCTGTATATATTTATGAGGGTCCGCAGGGACACAAAGAGCTCCTTTAGTCTCCGAACTGCACATACTCCTCCATCTCACCAAAGACGCATTACCGGGAGACGGTCTGTCTCTGATGAATAACAATGAATAAGAGTGAGACTGGATGAATCCACTGATTTGTTTTGTTGGTCTATGGTAAACGAAATGCTGATATATTGGTGTGCCATATTAGTGTGAATAGTAGTGGTCTCCTACTGTGTGGTATACATCCCTGTGTAATAAATAAACTATCTGTCCAAACTACTACCTGTGTTGTGTATTGGGGTATCAGCTGAGTGAGGTAACAATACACACACATCAATAAACACACCAATACTCTCAAAGGGTGCCAGAGTAACTCGACTTTATTGTACAACGTTTCAGGTATCAACACGGATACCTCACACACATAACTGACTGACACATCATTCCATTCCCCTTTTCTAACACAACCCCAGTAGCCCCAGAGTAGTTCTCATATAGTCAAACGGTCATAGACATATAGGCAGGCGATGTCTCTCGGTCCCACTAGGGTGATACCTGGACACATAGACACAACCCTATACATAAATATAATATAGGTATGGACACACGACACACTACACAATACTTTTGGCTACATGTCTACATATACACCAACACCCAAACCCAAACCCAAGCACACCACCCACAACACCCAGACTCATTAGTTAGTGTCCTCCAAGGTTTACCCATCCACCCTTGCTCGTTTTCTCTTTCTCACTCTCACATCAACTGAGGCTCTCCGCTGCTGCTGCTGAGCGTTATTAGTCCTTTTACGGCCCTGGACCTGGCCAGTTGTCATTGGCATGGGTATCTCTCCCATATCCAAATGTTGAGTCCTAGGCTCTTGAACAGGCGTCATACCCTTTCGTATGGCGAGCGCTGCAAGGCCGTTTGTCTCACGCAGAGCCCCTATCATGGCACTGAGGTTGGGTGACTTCCGAGCCCTGGCACTTATCAACTCTCCCTTTGAGACCATCATGGTCGCAGCGTAGTCCCGTTTCAACATCTCCACAGAGAACACGTCAGAGCCGTGAACACTGTTAAACACCTCGGCTGCGTCCATCCACTCCCAATCCTCCTCTAGCTCGACTAAGTGACCACGGTTATCACGGTTGACTGTCAAAAGCATCTTGTCCTGGTGATACACAGTCCGCGTTGTACAAAAAGAGCTCACGTTTTTCACGGGTACACCCGAGTACTCGGTTGTGTACACACTCAGTCTGGGCCCGTGGAAGGCTCCTCTAGGGCCTCGTCTAGATTCTCTCAGGTGCCCTTTGTCGTAAGCTTCCTTAGGTGCATTCCGAGACATCGCCCTTTTGATAACCGCCCCGTAATACAAGGGAGCGGAGCACTGGAACATCTCCCCTCCCAGCACGCACTTGTTGAACGTAAGTTCGTTCAAAGGTTCTATGGCAGCCGTGGCCTCAAGTATCACAGAGCGCACCGGGTCATTGTTGAAGTCCAAGGTGAATAGCAATCTGGGCGTAGAAGGCTGCTCATCGCCACACCCCTCGCCGCTATCGTTCGCACACTGGCCGAAAGCATTGACGCCTTCAAAGTCTCCCTTTTCGTAGGCGTCCAACATCGCTGTGCCCAACTGGTCCCAAAAGCCAGAGTGGGAACTGGGTGCATATATGGCTATCATATCGTACACTGCTTCAAGTGGCACAGTGATAGACCCTACTTTCTTGTAGGGATTCGACTGGCCTTTCCTGAGGTGTGGAGCATTTTGGTTCGTGGCGTATCTGTACGTGCACAACTTGTAGTTCTTCATTGCAAGGTTCCTACCCTGTCGAGCTGGGACCTTGCATGTTGAGCAGAGCATCAGCATGTTGTGCGCCACGTCATTGCCGCCCTTGATCTCTTTCTCAGGGAAACACATACCATCTATACCAAAAATGCATAAGTGTCCATTTTTCAAACTAGTCTTCAGGTGCTGCTCATGGATCTGGGTTAAGATGTACCCTAGCACCTTGCAGGCAAAGCGACCCTGTATGTCGACCGCACGGGGACATATGTCCGGAAGACATGCAGCAGCACACAGCTTGTAGACAGCATTGGTCTCTAGGCATATTTGTCCGAAGGATAGCTGGTTCAGAGCTTTCAGTCTGTTCCTGTTCATTTGCATCATGTAACCCCTCAAGTCTGGCAAAAAACTCTCATCGGGGATCTTGGTCCATGGAGGGATCCAAATGTCAAAGACAAAGTGGCACGCCAACTTCATGGCCTCGGCAAACACCAGCTGGTTGATGCAGAAAGAAACCCTCCGGCTGGTGACTCCTGCGCACACAATGTGGCTAGCGTACAGGGCAGCCACGCAGGCGTCTCTGGCGGTGTCGAACCTCAACCCGAACTGCATAATCTCAGACTCTGCAATCATTGTAGCTGACTGGATCAGGTTCTGCCTGTACAGGCACACTGCAGCTATACGATCCATGTTCAGTTTCTCCACGGTGTCCTGTATCTGCTTGGTGCTACGCGTGCGGGTCACATGCTCTGGGAACTCTGATTCCATGATCATAGACCGATCGGCCCAAGCGTCGCTCACAAACCCCATAGTGTTGGTGTTCCACACAAAGCCGCAGTTGTGCACGGCGTTGTACTTGACTGTGTCCACCTTGCCGCTGCTCATGTCTCTGGTCACCACATCGCTCTCCAGTACGCTGGTGTCCAGGAGGTTCTTGAACGTATTGGGGATCACGTTGGACTCCTTGTCTACGGATTTAATGTTCTTCTCGTGGGTTATATGAGCGTCGTCTATCATCACCACGCAGGAGGTCCGCTTCTGCTTGTACTTGAACGCTTGCGGGGTGAAAGACGTCAGCGTCTCTATGCACCCTCTTACCCTCCTGAACTGGTAGTTGAGCACGTTGTTTGCGTAACTCTTACCTTCACCGGGTCCAGTGATATTGAAGAGCATAACCCGTTCGATTGTGTACCTGGGAGCGGTGTTTGTGATAATGTAATTGAATGTGGTAGACGCCTGAAACAACCTGCCCACTTGCAGGCTGTCACAAAACAGGTAGCGCACCAATGCTTGGTCGTACACTTTAATCGGATCCAGAGTGGTGGCCTGTACCGAGTTGTCATCTTGATCGCCCGGTGATAGGTACAATGACTCGTGGATCTCGGCTAGGCTGTGACCGAGAGACAAGCTAGAGTTGCTCATTTTGTCGTCTATCACGTCGCTCAAACCTTTGTACAGGGAGTCTGTGTCGTTGACCTGGTGCTTGACAAGCATATTGATGACAGTGTCAGCTATGCTGTCGAACTGCCTGCGTTCTCTGTACTTGACTTTCATTTCTTTGCTCAGGCGCTCCAGTTTACCCAGATGAGGGTACAGGTGCGCAAAGTAGTAGCTGTGGTCGTCTTTGCTCACCATGAAGGGGTGACGCTCGGATGAGTTGTAGAAACACGAGTACGCTGTCTGACACTCTCCGCTGCAAGCTCTGGAAGGGTCCTTGGAGCGCGTTGGCTTGCAGTAGCACTGTCCGTTGTTCAGCAAAGATGCCAGAGCTCGCGTCCTGCGTCTGCTCTTGATGTCGCATAACACCCTGTCAATGCGGGTTTTTGTGATAGGCATGTGCCTATAGAGCAGTGATTTCACAAATAGGTCCGGGTTCTCCCTGTCTATGAGTGTATCCAGAGTGTACCTGAATACCAAGAGTCCTCTGATGTTCACCTCGCTGCTTCCCAAGGAACCGTTGAGGTCACTGGTGAACGCTTTCACTCTTTCCAGGAACCTCAGGTCCTCCGCTATGTTCGCGTTATACCCAGATTGCATAACGGTCTGGTTCAGCCATTGAGTACTGGTGAGTTTAGACACAAGCGATAGGAACAACTCCTTGCCTTCTCCTTCACTGGCGCTGTCGGTAATCCTGCCTATAGAGTTCTCCAGAGCCTTCAGATTTAGGTCCACAATAGGCTCTGGTAAGAGGATCACCTGCCTCCCAGATTGGCAGGACGGTGTGTACATGGAACCCTGGAGCTCCTTGACTTTCTTCTTGTCGACCATGTTTGAGTTCAGTGTGTCGCTGCGGATATCCACCCAGTTGAAAATTGAGCCAAGCTCTCCCTTGCTGTCTCTCATGGCTATCATAGCGTTGTTGAGGGATGATGCCTTTTTCCTAACCAGTTGCAGTCGCATGAAGGCGTTGTACGCTTCCTCAAGCGTTTCATTCACAGCCGCTGATGTTGCTGGCATGGATGAGGTATTGTCGTTGTTGATGTCCTCCGTGTCATCTCATCTGAACACGTCCATGTTGACACTCATATTCATGAGACTGAGCAGGTGGGTACCGGACATGTACTCGTCCGTATCATCTGAGGCTGCGGCCTGTGTGTCCAACTGGGATTGCGGGTCCTCGGTGCTCATGTCTAGTACGAAACAAAATAGGCGCCCTCTAGCGAAGTCCTCTCTGATAGGTGGTGACATGCTGCAGAAATCTGTGTTCTCAAGAGTGACTTGGAAAACCTCCCCTTTGAAGCAATATGTCAGGTATAAGAGGAACTGAAAGGTTTCTCTGTCGTTTGGTGACAAAGCGCCGAAAGACGACTCCTCAGACAACCGGTCGTGTAATATGTCAGAGTCAACCGCTAAAAACAACGCTCTCCTACTGGAAGGCACCTTGGCCCTTTGTACCACAGCTGTGTTTGCCTCTCTGTGAGGCACTATGTTACACTCTGTGGACATGGCCTTGACTTTCGTAGCTGCTGCCATGGTAGTCTGGGCTTGTCTGGTCTAACATATATTGAGCCCTGTGCCTTTCTCTCCTAACCCTAGTATCCCCAGCCTTGGTCTGATGGATCATCTGTGTTCTGATAGTTGTGAGCCCTGTGCTGATGGTTCAGCTATTGTCTGATGGTTGAGCCCTGTGTGGATACTCAGCATTAGCGGATGATTCAGCCCTATGCATATGGTGGATATTTGAGCCCTGTGCTAATAGTTCAGCTATGGTTGGAGAGAAGAGGCTTGTGTGGATACTCAGCATTGTAGGATGATTCAGCCCTATGGGGATATGTTTGGAGAGAAGAGGCCTGTGTGGATATGTGAA
This sequence comes from Coregonus lavaretus, assembly GCF_964263955.1. Classification (NCBI taxonomy): domain Eukaryota; kingdom Metazoa; phylum Chordata; class Actinopteri; order Salmoniformes; family Salmonidae; genus Coregonus; species Coregonus lavaretus. The sequence continues at coordinate 20,503,618 of NC_140025.1, read as the reverse complement.
TAATCAGCACTGGCAGACAGTTTAGGCCTGTGTGAATATTCAGCTGTGCGGGGACAGTTGAGCCCTGTGCTGATGGTTCAGCTATGGTCGGATGGTTCAGCTCTGAGTGGATAAGTTAGCATTAGCGGATGATTCAGCCCTATGCATATGGTCGGATTGTTGAGCCCTGTGCTGATGGTTCAGCTATGGTCTGATGGTTGAGCCCTATGGGGATATGATCGGACAAAAACAGCCCTGTGTGGATACTCAGCATTGTAGGATGATTCAGCCCTATGGGGATATGTTTGGAGAGAAGAGGCCTGTGTGGATATGTGAATAATCAGCACTGGCAGACAGTTTAGGCCTGTGTGAATATTCAGCTGTGCGGGGACAGTTGAGCCCTGTGCTGATGGTTCAGCTATGGTCGGATGGTTCAGCTCTGAGTGGATAAGTCAGCATTAGCGGATGATTCAGCCCTATGCATATGGTCGGATTGTTGAGCCCTGTGCTGATGGTTCAGCTATGGTCTAATGGTTGAGCCCTATGGGGATATGATCGGACAAAAACAGCCCTGTGTGGATACTCAGCATTGTAGGATGATTCAGCCCTATGGGGATATGTTTGGAGAGAAGAGGCCTGTGTGGATATGTGAATAATCAGCACTGGCAGACAGTTTAGGCCTGTGTGAATATTCAGCTGTGCGGGGACAGTTGAGCCCTGTGCTGATGGTTCAGCTATGGTCGGATGGTTCAGCTCTGAGTGGATAAGTCAGCTGTGGTCGAATGGTTCAGTCGCCGATCAGCCCCTTGGTCCTGTATGCTCCTTTCTCACCCCAGCTCGGATGCCTCATGCCTCATCCTAATACATTATACATTGGCTATCCGGATCTCATATAAACTACTTTTATTGCCAGCAGATGTCACTAGGCTTCGTACACCGTAGATCCCTAGAGTGTGAATCATGAACAAAGCTTTGCCGTTCGTGGACATGTTCCCTGACATCTACCCTGAGCGCAGAACTGTCAACCCTGAACTGGAACCTAATCTGGTTGGGGTTATGATCAAATCTGTCTTCTTTCACAGACAGGAAGAGGTGCTCTTGTGCAGAGGTTTGGTGGTGCAGGCTCGAGACAGCATCATCTACACTACAGTACACTTTAAGGTTACTGGTATAGCGCCTGTTGTGGCCTATGACCTAGACTTGATTTGTGATCAGGATGGTGAGGAAGAGACCTGGGAGCTGGTACGGAACACTTGGTCCAGACACTTAGTTGCGGAGCCAGTGCCTGTCCGCGCTCTCCACGATGACATTAAGCGAAAAGTAAATGCTCTGGTATTCCCGCTCAAATCTATATCATTGGCCACAAAGTACTTGGAAACCGTAAGGGGCTCGCTGACTTTCGGAGACTTCTGCCCGGACAGGGGCTACTACATTGCTCGGGACGGTAACACGCCTGCCCTATGCTCCGATGTCATGTTTGGAAGGGTGTATTTCATACCTGCAGACAGGCTGAACGATGTCCTCTCAGCCTCAGACCTCATCTATGATCATGACAAGTCGGAGGCTGAGGCTGAGCTCTTTGACAGTAAACACATGCCCTATTTCTACAAGGCAGCGTGTCTGGACATCGAGACGGTGTTTGACAAGTCATACCGGAATATGGCCCTAAGATGTGAGTCTTTCGCCTACAAGTTCCCCTACTGCACCGAGCGCATGGTAGAGGACATGACAGAGTACAGGAATAAGCTGGTCCAAATACTAGACACTGGCAGGAAACAGCTGCCCCGACAGAGTAAACACGTTTCCATACCAGCTCTGTCGCTAGACATGCCAGGTCAGCAGCACGAGATAACTTGCGTCTCTCTCGTGATCATCAACTCCCATATACCCAAGACATCACCCGAGCAGCACAGGAAGCTGCTGATAGTTGTCTATAACAAATGTAAGGTAACACAGAACTGTTACCCAGAGGCCAACCACGAACTGGCAAGGGGCGCAGGTGTAGATGATGTCAAGAGGATTTCAATACACCCGTGCTCCGGAGAGCTCGCACTCCTGGAGACAATGATCCAAGTGCTCTACCACCAGGAAATAGAACTCCTGTACGTGTACAACGCCGAATTCGACATCAGGGTGATTGAGCAGCGTGTGCATTTCTACGCTGAATCAAACTACGCCAAGCGCCTCGACAGCGCTACCCAGAAACGATGTTCCTCTCTATTGCAAGCCTGGCACGGGCTCTTTATGACCAGGGCCCTGGCAAAGGATGTGTTGCCTTTCTTCCAGTTTGAAAACGTACGTTACCTGGACATGTACAAGGACATGCTGAAGAACCTAGACTCTGTGTTGATGCACGGGACCTTGACCGAGTACAAGCTCCAAATGATATCTGTGCACATCGAAAGGTTCAACAAAGGCAAGGCCAAGCTGGGCCACTTCAAAATGAACAGCTGCGGTATGAACATCATCGATCTGTACAGGATGGCTGGGACTAGAGAGATCAAGTTTCAGTGCACCAGCATGAAGTTGAACGACGTTGCGCCCTTTGTCATCGCAAAAGCCAGGGCGCTGCACAGAAAGCCTCCGAAGGACACCAGAAAGCTTTGCAAGCTGGCAGACGTTGGTTACTGTCAAATGGACGAGATGATCAGGATGGGGGGAAAGAGTCTCTTTGCTGTGCTAGTCTACAACTTGGTCGACTCGCAGTTGTGCGCCAGGCTGGCTAAAGTCTTCAGGCCCGTATCAAATCTGTTCCATCGATGTAGGACCACTCTCAACATAGACGTCGTGGTGCACGGGCGAGGGGATATGTTTGGTGGATTCGTGCAGAGCATTCACTCGGTTCAGCTCCCTCAGCTTAAGTTTACACTCGATACTCTCAGAGTGAAAGCCGGACCATTGGGTATGGAATTAAACAGCCGCTTGAGATGGGACCCGAGGCTCCACTCTGACAATGGTGATAGCGAGAAGTGGAAGGGGGGAGCTGTGTGTGATCCTCTCACGGGCCTACACTATTCCGGTCCCGGAATGGGACTTGAGCTTTCGTTTGACTTCTCGAGTATGTACCCGTCCATCATGGGCGCTCTCAACATCTCACCGGAGACCACCATCCCTTGGCCTCCCGTGAACTTCCCCCATGATCTATCTGGTTGGGTTTGTTACAACTGGGAAGCTGAGGGGTTTGAGTACGCATCGCTCATTCTCAAATACGACCAGACCCAAGGATGTTTTGTACGTGCGCCGGCCGTATTCGCTTCCTCGGTGGAGTACTACCTCAACCAGCGAGCCGAGTTCAAGAGGAAGCTCAAGAACCCTGACATCAGTGAGGCCGAGCGGGCCTACTACAAGATGCAGGAGGGAGAGTGTAAAGTCCTTGCCAACTCCTTCTACGGAACGGCTCCTCACCCTTGCGGGCCTCTCATATCTGGCCACGGCAGGCAACAGATTGCCGTGGTAAACAGCTGCGTGGCTACCTTTTACAAGCACCGCTGCCCCGTTGTATACGGAGACACCGACAGCGTCATGGTCTCAGCTGGATACGGACCCGGAGACCTTCCTGAGAGTGACGTGCCCGACCTAGTCGTCGTGTGCAGAGACAACGCGCCCGGTCGGGATAGTGAAAACAAACTCCTCGAGAGCTTCGCGTGTAAGGCCCGGACGGCTTTGGGTGACAAGTTTAAACGGGCTGGCGAGCAGGTGCCTGCCTTTCTGGACTATGTGCACACCGCCTTGGTGCAGGACACTCTCCAGAGGATGTACGTGATAGGCCGAGGTAACACACACCAAAATGTAGTCAGAGACCCGAGAGGAACATTCACCAAGGAAGGCTATCCCGTCTACGCGGCCAGAGTCCCTGGGTCTGACGAATACACGGACGTAACGGGACCCTTCGTAAAACACAGGCGAGTCAAGCTGGAATATGAAAACAGTTGCTCCATATACTGCCACGTAGCTAAGAAGACCTATGTGGCTCTCACTCACAGCTTAGACGACAAGGGGGATCTGACCTCTGTCTCCGTGAAAGTTAGGGGCCTGTCGGCCTACAAAAGCATGCGGTCCCCTTGCGATTCTGCAGTTACGGACACCTTCATAGCTTGCGTAATGAGGGGAGACTGCATCAAACTGGAGACTGACAATGTCTCCTGCTTCTCCACTTCTCCCTGGCACAAGCTCAAGCCCGGCGATGTCATCTTGTACCTGGAGCGGGAACCCCTCGTTGACGATATCGGCCGGTGGTTAGAGCTGCATCGAGCTAGCTCCTTTCTCATCCCCTACAGAGTGGAGGATGTTCTAACCTTGCAGCTGGACTCTGGATTCTCTGGGGTCTCCACGACACTAGTTCCTGCTGGCGCCTCCGGGTCTGACTCGGTCGATGCCGTAAAAGTGAGAACGCTGTACAAGGACTGGACATACTGCATGAACCACATGTTCTCTAGCAAGCAAGCCATCCTCCGAGACTTGCTCACGTGCAAAGCTTCTGAGCTCATTGCGTCCAAGATGGGAGCGGGGTTCTTTCCTTGGAGCACTCTCATCAAATCCTCAAAGAACAAGTGCTTTAGTCAACAAACACTGGATCGCTTTAAAGTTGCCAACTCCAGCGTGAAAACCACCTACGTAGAAACTGTAAAGACGTGGCTACAGCAGATCACGGGACTCTCCGTCAAGCCTGTCGAGTGCATCGAGTATCACAAGTGCAACCCATGCGAAGCCGCTTTCTACAGATACCCGTTGAACCTCCAGGCTAACACAGGGTGTATCACGGCCATGTTCGGAGGCTCGCTCATGTGCGAGGCCAAAGTCTCAGAATCCGGAAAGGTCCCTGAGAGCGATAGGGAGTACGGATGCGACCTTCAATCAGACCTTAACACCGCCCCATGCGATGATACCTCGGACCAGGTTCGCCAAGCACACCAGGCCACATTCATAGGTTCCTCCTCTTGTCACACGGAGCTCATAGCTCACCCCTACCAGCCTTTCAACAAATGTTTCGCCAACTCTAGGGTGTTGATAGCTCACTACTCAGACTGTACCTTGGTCAACCGCTCCGGGAAGCTTGTGGCTCACTGCATTATAGACTACTGCTTGCCTCGCTACATGTACAGCTCTGCTCTGGGTGCCCAAAGCCTGGATGATTGTAAGGAGCACCTGCTCACCTCAGTCGCCTCTATCAGAGAGAGGTTGAAGAGGGGCACTGTGACTTTCAACACCGTAATGAACAACTGCCCCGAACACATGATACCGGCATGCGGGACTCGGGAGTTGGAACACCTAAGGATAAACAGGGAGACAGTAGCTCGTCTACCGGGTGAGAAACTCGAGACATGCCTCAAGGTGATCACCGAGGACATGTCCCTAAAGCCCCGAGACGTCTACAGGAACCTAAGCGCTTTGCTCGGGAAAAGGCTCACCGAAGCCATCTCTGAAGGCATAGTGTCCCTCAGAAACGACGACTCTTTACCTCGTCCCTGCTCGGACACCTTCATCTCGATTTCCGTGCCGACTGTCATGCTGACATACGCGGGCATTGACTCCTCTACCGGGAGCCTGTCCATAGCGAGAAGCGAGCTGTGTGAGAGGACTCTAGTTGACCTGGCCGGTCTTCTGTATCAGACCGTACTGGTGTTGCATGTGCACGCTCCCGAAGCGTTCAGCTCAGCGGCCCCTATGTACCCCGGCTCGGTTCTTTGCATCATGCCCTACTCCTGTGCCGACACCACACTCATGAGCACGTGGATGGAGACCTTCAGGGAGAAGAAGTGGCTCATACCCATCCAAGCCAAGCTCGGCAAGAGGACGCGTCCTCCCGTAGATTGCAGACAGGTTACATATCATTGCGCAGGCTGTAAAAACTTCTACAGAGACCTGTTTGCAAACAACGTACCGGCCCACAAGCTTATCCAGCACGTCTACGGCCAAGACAAGAGGAGAAAGATAGGACAGTGTGTCAACGAAAAACGCTGGCTCTCTTGATCCTCGCTCTCCTCCACATTGCCCCAAGCAACCCTCTGCTAAACGTTGACTGAGATGAAAATCACCATATATATGAATCCGTAGATACGCTTCAATCAAACACTGGAAAAGGTGTATCCCCCCTTTCAAACCCAGCTTACACCCGATTAAGAATGTCTTTCAGTCAGAAGGAGTACGTTTTCTCCCACACCATGACCAGGGTCAGTCAGGCCCATCAGCCTGCTACATTCAGAATCGACCTGAACGGCCTCATACCCTTCGGAGACTGCAGCACCCTGTTCACAATTGACAACATGAGTGTTACAGCGTACAAGCAAGGCACTTTGGAAAGAATACCAGTCAAGTTCACCGTACTCAACGATAACAAGACAAGGGTCCTGACGAACGATCCGTGTAAGCTTTCCTCAAAGTGGCAGGTGGACATTGACTGTGGATCCTGTATGAAGATAGCCGGCACCGACGCAGTACCTTTTACACGCAACCCATCTATGTACGATGAAGAAAACAGGCAGGCTCTCGTCAATGTCTTGGCGTTCATGATGTCAAACAGCCTCTGGACCTCGGACAGAGCAAGAGGGGCTCTCGATGTCCTCCTTGGCTTTACTCGAGGGCAGTTTGAATTCACCTGCGACCTGTGTTCTGAGATCGGCGTCGCCTGCATCATGAAAGGCCAAGGTGGACTTCCGTCATTCTCTTTCCCTCGGTATACCTTCCCACCAACCCAGCTCTGACAATGACTATGTGGCTCTCAGAAATCTCCTAGCACTCTTGAGATCTGCTTCCCTTGACAACCTTGACATTGTAACACGTGTCACTCAGGAGATGGCAACGGACCGTTCATTGCGAGAGCTTGAATGTACATCTTTCCCTACTAGAAACAAATACAAGGGAGACATTTCAATATCATACGCGGCGATGAAATACATTTCATCCCTGTACCATACCATGAGCGAGTACGCTGATAACATGGCCATAGTAGACAGCCGTACGCCTCACATCAGAGTCTTGGTCGAGAGCCCCTCTGGGAACATAGGTGAAATAACCGGGTCTATGTCCCTAACCATAATATACGGATCAACTATCTCTGCCATCTATGGAAGACTCATCAATGGCTTGCGGCCTGCGGACGATGACCAATTAGAGAGTATTGCAAACATCTCACAGTTGAGCACAGACGTGGTCATCAGGAGGACTCCGTTGAAGTTTATGTTCAATAAAAATATGACGTTAAACGATTGGTGTACCTTCTACTATGGGTAAAATGGGCAGGCTGGCAAGTGAATGGTATATGTAATGTGTTTTTTTGTGTGTGTATAAATAAAACAGATCATGAAATGGATGGTTATGCACTGTTGTGTATTGATGGCAAGTCATATACTATTGTCAATGACGTGATGAGACTGTCCATCTGATGTTCGTACATCTCTGTGACTACATACTCTAAAGCCAGGTATATAGGTTTGCAAACAGATATTGCCATCACCAAGCTGACCACACATGTGTTGTTGATGATATATCCAAGTCTATTCGAAATGATATGTTGAATAATCCCGTAACGTTACTTAGGATTGGTAAACATGGTATGGGTGAGGACAGGTGTATATTATTGTACAGTGTGTGAATAAAGAGTCAAGCATCACCACACGGATGGTCATTTATGTATTTATTTATGCCAGGACATAACAGGTTACACGGTACACTTCAATTAAACTCATACAGGCTGACACATGTTCATCATTGCACATCCAGCTCCTTTGGACCTATTGCATCACAGGCAAGGGTCTTGTCACAAAGGTGACGTTTTTAACCGTTGTCATGTATACCACAACATCTCTAATGGTAGATGCCTTTAACTCGTACCCAAACTCAAACCCAGACGTGTCAAACGTAACAGAGTATATATGTCCTTTGGACGCTAAAATTTCAAACAGCTATCCAGGACTGTTGTCATCCATATGACAGATTGCTGCAGCATTGAAAATTACAACCATGTTGTATCCAATGTATGCCAGTTTCCATCATTTTCGGTACTGTATGGAACAGGCTTGCAGGATTTGTTACGGCCACGGAGCGAGTCAACATTGCTTGCCATAGTCACACACCCTAGTTCTGTATATGTGTAATGCTCATCAGAGGTCCTTTGCTGGTTGCCACATGCTACTTGATACACACATCAGTAGTACTACAGGTGTAAATAATTCCGTTGAGATGTGCTATGCATAGCATTCTACGGTTTCCTCCATCTCTGTTCACGTTCATAAGGGCTTGCCTTTATGAAGCGTTGTAGCTGAGGTGGCATGTCACCCTCGATATACTCAGCCCTTTCCATTGTGCTCCTGCAGAGCTCTTGCATCGTAGGAAAGGGCCTGGTTACAAATGTCAAATTTTCAAACGTTGTCATGTAGTACCCCGAACGATCAAAGGTTACCTTATATATTTTGTCTTTTGCTGTTACAATTTCAAAGAGGTAGCCAGGACGCTCTTCATCCATATAACAGATTGAGGCAGCCGGATTTTGGTATTCCTCTTCCATCTTTTCTAGATCCTTTATCACTTCTATGTGCTCGCATGACCCTGGGGAACTGCCAGGTGAAAGTCCCCACCATGCACCTTTCAGGGACTGTATCATGTCACGCATGTCTTCCACTATGCGTTTGCAGCAGGAACCCAGGTTCGGAGGTTCCGGAATGTCTCCCGGTCTAGCCATCAAGTACCCGTGTGGGACTTCTGCAATCAGATCTTGTATCATTCTAACTGGGTTTTTATATTGGAATTGTACAAAGTCGGTGCATCTGTAATGTCCTCTTGTGAGGTATACACCAAATGTGATCACGGTATTCTCATCATATTTCACCATACCTGAACACACTCCTCCAGGCATTGAACCAAAGTATCCTGCCATTACAATGGCTCCTACATTAACCTCAGGTCTGTTCATCAGAGACATAATCTGCTGTTGAGATACGGATCCCCACCAACATCGGTCTTGCATCCAGCCTACAAATGACGCCCATGTGTTGTTCAATAGATGCCAGTTGCCATAGTTGTTGTCCATTCCTACTCTTTGCCTACAGAAACGGAGTGAATCGAAGTTGCTTGTCTTCACATACGCCATAGTCCCTAATATATTTGCTATATGTTTCATGTGCATCGGCTATAGTATGCTACACGCATCGTAAGTAGTACGTACTGGTAAAGTGATTGAGCTAAATTAACATTTCGGTACTGATCTTGGGTTACTATATCCAATGGGTATACACCTGTATATCGTTCACTCAACCCATTGTTCATATCACAGTCTGCATGATGTCTGAGGAGAGTGGTATAGAAACCGAAACAAGCGAGCTCAGCGCGGTAGGATAAAGTCATTACACCCTAGGTTACGCACTATGCTTGTACACGAGATGATACTCCTAAGTACTTGGTATGCTTTCTGAAATTACTCTCCACTCCACAGGTGTCTACCGTACTACTGAGCCGTTCCGTAGGTACTCAGATATATTGTGGATGACTTTGCTGATCATATTGCATGCACTGTTGTACATACCATGACCATTTGCAAATTCTACTTTGCTATTTCTTTCCATACAATATACATCTTAGGAGAGCGATTACATACTAACGTCTGACAGAGAGGAACCTCAACATCCTGAGTTACACCAACTGCATCCCCTGTTGCACCCCGAGGTCCTCAACCATGCACAACCTCACCCTCAACCAGCGTTGCCTCCTCTTCACCAGGGTAACAATGCAGAGGATGACATGGTAGATATTGAAATGTGTAATGTGATGGCACATTCACTGTGTGTATGGACTATGGGTAATGTGATTACTCTTCTGTATCCCAAGTACATGGCCGATGACGAAGAAGAGTATGAGGACGCCTACGTGCCAATTGAGGAAGATGACTAAGGAGAAGCCCTGTTTATTCCTTTGATGACCCATTGTATGATTACGTATGTTTATGTTCCAGATTGTATATTGTGCAAAGTCACTGTTTGTGTATGGATATTGTCAGACTGAAGGGTCCAATGTACTATTTCAATAAACGTGAATGGACATTCGTAGTTTCACAAGTGTTTTGTTTTTATTCACAGATATCCATAGACATGTATTACAACACAAGGAGGCTTACATTACAATGTACATGACATAGTACAACAGGGATACACCACTCATCACATAAGCACCTATAGTTGCAATACATTACAGGTTGCTCGTGAGTGTACGACGCGCTGTGGATTGGCAATGTAATCTACATCCCCTAAGCTCTGGTCCGCGTGCATCAGGGAACAGGGTGGAGATACAAATGTGACTCTGTCAATCCTGCTGATGTAGGACAGCACACCTGCGATATCTGAGAAGCGTGCCCTTGTCCCTACTGTAAAACCAAAGGTATCGAACGTCACCTTGAATCTATTCCCAAATGCAGTGACAATGTCAAACAGGTATCCCAGGCTGACATCGTCCATATAATGAATTGCTGCAGCCGGGTTCTCGTACATTGGTCCTTTCTTTCGTAGATGCTCTATTACTTCACGGTAATGGGGTGACCATACTTCGTTGCCGTATGACGCTCCCCACCATGAGTCTTTCAGCACCTTCATCCTGTAACACATTTGTCCCGCTATATGTGTCACGGAAAAGTAGTCTGGGTTGTGAGGTATTGTCCAATGTTGACGCAGAATGCGCCCTTCACCCAGCTTATCGACCAGATGTCGTATTATGTCAATTGGCGTAGAGAAGTCGCCCTCTACCAAGTCCTTACATATGTAACTGCCTCCACAGATGGCCACATGAAATGTCAGTACTTCGTTCTGAGTCTTCGCCGTAACCGAACATACTCCTCCGGGCATGTCACCAAAGTGTGCCGCAATAACAATATCTCCAAAGCGAATCTTACGTCCGCCCATGAAGGAGCTAATCTGATCTGCAGAGACTGAGCCCCACCAGCGCTCACCTAGCCATTCTAGAAAGGAGTGCCACGTTCTGTTCAATATCGACCACTTAAGCATGAGATCTATCTGCTGATGTTTTTTAGCATCCTCCTCGGCTCGAACCATATCTTCAACATCGTCATCGTCAACGTCGAAGTAGTCGTCAACCGCTTCTTTGTAAACATTGTCCCTGTCCACATGTCTGGTGTTTGACCCGTACTGGGGAGGCGTGTCCTCCTCCTGACTCCTGGTGTCTTCCACGGTATCACTTAGAGTGTCGTGTTCGTGCTCATACGTCCAATCATTGTAGTCACCTGCCATTGTTGCTTGGCAATCGGTCTCTGAATCGGACCGGTTGGAATCTGCAGGGCTGAATGTGTGTTGTCTAAAACTGTTCCCGCATGCATCTGAGTCATATAGGTGCTGGTCGTCCACAGGGCTGTTGTTTGACTCGTACTGGTCACCGGGTTCTGTTTCCTGAAGCCTGGTGTCCTCCAGTTGATCACCTAGAGTTTCGTATTCAAATGGATACATCATGCTTCCTTCCCAATCGATCTCGGAATCGCACCTATCGGAATCGGAAGGGTTGAATGTTTTTTGCGTACAACCGTTCTCGCATGAATCTGCTCCGTAAAACATTTGGTCGTCTACAGGGCTGTTGTTTGACAAGTACTGGTCATGGGGTTCAGCTTCCTGAAGCATGGTGTTGTCAACATTATCACCTAGAGTTTCATATACATTTCCATTGTCCTCTATTGGGTCTCCGTGATGTTCCTCACACGTCCAATCATTGTAGTAACTTGAGCTTGGTGATAGCCTTGCACTCTCAGAATCGGACCAGAGTGAGGCTGAACACTCGTCTCTTAGTGGCGTAACACTGGTCCTACTTCTATCTACTTTGCAGTACCCATAGCAAGACAGCATCTGATGCCTCTGGACGCAAACAACTGTCTCAAAGTGGTTACCAACATTCTCCAAATAGATCCCCTGGCTAGACACCTTCTCACCATTACAACGGTGTATAAGCCACCTCCCGGTGTAGTATGTATATATGCTTACACCCAAACAATCTGCAGCTGCTTGAATCTCCACTTCCGTAGCCCAAGTACCTAGAGAGGCCATTTGGGATTTGGTAATGTAGTCTGATACTGAACGGTAGCCACTTCTCAACATGCTGGTGTATATCACATCATTGCTTTGTAGCTGCTCCACGACGACATTTCGAATGGTTCTATGAAACTCATCTGTACCACAAACCGCTTCACTGACCGCTCTGAAGAAACAATTGCCGTCGCCTTTTATCGGTATGTTTTTGCACGGAGCCCCTAACTCACCAGTGACTGTACTCAGTACAGACTGGTCCTTGAAGCAATTCACCTTCAGCCTGTTGCAAAGAACCTGCGCATCTGCAGCCCCGATAGGGTTGAACTGCTTCTCTCTACATGGGTCCCCAGTAGCAAGCATAGTATCCTGACACCCCGCCATCAATTAGTCTATTCTACTCTAGAGGTCTTTGCTATTGTCATTGGTAAAGTCATTAATACCTGCTTCACCGGCTTGTGGACTGTGTGAGTTTGGGTATGCGATTTAAAAACACCCCCCTATTGGACCACATTCCGTGGACTGTACCGCTGTACTGTTTGAGTATGGATGATAACCCTCCCGTTGTCCTGGTATTCTGTACACACGCCGTGCCCTCCGGGTCGAACTGTTCCCCTCTCACTAAAGGCCCAGTTGGAACATGTGGGACAGTATGGGTGCGAACAGCCTTTGCAGATGTATTTGTTACACCTGGTGCACACCGTGTGTGTTTTACAGTCCTTCTTTGTGGGGCAGACCTGACACCTCTTCCTCTTACTGGGTTGTGCGGGGTTGGGTGCTTGGGCCGGTGGTGCTGCGTGGTCCGGTGCTGCGGGGGCGTGATCCCGCCGGGGCTGATCACGATACGTAGCCCTCTGAACAGCTTTGACGAGCGCCGCAGAGGCTTCGGTGCGAGGGAGACGGGCCCTTCTTTGTATGAACGGAGTCACTAGTGCCTTTCCCAGCTGCTCGAGGAACACCCTCCTCTTGTTTCGCTTGCCAGGCATCCAAGTGGGGTTGAGCTCTCGCCATATGACAAAAGCGTTGTAAGAGGACACGTCAAGGATGTTGTGGAAGATGACCAGGGGCCAGCGCGCGGTCATCCTCCTGCAGCTGTAGGTTCCAATCACCTTGTCTAGGTTGTCCACACCTCCCTTGTTGCTGTTGTAGTCTAGGACGATGGCCGGCTTCTTGTCCTGGCGACGGCTAACGTGAGCCTCGGTGTGCAGCGTGCTCAGGAGTAAGACGTTCTTGTTTTTCTTTGCCAGGTAGGACACTAGAGCGGTGGTGGACGTGAAGGCGAACTTGGAGGAGAAGAGGAGCCTGTCCTTTGAGGCGAGCAGCGCCTGCGGGAGCTCTGGCTTGTTCTTTCTGACTGTGCCGACCACGGTGACGTTCCTGGTCAGGAGCTGGCGCGCGAGCTCGTATGAGGTGAAGAAATTGTCGCAGGTGACGTTGTGACCCCTGAGTCCCTGCGTCAAATCGAGCACGACCCTCATCCCCTGGTTCTTCTCGGGGCCTCCGCATGTGGCCTTGCCGGTGTAGACCTGCATCTTCCAGGCGTAGCTGGATTTGGAGTCGCAGGCCACCCATGTCTTGATGCCGTTTTTGGCCGGCTTGCTTGGGATATACTGGCGGAAAGGACATCGGCCTGGAGGAGAGAGAGAGCGAGAGCGAGAGAGAGAGAGAGAGCGAGAGAGAGAGAGAGGAGGAGAGGAAAGACGAAAGACAAGAGATTAGCTTTAGCGTGTTGTGTTGTGTTGTGTTGTGTTGTGTTGTGTTCAGTGTTGTGTTCAGTGTTGTTGTTGTTGTGCTCTTGTACGGTGTTGTTGGCCCCGGCACACCTCTGAAAGGGACCAGTTGCTCGTCCACCGTCACGTCGGCCCCGGGGTTGTAGAGGAGCGGCAGCCTCTCGACCCACTTGTCCCAGACCTCTCTCACGGCCGCAAGTTTGTCACCGCCGCCTGCTGCGCGTCTCTCGGCTCTGGTCTGGCGGTCGTCGAAGCGAAGGAGTCTCGAGTAAGCGTGAAAGACTTTGAGCGGCATGGTTGCGCGGAAAATGGTCCTTCCGCTCTCGGCGTCCCAGAGACTAGAGGCCGCTTCGCCTCGGGACCTGTACACGCCGGCTAGGATGAGCAGCCCTACGTAGGCTCGCAGGTCTGTGGAGTCCATCGCTTTCCAGCGGCCGCCGCCGCGGTCGCGGTCGCGGTCTTCGTGGTCTTCGTGGCCGTCGTCGGCGACGGCGTAGTGGCGGTCGTCGCCGTCGCCGTCGCCGTCCCCGTCGCCTCGGGCTCCGTATTTTCGAACGCCCTCCAGATTGGTCATCTCCAGGATGATGTCTTCTATCTCGGGTGTGAAAAACAAGCGAAACGTGGAGAGGATGTCGCGGGCTTGGCCTACGGCCTGCCTAGTAGGCCCGGGCCTCATGTCCTCCGGCACCTCAGCAACCGGCCTGTTACTTTTTGCCGCTGCGGCGGCCCCTCCGACGCCCCGATTGTTGTCACAGGGCACCGAGCACCATTGGATTTGGCCGTTTCTCGACACGAATGTCTCTCTTTCCACTCGAGGGATATCGTGTTGTGTTCTGGGGCTGATGCTGCGGCGGCGGCGGCTGCGGCAGCGGCGGAGGTCTCCTCGCTCTCCTCGCTCTCCTTCACCTTCCCCTTGTTCTTCCCCTTGTTCTTCTTCTTCTTCTTCTTCTTCTTCTTCTTCTTGTTGGTCGTCGTCGTCGTCGTCATCGTCTCGTTCGTCTTCTACACCTTGACCTTGTTCTACTTGGACATTGTCCTCGTCGGCGGCGGCGGCAGCGGCTGCGGCGTCGTAGTCGTCGTCGTCGTCGTCGTCCTCTGTGGTCTCCTCGTCCTCTGGGTTGTATTCCTCCCCGTCTTCTTCTTCGGACGCTTCCTCGTCCGCATCCTCGTCGCAGTCAGAGTCATTGGAAAATATCTGTTCTAGGACCTGTTTGGCCGTGAATCGCACAGCACTCATAATAGCTTCGGCACCCAGGCTGGGGAAGTCCCCAAGACCTCTCTCTTCGGCACGTGTCCGGACATGCCACGGAGGCAATATTAGTAGTAGTAGTAGTAGTAGTAGTAGTAGTAGTAGTAGTAGTAGTAGTAGTAGTAGTAGTAGTAGTAGTAGTAGTAGTAGTAGTAGTAGTAGTAGTAGTAGTAGTAGTAGTAGTAGTAGTAGTAGTAGTAGTAGTAGTAGTAGTTGTTATTGGTGTTATTGGTGTTGGTGTTGGTGTTGGTGTTTGTTTACGGCTTACCTAGTACCTCTGGCTCAGAGCTTATGCCTCTAACGTGTAGCCTGGGTCGTTTTGACCCAGACAGGACAGGACAGGACAGGACAACGCTAGGGGTTATACAGCAACTCGCTCTAACACTCTGACATGTAGCCTGGGTCTTTTTGACCCGGTCAGGACAGCAGGAGGAGACATAGAGCGAGTTGCTCTAACACCTAGGCTCTAACACGTAGCCTGGGTCTTTTTGACCCGGTCAGGACAGAAGGTGGGGATATACAGCCACTCGCTCTAACACCTAGGCTCTAACACGTAGCCTGGGTCCTTTTGACCCGGACAGGACAGGACAGGACAACGCTAGGGGTTATACAGCCACTAGCTCAAACACATAGGCACTGACACGTAGCCTGGGTCTTTTTGACCCGGTCAGGACAGCAGGTGGAGACATAGAGCGAGTTGCTCTAACACCTAGGCTCTAACACGTAGCCTGGGTCTTTTTGACCCGGTCAGGACAGCAGGAGGAGATATACAGCCACTCGCTCTAACACCTAGGCTCTAACACGTAGCCTGGGTCCTTTTGACCCGGACAGGACAGGACAGCGGGAGGAGATATACAGCGAGCCACTCGCGCTAACACCTAGGCTCTAACATTAACCCCCCCCCAAAAATAAAAATAAATGAATATAATATAATATAATTAATTACTTTTATGGGAGTGGTCATTGAATCCACAATATAACAGGTTCGTGTCTCACAGACAAACAACATCCATCGAAGCTATGTCGACTTTCCAGAACACAGAAAACGCAAAGGGCGATTCTCGCTGCATCACTGCAGTGTTTGACATACACACGTCGGACTCCAGTCACGTAACTACTACTACCGACAATACCACCACCACCACCACCACCACCGTCGTCGCCACCGTGATCGGTCTGGGCATCGTCGGAGGGTCGACTCGACTGAATCTGAGCACCATCAACTTCAACGACATCTGTTCTGCGTTCAATCGAGTAGTGAACAACATACCCATACTTCTCGGCTACACGGTGAAAAGCCTCTCGGTCATGCCCAACAACAAACTGGAGGTGAGACTATTTGTCGAACCCAAATATAGTCTGTTGAGGTATGAGCTGTGGCTCGTTCGGGTCGTAGGACAGGCTCTGCTCTTGTGGTTTTACCACGGTGCAGTGTCACACATCATGGTGACACACCGGGACCATGTGCAGAAGATACACCGTGAAGCTGTGGGATGGTGTCCCTGTGCTGCAACGTTGACCGGTTTCGACGACAGCGAGTCTTGTACTTGTGCTTTGTACTACGACATGTGGGACATGGACGTTCGTCACAGCCACGTCCGAGACCATTTGTTGACATATTATCGGACATATCGGCAAATGCCATGCGACATCTCATCCGTGTGTAGCGGTGTCCACATGACAGATCTCTCAGATGAGGAACAGACACTTCTGATGAAGAAAGTCGCCTGGATATTTCAAGGCTTTTCTGTTGGCCCCAAACAACACGCCATGATGGGGATCCGTGCGAGCCTAGGCATACCTTGTGATTTCACGAAAACCCAAAATGTTGTACCGCAAGTCTACAAGTTGACAGACTGTCAGAATGAAACACGTGCGGAGATGTTCAATTGTCAGCAAGCCGAAGAGCAGATGACATATATTCACTTGTCGAGGAAATGGTTATCTTGGGTTTCCAGCATTGTCCTCGACTAGTGACACACACACCTACAATATTACAAGGGAATCACCAGATTCTTTTACCAAGTTACACATTTCACTGTAATGTCTGTACCTACAATGTGACCAATAAAAGTTGATTTAATTTCATTTGCAAGGGTCCCGTTCACAGCACAGCACACACTCGCTCTAACACTCTAACACGTAGCCTGGGTCGTTTTCACCCCAGCCAGGACACGAGAGGACAACGCTAGGGGTCATACAGCCACTCGCTCTAACACATAGGCACTGACACGTAGCCTGGGTCTTTTTATTTTTATTTTTATTTTTATTTTTGTTTGACCCGGACAGGACAGCGGGAGGAGATATACAGCCACACGCTCTAACACATAGGCACTGACACGTAGGCTGGGTCGTTTTGACCCCGGACAAGAAAGGACAGGACAGGACAGGACAGGACAGGACAGGACAGCGGCACGGGATATACAGCCACTCCCTCTAACACATAGGCACTGACACGTAGCCTGGGTCTTTTTGACCCCGGACAAGAAAGGACAACGCTAGGGGTTACAAAGCCATTCACTCTAACACGTAGCCTGGGTCTTTTTGACCCCGACAGGACAACGGGAGGGTTATAAAAAAACTGTTTCCCATGAATATTGTCTAAAATCATGTTTTAGGCAAAATCCACAATGCAACTAGTTCAGCAAATGAAGGAATACAACCTTTTTTTAATAACAAACAAGAAATATATTTTTTATACATTTTGCATGAAAAGGGTCTAAAATATTTTTTTTAACGTTCAGCACTAGAAGGATATATGTAGAATACAACATACAAGGGTATTCAAATGTGATTTTTTAAAAAGCTTTTTTCAATTAATATTGTCTAAAATCATGTTTTAGGCAAAATCCACAATGCAACTAGTTCGGCATATGAAGGGATACACCGTTTTTTATAACAAACGAGACAAATATTTTTTATACATTTTGCATGAAAAGGTTCTAAAATAAAAAAAATTACTTTCAGCACTAGAAGGATATATGTAGAATACAACATACAAGGGTTTTCAAATTTGATTTAAAAAAAGCTTTTTTCAATGAATATTGTCTAAAATCATGTTTTAGGCAAAATCCACAATGCAACTAGTTCAGCAAATGAAGGAATACAATGTTTTTTTAATAACAAACAAGAAAAATATTTTTTATACATTTTGCATGAAAAGGGTCTAAAATATTATTTTTAACGTTCAGCACTAGAAGGATATATGTAGAATACAACATACAAGGGTTTTCAAATGTGATTTTTTTAAAAGCTTTTTTCAATTAATATTGTCTAAAATCATGTTTTAGGCAAAATCCACAATGCAACTAGTTCAGCAAAAAAAGGAATACAAACGTTTAATTATAACAAACAAGAAAAATATTTTCATAAATTTTGCATGAAAAGGGTCAAAAATATATATTTTTTTACGTTCAGCCCTAGAAGGACATATGTAGAATACAATATACAAGGGATTTCAAATTTGATTTAAAAAAAGCTTTTTTCAATGAATATTGTCTAAAATCATGTTTTAGGCAAAATCAAATCAAATCAAATCAAATCAAATCAAATTTTATTGGTCACATGCGCCGAATACAACAGGTGCAGACATTACAGTGAAATGCTTACTTACAGCCCTTAACCAACAGTGCATTTATTTTAAACAAAAAAGTAAGAATAAAACAACAACAAAAAAGTGTTGAGAAAAAAAGAGCAGAAGTAAAATAAAGTGACAGTAGGGAGGCTATATATACAATAGAATAAATTGACAGTAGGGAGGCTATATATACAGGGGGGTACCGTTGCATAGTCAATGTGCGGGGGCACTGGCTAGTTGAGGTAGTTGAGGTAATATGTACATGTGGGTAGAGTTAAAGTGACTATGCATAAATACTTAACAGAGTAGCAGCAGCGTAAAAAGGATGGGGTGGGGGGGCAGTGCAAATAGTCCGGGTAGCCATGATTAGCTGTTCAGGAGTCTTATGGCTTGGGGGTAGAAGCTGTTGAGAAGTCTTTTGGACCTAGACTTGGCACTCCGGTACCGCTTGCCGTGCGGTAGCAGAGAGAACAGTCTATGACTAGGGTGGCTGGAGTCTTTGACAATTTTGAGGGCCTTCCTCTGACACCGCCTGGTATAGAGGTCCTGGATGGCAGGGAGCTTTGCCCCAGTGATGTACTGGGCCGTACGCACTACCCTCTGTAGTGCCTTGCGGTCAGAGGCCAAGCAGTTGCCATACCAGGCGGTGATGCAACCAGTCAGGATGCTCTCGATGGTGCAGCTGTAGAATTTTTTGAGGATCTGAGGACCCATGCCAAATCTTTTTAGTCTCCTGAGGGGAATAGGCTTTGTCGTGCCCTCTTCACGACTGTCTTGGTGTGTTTGGACCATGATAGTTCGTTGGGGATGTGGACACCAAGGAACTTGAAGCTCTCAACCTGTTCCACTACAGCCCCGTCGATGAGAATGGGGGCGTGCTCAGTCCTCTTTTTTTTCCTGTAGTCCACAATCATCTCCTTTGTCTTGGTCACGTTGAGGGAGAGGTTGTTGTCCTGGCACCACACGGCCAGATCTCTGACCTCCTCCCTATAGGCTGTCTCATCGTTGTCGGTGATCAGGCCTACCACTGTTGTGTCGTCGGCAAACTTAATGATGGTGTTGGAGTCGTGCCTGGCCATGCAGTCATGGGTGAACAGAGAGTACAGGAGGGGACTGAGCACGCACCCCTGAGGGGCCCCCGTGTTGAGGATCAGTGTGGCAGATGTGTTGTTACCTACCCTTACCACCTGGGGGCAGCCCATCAGGAAGTCCAGGATCCAGTTGCAGAGGGAGGTGTTTAGTCCCAGGATCCTTAGCTTAGTGATGAGCTTTGAGGGCACTATGGTGTTGAATGCTGAGCTGTAGTCAATGAATAGCATTCTCACGTAGGTGTTCCTCTTGTCCAGGTGGGAAAGGGCAGTGTGGAGTGCGATAGAGATTGCATCATCTGTGGATCTGTTGGGGCGGTATGCAAATTGGAGTGGGTCTAGGGTTTCTGGGATTATGCTGTTGATGTGAGCCATGACCAGTCTTTCAAAGCACTTCATGGCTACAGACGTCAGTGCTACGGGTCGGTAGTCATTTAGGCAGGTTATCTTAGAGTTCTTGGGCACGGGGACTATGGTGGTCTGCTTGAAACATGTTTGGTATTACAGACTCAGTCAGGGACATGTTGAAAATGTCAGTGAAGACACTTGCCAGTTGGTCAGCACATGCTCGGAGTACACGCCCTGGTAATCCGTCTGGCCCTGCGGCCTTGTGAATGTTGACCTGCTTAAAAGTCTTACTCACATCGGCTACGGAGAGCGTGATCACATAGTCGTCCGGAACAGCTGGTGCTCTCATGCATGCTTCAGTGTTGCTTGCCTCGAAGCGAGCATAGAAGTGGTTTAGCTCGTCTGGTAGGCTTGTGTCACTGGGCAGCTCGCGGCTGTGCTTCCCTTTGTAGTCTGTAATAGTTTTCAAGCCCTGCCACATCCGACGAGCGTCAGAGCCAGTGTAGTATGATTCAATCTTAGACCTGTATTGACTCTTTGCCTGTTTGATGGTTCGTCGGAGGTCATAGCGGGATTTCTTATAAGCGTCCGGGTTAGAGTCCCGTTCCTTGAAAGCGGCAGCTCTACCCTTTAGCTCAGTGCGGATGTTTCCTGTAATCCATGGCTTCTGGTTGGGGTATGTACGTACGGTCACTGTGGGGACGACATCATCGATGCACTTATTGATGAAGCCAGTGACTGATGTGGTGTACTCCTCAATGCTGTCTGAAGAATCCCGGAACATGTTCCAGTCTGTGCTAGCAAAACAGTCCTGTAGCTTAGCATCTGCGTCATCTGACCACTTTTTTATTAGCCGAATCACTGGTGCTTCCTGCTTCAGTTTTTGCTTATAAGCAGGAATCAGGAGGATAGAGTTATGGTCAGATTTGCCAAATGGAGGGCGAGGGAGAGCTTTGTATGCGTCTCTGTGTGTGGAGTAAAGGTGGTCTAGAGTTTTTTCCGCTCTGGTTGCACATTTAACATGCTGGTAGAAATGAGGTAGAATGGATTTAAGTTTCCCTGCATTAAAGTCCCCGGCTACTAGGAGCGCTGCATCTGGATGAGCGTTTTCCTGTTGATTAATGGCCTTGTACAACTCATTCAGTGCAATCTTAATGCCAGCATTGGTTTGTGGTGGTAAATAGACAGCTATGAAAAATATAGATGAAAACTCTCTTGGTAAATAGTGTGGTCTACAGCTTATCATAAGATACTCTACCTCAGGCGAGCAAAACCTTGAGACTTCCTTAGTATTTGATTTTGTGCACCAGCTGTTGTTTACAAATATACACAGACCGCCGCCCCTCGTCTTACCCGAGTCTGCCGTTCTGTCCTGCCGATGTAGCGTATAGCCCGCTAGCTGAATG
This sequence comes from Coregonus lavaretus, assembly GCF_964263955.1. Lineage (NCBI taxonomy): Eukaryota > Metazoa > Chordata > Actinopteri > Salmoniformes > Salmonidae > Coregonus > Coregonus lavaretus. The sequence continues at coordinate 20,482,233 of NC_140025.1, read as the reverse complement.
TTGTCATTGTTGTCGTTCAGCCACGACTCCGTGAAACATAAGATATTACAGTTTTTAATGTCCCGTTGGTAGGATAACCGTAATCTTAAATCGTCCATTTTATTAAAATCCACAATGCAACTAGTTCAGCAAATGAAGGAATATAACGTTTTTTTAATAACAAACAAGAAATATATTTTTTATACATTTTGCATGAAAAGGGTCTAAAATATTTCTTTGAACGTTCAGCACTAGAAGGACATATGTAGAATACAACATACAAGGGTATTCAAATGTGATTTTTTAAAAAGCTTTTTTCAATGAATATTTTCTAAAATCATGTTTTAGGCTGAATCCACAATGCAACTAGTTCGGCATATGAAGAGATACAATTTTTTTTAAATAACAAACAAGAAATATATTTTTTATACATTTTGCATGAAAAGGGTCTAAAATATTATTTTTAACGTTCAGCACTAGAAGGATATATGTAGAATACAACATACAAGGGTATTCAAATGTGATTTTTTAAAAAGCTTTTTTCAATTAATATTGTCTAAAATCATGTTTTAGGCTAAATCCACAATGCAACTAGTTCGGCATATGAAGGGATACACCGTTTTTTATAACAAACGAGACAAATATTTTTTATACATTTTGCATGAAAAGGTTCTAAAATAAAAAAAATTACTTTCAGCACTAGAAGGATATATGTAGAATACAACATACAAGGGTTTTCAAATTTGATTTAAAAAAAGCTTTTTTCAATGAATATTGTCTAAAATCATGTTTTAGGCAAAATCCACAATGCAACTAGTTCAGCAAATGAAGGAATACAATGTTTTTTTAATAACAAACAAGAAAAATATTTTTTATACATTTTGCATGAAAAGGGTCTAAAATATTATTTTTAACGTTCAGCACTAGAAGGATATATGTAGAATACAACATACAAGGGTTTTCAAATGTGATTTTTTTAAAAGCTTTTTTCAATTAATATTGTCTAAAATCATGTTTTAGGCAAAATCCACAATGCAACTAGTTCAGCAAAAAAAGGAATACAAACGTTTAATTATAACAAACAAGAAAAATATTTTCATAAATTTTGCATGAAAAGGGTCAAAAATATATATTTTTTTACGTTCAGCCCTAGAAGGACATATGTAGAATACAATATACAAGGGATTTCAAATTTGATTTAAAAAAAGCTTTTTTCAATGAATATTGTCTAAAATCATGTTTTAGGCAAAATCAAATCAAATCAAATCAAATCAAATCAAATTTTATTGGTCACATGCGCCGAATACAACAGGTGCAGACATTACAGTGAAATGCTTACTTACAGCCCTTAACCAACAGTGCATTTATTTTAAACAAAAAAGTAAGAATAAAACAACAACAAAAAAGTGTTGAGAAAAAAAGAGCAGAAGTAAAATAAAGTGACAGTAGGGAGGCTATATATACAATAGAATAAATTGACAGTAGGGAGGCTATATATACAGGGGGGTACCGTTGCATAGTCAATGTGCGGGGGCACTGGCTAGTTGAGGTAGTTGAGGTAATATGTACATGTGGGTAGAGTTAAAGTGACTATGCATAAATACTTAACAGAGTAGCAGCAGCGTAAAAAGGATGGGGTGGGGGGGCAGTGCAAATAGTCCGGGTAGCCATGATTAGCTGTTCAGGAGTCTTATGGCTTGGGGGTAGAAGCTGTTGAGAAGTCTTTTGGACCTAGACTTGGCACTCCGGTACCGCTTGCCGTGCGGTAGCAGAGAGAACAGTCTATGACTAGGGTGGCTGGAGTCTTTGACAATTTTGAGGGCCTTCCTCTGACACCGCCTGGTATAGAGGTCCTGGATGGCAGGGAGCTTTGCCCCAGTGATGTACTGGGCCGTACGCACTACCCTCTGTAGTGCCTTGCGGTCAGAGGCCAAGCAGTTGCCATACCAGGCGGTGATGCAACCAGTCAGGATGCTCTCGATGGTGCAGCTGTAGAATTTTTTGAGGATCTGAGGACCCATGCCAAATCTTTTTAGTCTCCTGAGGGGAATAGGCTTTGTCGTGCCCTCTTCACGACTGTCTTGGTGTGTTTGGACCATGATAGTTCGTTGGGGATGTGGACACCAAGGAACTTGAAGCTCTCAACCTGTTCCACTACAGCCCCGTCGATGAGAATGGGGGCGTGCTCAGTCCTCTTTTTTTTCCTGTAGTCCACAATCATCTCCTTTGTCTTGGTCACGTTGAGGGAGAGGTTGTTGTCCTGGCACCACACGGCCAGATCTCTGACCTCCTCCCTATAGGCTGTCTCATCGTTGTCGGTGATCAGGCCTACCACTGTTGTGTCGTCGGCAAACTTAATGATGGTGTTGGAGTCGTGCCTGGCCATGCAGTCATGGGTGAACAGAGAGTACAGGAGGGGACTGAGCACGCACCCCTGAGGGGCCCCCGTGTTGAGGATCAGTGTGGCAGATGTGTTGTTACCTACCCTTACCACCTGGGGGCAGCCCGTCAGGAAGTCCAGGATCCAGTTGCAGAGGGAGGTGTTTAGTCCCAGGATCCTTAGCTTAGTGATGAGCTTTGAGGGCACTATGGTGTTGAATGCTGAGCTGTAGTCAATGAATAGCATTCTCACGTAGGTGTTCCTCTTGTCCAGGTGGGAAAGGGCAGTGTGGAGTGCGATAGAGATTGCATCATCTGTGGATCTGTTGGGGCGGTATGCAAATTGGAGTGGGTCTAGGGTTTCTGGGATTATGCTGTTGATGTGAGCCATGACCAGTCTTTCAAAGCACTTCATGGCTACAGACGTCAGTGCTACGGGTCGGTAGTCATTTAGGCAGGTTATCTTAGAGTTCTTGGGCACGGGGACTATGGTGGTCTGCTTGAAACATGTTTGGTATTACAGACTCAGTCAGGGACATGTTGAAAATGTCAGTGAAGACACTTGCCAGTTGGTCAGCACATGCTCGGAGTACACGCCCTGGTAATCCGTCTGGCCCTGCGGCCTTGTGAATGTTGACCTGCTTAAAAGTCTTACTCACATCGGCTACGGAGAGCGTGATCACATAGTCGTCCGGAACAGCTGGTGCTCTCATGCATGCTTCAGTGTTGCTTGCCTCGAAGCGAGCATAGAAGTGGTTTAGCTCGTCTGGTAGGCTTGTGTCACTGGGCAGCTCGCGGCTGTGCTTCCCTTTGTAGTCTGTAATAGTTTTCAAGCCCTGCCACATCCGACGAGCGTCAGAGCCAGTGTAGTATGATTCAATCTTAGACCTGTATTGACTCTTTGCCTGTTTGATGGTTCGTCGGAGGTCATAGCGGGATTTCTTATAAGCGTCCGGGTTAGAGTCCCGTTCCTTGAAAGCGGCAGCTCTACCCTTTAGCTCAGTGCGGATGTTTCCTGTAATCCATGGCTTCTGGTTGGGGTATGTACGTACGGTCACTGTGGGGACGACATCATCGATGCACTTATTGATGAAGCCAGTGACTGATGTGGTGTACTCCTCAATGCTGTCTGAAGAATCCCGGAACATGTTCCAGTCTGTGCTAGCAAAACAGTCCTGTAGCTTAGCATCTGCGTCATCTGACCACTTTTTTATTAGCCGAATCACTGGTGCTTCCTGCTTCAGTTTTTGCTTATAAGCAGGAATCAGGAGGATAGAGTTATGGTCAGATTTGCCAAATGGAGGGCGAGGGAGAGCTTTGTATGCGTCTCTGTGTGTGGAGTAAAGGTGGTCTAGAGTTTTTTCCGCTCTGGTTGCACATTTAACATGCTGGTAGAAATGAGGTAGAACGGATTTAAGTTTCCCTGCATTAAAGTCCCCGGCTACTAGGAGCGCTGCATCTGGATGAGCGTTTTCCTGTTGATTAATGGCCTTGTACAACTCATTCAGTGCAATCTTAATGCCAGCATTGGTTTGTGGTGGTAAATAGACAGCTATGAAAAATATAGATGAAAACTCTCTTGGTAAATAGTGTGGTCTACAGGTAATCATAAGATACTCTACCTCAGGCGAGCAAAACCTTGAGACTTCCTTAGTATTTGATTTTGTGCACCAGCTGTTGTTTACAAATATACACAGACCGCCGCCCCTCGTCTTACCCGAGTCTGCCGTTCTGTCCTGCCGATGTAGCGTATAGCCCGCTAGCTGAATGTTGTCATTGTTGTCGTTCAGCCACGACTCCGTGAAACATAAGATATTACAGTTTTTAATGTCCCGTTGGTAGGATAACCGTAATCTTAAATCGTCCATTTTATTAAAATCCACAATGCAACTAGTTCAGCAAATGAAGGAATATAACGTTTTTTTAATAACAAACAAGAAATATATTTTTTATACATTTTGCATGAAAAGGGTCTAAAATATTTCTTTGAACGTTCAGCACTAGAAGGACATATGTAGAATACAACATACAAGGGTTTTCAAATGTGATTTCTTAAAAAGCTTTTTTCAATGAATATTGTCTAAAATCATGTTTTAGGCAAAATCCACAATGCAACTAGTTCGGTATATGAATGGATACAAAGTTTTTTTATAACAAACGAGACAAATATTTTTTATACATTTTGCATGAAAAGGTTCTAAAATAAAAAAAAAATAAGTTCAGCACTAGAAGGATATATGTAGAATACAACATACAAGGGTTTTCAAATTTGATTTAAAAAAAGCTTTTTTCAATGAATATTGTCTAAAATCATGTTTTAGGCAAAATCCACAATGCAACTAGTTCAGCAAATGAAGGAATACAACGTTTTTTTAATAACAAACAAGAAATATATTTTTTATACATTTTGAATGAAAAGGGTCTAAAATATTTATTTGAACGTTCAGCACTAGAAGGACATATGTAGAATACAACATACAAGGGTTTTCAAATGTGATTTCTTAAAAAGCTTTTTTCAATGAATATTGTCTAAAATCATGTTTTAGGCAAAATCCACAATGCAACTAGTTCGGCATATAAAGGGATACAAAGTTTTTTTATAACAAACAAGAAAAATATTTGTTATACATTTTGCATGAAAAGGGTCTAAAATATTTTTTTTTACGTTCAGCACTAGAAGGATATATGTAGAATACAACATACATGGGTTTTCAAATGTGATTTTTTTAAAAGCTTTTTTCAATTAATATTGTCTAAAATTATGTTTTAGGCAAGATCCACAATACAACTAGTTCGGCATATGAAGGGATACACCGTTTTTTATAACAAACGAGAAACATATTTTTTATACATTTTGCATGAAAAGGGTCTAAAATAAAAAAAAATACGTTCAGCACTAGACGGACAGATGTAGAATACAATATACAAGGGTTTTCAAATGTGATAAAAAAAAAACCTGTTTCCCATGAATATTGTCTAAAATCATGTTTTAGGCAAAATCCACAATGCAACTAGTTCAGCAAATTAAGGAATACAACGTTTTTTTATAACAAACAAGAAAAATATTTTTTATAAATTTTGCATGAAAAGGGTCTAAAATATATTTTTTTTACGTTCAGCACTAGAAGGATATATGTAGAATACAACATACAAGTGTTTTCAAATGTGATTTTTTTAAAAGCTTTTTTCAATGAATATTTTTTAAATCATGTTTTAGGCTAAATCCACAATGCAACTAGTTCGGCATATGAAGGGATAGAAAGTTTTTTTTATAACAAACGAGAAAAATATTTTTTATACATTTTACATGAAAAGGGTCTAAAATATTTTTTTAAACGTTCAGCACTAGAAGGACATATGTAGAATACAACATACAAGGGTTTTCAAATGTGATTTTTTAAAAAGCTTTTTTCAATGAATATTTTCTAAAATTATGTTTTAGGCTAAATCCACAATGCAACTGGTTCGGCATATGAAGGGAGACACCGTTTTTTATAACAAACGAGAAACATATTTTTTATATATTTTGCATGAAAAGGGTCTAAAATATATATTTTTTTACATTCAGCACTAGAAGGACATATGTAGAATACAACATACAAGTGTTTTCAAACGTGATTTTTTTTAAAGCTTTTTTCAATGAATATTTTCTAAAATCATGTTTTAGGCTAAATCCACAATGCAACTAGTTCAGCAAATGAAGGAATACAACGTTTTTTTTATAACAAACGAGAAAAATATTTTTTATACATTTTGCATGAAAAGGGTCTAAAATATATTTTTAAACGTTCAGCACTAGAAGGACATATGTAGAATATAACATACAAGGGTTTTCAAATGTGATTTTTTAAAAAGCTTTTTTCAATGAATATTTTCTAAAATCATTTTTTAGGCTAAATCAACAATGCAACTAGTTCGGCATATGAAGGGATACAAAGTTTTTTTATAACAAACGTGAAAAATATTTTTTATACATTTTACATGAAAAGGGTCTAAAATAAAAAAAATACGTTCAGCACTAGACGGAGAGATGTAGAATACAATATACAAGGGTTTTCAAATGTGATTTAAAAAAAACCTGTTTCCCATGAATATCGTCTAAAATCATGTTTTAGGCAAAATCCACAATGCAACTAGTTCAGCAAATGAAGGAATACAACGTTTTTTTATAACAAACAATAAAAATATTTTTTATACATTTTGCATGAAAAGGGTCTAAAATAATTTTTTTAACGTTCAGCACTAGAAGGACATATGTAGAATACAACATACAAGTGTTTTCAAATGTGATTTTTTAAAAAGCTTTTTTCAATGAATATTTTCTAAAATCATGTTTTAGGCTAAATCCACAATGCAACTAGTTCGGCATATGAAGGGATAGAGAGTTTTTTTTATAACAAACAAGAACAATATTTTTTATACATTTTGCATGAAAAAAGGGTCTAAAATATTTTTTTTAACGTTCAGCACTAGAAGGACATATGTAGAATACAATATACATGGGTTTTCAAATGTGATTTTAAAAAAACCTGTTTCCCATGAATATTGTCTAAAATCATGTTTTAGGCAAAATCCACAATGCAACTAGTTCGGCATATGAAGGGAGACACCGTTTTTTATAACAAACGAGAAACATATTTTTTACACATTTTGCATGAAAAGGGTCTAAAATATATTTTTTTACGTTCAGCACTAGACGGACAGATGTAGAATAAAATATACAAGGGTTTTCAAATGTGATTTTAAAAAAACCTGTTTCCCATGAATATTGTCTAAAATCATGTTTTAGGCAAAATACACAATGCAACTAGTTCGGCATATGAAGGGAGACACCGTTTTTTATAACAAACAAGAAAAATATTTTTTCTACATTTTGCATGAAAAGGTTCTAAAATAGTTTTTTAACGTTCAGCACTAGAAGGACATATGTAGAATACAATATACATGGGTTTTCAAATGTGATTTAAAAAAAATCTGTTTCCCATGAATATTGTCTAAAATCATGTTTTAGGCTAAATCCACAATGCAACTAGTTCGGCATATGAAGGGATACAACGTTTTTTTATAACAAACGAGAAAAATATTTTTTACACATTTTGCATGAAAAGGGTCTAAAATATATTTTTTTACGTTCAGCACTAGACGGACAGATGTAGAATACAATATACAAGGGTTTTCAAATGTGATTTTTTAAAAACCTGTTTCCCATGAATATTGTCTAAAATCATGTTTTAGGCAAAATCCACAATGCAACTAGTTCGGCATATGAAGGGAGACACCGTTTTTTATAACAAACGAGAAACATAGTTTTTAATACATTTTGCATGAAAAGGTTCTAAAATAGTTTTTTTTTACGTTCAGCACTAGAAGGACATATGTAAAATCCGATATACAAGCGTTTTCAAATGTGATTTTTTTAAAAGGTTTTTTCAATGAATATTGTCTAAAATCATGTTTTAGGCAAAATCCACAATGCAACTAGGTCGGCATATGAAGGGAGACACCGTTTTTTATAACAAACGAGAAAAATATTTTTTCTACATTTTGCATGAAAAGGTTCTAAAATAGTTTTTTAACGTTCAGCACTAGAAGGACATATGTAGAATACAATATACATGGGTTTTCAAATGTGATTTAAAAAAAATCTGTTTCCCATGAATATTGTCTAAAATCATGTTTTAGGCTAAATCCACAATGCAACTAGTTCGGCATATGAAGGGATACAACGTTTTTTTATAACAAACGAGAAAAATATTTTTTACACATTTTGCATGAAAAGGGTCTAAAATATATTTTTTTACGTTCAGCACTAGACGGACAGATGTAGAATACAATATACAAGGGTTTTCAAATGTGATTTTTTAAAAACCTGTTTCCCATGAATATTGTCTAAAATCATGTTTTAGGCAAAATCCACAATGCAACTAGTTCGGCATATGAAGGGAGACACCGTTTTTTATAACAAACGAGAAACATATTTTTTAATACATTTTGCATGAAAAGGTTCTAAAATAGTTTTTTTTTACGTTCAGCACTAGAAGGACATATGTAAAATCCGATATACAAGCGTTTTCAAATGTGATTTTTTAAAAAGGTTTTTTCAATGAATATTGTCTAAAATCATGTTTTAGGCTAAATCCACAATGCAACTAGTTCGGCATATGAAGGGATAGAGAGTTTTTCATAACAAACGAGACAAATATTTTTTATACATTTTGCATGAAAAGGGTCTAAAATAAAAAAAAATACGTTCAGCACTAGACGGACAGATGTAGAATACAATTTACAAGGGTTTTCAAATGTGATTTAAAATAAACTTGTTTTTCATGAATATTGTCTAAAATCATGTTTTAGGCAAAATCCACAATGCAACTAGTTCGGCATATGAAGGAATACAACATATTTTTATAACAAACAAGAACAATATTTTTTATACATTTTGCATGAAAAGGGTCTAAAATATTTTTTTAACGTTCAGCACTTGAAGGACATATGTAGAATACAATACAAGGGTTTTCAAATGTGATTTAAAAAAAACATTTTTTCAATTAATATTGTCTAAAATCATGTTTTAGGCTAAATCCACAATACAACTAGTTCGGCATATGAAGGGAGACACCGTTTTTTATAACAAACGAGAAAAATATTTTTTACACATTTTGCATGAAAAGGGTCTAAAATATATTTTTTTACGTTCAGCACTAGACGGACAGATGTAGAATAAAATATACAAGGGTTTTCAAATGTGATTTTAAAAAAACCTGTTTCCCATGAATATTGTCTAAAATCATGTTTTAGGCAAAATACACAATGCAACTAGTTCGGCATATGAAGGGAGACACCGTTTTTTATAACAAACGAGAAACATATTTTTTCTACATTTTGCATGAAAAGGTTCTAAAATAGTTTTTTTACGTTCATCACTAGAAGGACATATGTAGAATACAATATACAAGGGTTTTCAAATGTGATTTTAAAAAAAAGCTTTTTCCAATGAATATTTTCTAAAATCATGTTTTAGGCTGAATCCACAATGCAACTAGTTCGGCATATGAAGGGATACAACGTTTTTTTATAACAAACAAGAAAAATATGTTTTATACATTTTGCATGAAAAGGGTCTAAAATATTTTTTTTTACGTTCAGCACTAGAATGATATATGTAGAATACAACATACAAGGGTTTTCAAATGTGTTTTTAAAAAAAGCTTTTTTCAATTAATATTGTCTAAAATCATGTTTTAGGCAAAATCCACAATGCAACTAGTTCGGCATATGAAGGGAGACACCGTTTTTTATAACAAACGAGAAAAATATATTTTACACATTTTTCATGAAAAGGGTCTAAAATATATTTTTTTAAGTTCAGCACTAGACGGACAGATGTAGAATACAATATACAAGGGTTTTCAAATGTGATTTTTTAAAAAGGTTTTTCAATTAATATTGTCTAAAATCATGTTTTAGGCTAAATCCACAATGCAACTAGTTCGGCATATGAAGGGATAGAGAGTTTTTCATAACAAACGAGACAAATATTTTTTATACATTTTGCATGAAAAGGGTCTAAAATAAAAAAAAATACGTTCAGCACTAGACGGACAGATGTAGAATACAATTTACAAGGGTTTTCAAATGTGATTTAAAATAAACTTGTTTTTCATGAATATTGTCTAAAATCATGTTTTAGGCAAAATCCACAATGCAACTAGTTCGGCATATGAAGGAATACAACGTATTTTTATAACAAACAAGAACAATATTTTTTATACATTTTGCATGAAAAGGGTCTAAAATATTTTTTTTACGTTCAGCACTAGACGGACAGATGTAGAATAAAATATACATGGGTTTTCAAATGTGATTTTAAAAAAACCTGTTTCCCATGAATATTGTCTAAAATCATGTTTTAGGCTAAATCCACAATGCAACTAGTTCGGCATATGAAGGGATACAACGTTTTTTTATAACAAACGAGAAACATATTTTTTACAAATTTTGCATGAAAAGGGTCTAAAATATATTTTTTTACGTTCAGCACTAGACGGACAGATGTAGAATAAAATATACAAGGGTTTTCAAATGTGATTTAAAAAAAACCTGTTTCCCATGAATATTGTCTAAAATCATGTTTTAGGCAAAATACACAATGCAACTAGTTCGGCATATGAAGGGAGACACCGTTTTTTATAACAAACAAGAAAAATATTTTTTCTACATTTTGCATGAAAAGGTTCTAAAATAGTTTTTTAACGTTCAGCACTAGAAGGACATATGTAGAATACAATATACATGGGTTTTCAAATGTGATTTAAAAAAAATCTGTTTCCCATGAATATTGTCTAAAATCATGTTTTAGGCTAAATCCACAATGCAACTAGTTCGGCATATGAAGGGATACAACGTTTTTTTATAACAAACGAGAAAAATATTTTTTACACATTTTGCATGAAAAGGGTCTAAAATATATTTTTTTACGTTCAGCACTAGACGGACAGATGTAGAATACAATATACAAGGGTTTTCAAATGTGATTTTTTAAAAACCTGTTTCCCATGAATATTGTCTAAAATCATGTTTTAGGCAAAATCCACAATGCAACTAGTTCGGCATATGAAGGGAGACACCGTTTTTTATAACAAACGAGAAACATATTTTTTCTACATTTTGCATGAAAAGGTTCTAAAATAGTTTTTTTACGTTCATCACTAGAAGGACATATGTAGAATACAATATACAAGGGTTTTCAAATGTGATTTAAAAAAAAAGCTTTTTCCAATGAATATTTTCTAAAATCATGTTTTAGGCTGAATCCACAATGCAACTAGTTCGGCATATGAAGGGATACAACGTTTTTTTATAACAAACAAGAAAAATATGTTTTATACATTTTGCATGAAAAGGGTCTAAAATATTTTTTTTTACGTTCAGCACTAGAATGATATATGTAGAATACAACATACAAGGGTTTTCAAATGTGTTTTAAAAAAAAGCTTTTTTCAATTAATATTGTCTAAAATCATGTTTTAGGCAAAATCCACAATGCAACTAGTTCGGCATATGAAGGGAGACACCGTTTTTTATAACAAACGAGAAAAATATATTTTACACATTTTTCATGAAAAGGGTCTAAAATATATTTTTTTAAGTTCAGCACTAGACGGACAGATGTAGAATACAATATACAAGGGTTTTCAAATGTGATTTTTTAAAAAGGTTTTTCAATTAATATTGTCTAAAATCATGTTTTAGGCTAAATCCACAATGCAACTAGTTCGGCATATGAAGGGATAGAGAGTTTTTCATAACAAACGAGACAAATATTTTTTATACATTTTGCATGAAAAGGGTCTAAAATAAAAAAAAATACGTTCAGCACTAGACGGACAGATGTAGAATACAATTTACAAGGGTTTTCAAATGTGATTTAAAATAAACTTGTTTTTCATGAATATTGTCTAAAATCATGTTTTAGGCAAAATCCACAATGCAACTAGTTCGGCATATGAAGGAATACAACGTATTTTTATAACAAACAAGAACAATATTTTTTATACATTTTGCATGAAAAGGGTCTAAAATATTTTTTTTACGTTCAGCACTAGACGGACAGATGTAGAATAAAATATACATGGGTTTTCAAATGTGATTTTAAAAAAACCTGTTTCCCATGAATATTGTCTAAAATCATGTTTTAGGCTAAATCCACAATGCAACTAGTTCGGCATATGAAGGGATACAACGTTTTTTTATAACAAACGAGAAACATATTTTTTACAAATTTTGCATGAAAAGGGTCTAAAATATATTTTTTTACGTTCAGCACTAGACGGACAGATGTAGAATAAAATATACAAGGGTTTTCAAATGTGATTTTAAAAAAACCTGTTTCCCATGAATATTGTCTAAAATCATGTTTTAGGCAAAATACACAATGCAACTAGTTCGGCATATGAAGGGAGACACCGTTTTTTATAACAAACAAGAAAAATATTTTTTCTACATTTTGCATGAAAAGGTTCTAAAATAGTTTTTTAACGTTCAGCACTAGAAGGACATATGTAGAATACAATATACATGGGTTTTCAAATGTGATTTAAAAAAAATCTGTTTCCCATGAATATTGTCTAAAATCATGTTTTAGGCTAAATCCACAATGCAACTAGTTCGGCATATGAAGGGATACAACGTTTTTTTATAACAAACGAGAAAAATATTTTTTACACATTTTGCATGAAAAGGGTCTAAAATATATTTTTTTACGTTCAGCACTAGACGGACAGATGTAGAATACAATATACAAGGGTTTTCAAATGTGATTTTTTAAAAACCTGTTTCCCATGAATATTGTCTAAAATCATGTTTTAGGCAAAATCCACAATGCAACTAGTTCGGCATATGAAGGGAGACACCGTTTTTTATAACAAACGAGAAACATATTTTTTCTACATTTTGCATGAAAAGGTTCTAAAATAGTTTTTTTACGTTCATCACTAGAAGGACATATGTAGAATACAATATACAAGGGTTTTCAAATGTGATTTTAAAAAAAAGCTTTTTCCAATGAATATTTTCTAAAATCATGTTTTAGGCTGAATCCACAATGCAACTAGTTCGGCATATGAAGGGATACAACGTTTTTTTATAACAAACAAGAAAAATATGTTTTATACATTTTGCATGAAAAGGGTCTAAAATATTTTTTTTTACGTTCAGCACTAGAATGATATATGTAGAATACAACATACAAGGGTTTTCAAATGTGTTTTTAAAAAAAGCTTTTTTCAATTAATATTGTCTAAAATCATGTTTTAGGCAAAATCCACAATGCAACTAGTTCGGCATATGAAGGGAGACACCGTTTTTTATAACAAACGAGAAAAATATATTTTACACATTTTTCATGAAAAGGGTCTAAAATATATTTTTTTAAGTTCAGCACTAGACGGACAGATGTAGAATACAATATACAAGGGTTTTCAAATGTGATTTTTTAAAAAGGTTTTTCAATTAATATTGTCTAAAATCATGTTTTAGGCTAAATCCACAATGCAACTAGTTCGGCATATGAAGGGATAGAGAGTTTTTCATAACAAACGAGACAAATATTTTTTATACATTTTGCATGAAAAGGGTCTAAAATAAAAAAAAATACGTTCAGCACTAGACGGACAGATGTAGAATACAATTTACAAGGGTTTTCAAATGTGATTTAAAATAAACTTGTTTTTCATGAATATTGTCTAAAATCATGTTTTAGGCAAAATCCACAATGCAACTAGTTCGGCATATGAAGGAATACAACGTATTTTTATAACAAACAAGAACAATATTTTTTATACATTTTGCATGAAAAGGGTCTAAAATATTTTTTTTACGTTCAGCACTAGACGGACAGATGTAGAATAAAATATACAAGGGTTTTCAAATGTGATTTAAAAAAAACCTGTTTCCCATGAATATTGTCTAAAATCATGTTTTAGGCTAAATCCACAATGCAACTAGTTCGGCATATGAAGGGATACAACGTTTTTTTATAACAAACGAGAAACATATTTTTTACAAATTTTGCATGAAAAGGGTCTAAAATATATTTTTTTACGTTCAGCACTAGACGGACAGATGTAGAATAAAATATACAAGGGTTTTCAAATGTGATTTTAAAAAAACCTGTTTCCCATGAATATTGTCTAAAATCATGTTTTAGGCAAAATACACAATGCAACTAGTTCGGCATATGAAGGGAGACACCGTTTTTTATAACAAACAAGAAAAATATTTTTTCTACATTTTGCATGAAAAGGTTCTAAAATAGTTTTTTAACGTTCAGCACTAGAAGGACATATGTAGAATACAATATACATGGGTTTTCAAATGTGATTTAAAAAAAATCTGTTTCCCATGAATATTGTCTAAAATCATGTTTTAGGCTAAATCCACAATGCAACTAGTTCGGCATATGAAGGGATACAACGTTTTTTTATAACAAACGAGAAAAATATTTTTTACACATTTTGCATGAAAAGGGTCTAAAATATATTTTTTTACGTTCAGCACTAGACGGACAGATGTAGAATACAATATACAAGGGTTTTCAAATGTGATTTTTAAAAAACCTGTTTCCCATGAATATTGTCTAAAATCATGTTTTAGGCAAAATCCACAATGCAACTAGTTCGGCATATGAAGGGAGACACCGTTTTTTATAACAAACGAGAAACATATTTTTTAATACATTTAGCATGAAAAGGTTCTAAAATAGTTTTTTTTTACGTTCAGCACTAGAAGGACATATGTAAAATCCGATATACAAGCGTTTTCAAATGTGATTTTTTAAAAAGGTTTTTTCAATGAATATTGTCTAAAATCATGTTTTAGGCAAAATCCACAATGCAACTAGTTCGGCATATGAAGGGAGACACCGTTTTTTATAACAAACGAGAAAAATATTTTTTCTACATTTTGCATGAAAAGGTTCTAAAATAGTTTTTTAACGTTCAGCACTAGAAGGACATATGTAGAATACAATATACATGGGTTTTCAAATGTGATTTAAAAAAAATCTGTTTCCCATGAATATTGTCTAAAATCATGTTTTAGGCTAAATCCACAATGCAACTAGTTCGGCATATGAAGGAATACAACGTATTTTTATAACAAACAAGAACAATATTTTTTATACTTTTTGCATGAAAAGGGTCTAAAATATTTTTTTAACATTCAGCACTAGAAGGACATATGTAGAATACAATACAAGGGTTTTCAAATGTGATTTAAAAAAAAGCTTTTTTCAATGAATATTTTCTAAAATCATGTTTTAGGCTGAATCCACAATGCAACTAGTTCGGCATATGAAGGGATACAAAGTTCTTTTATAACAAACGAGAAAAATATTTTTTACACATTTTGCATGAAAAGGGTCTAAAATATATTTTTTTACGTTCAGCACTAGACGGACAGATGTAGAATACAATATACAAGGGTTTTCAAATGTGATTTTTTAAAAACCTGTTTCCCATGAATATTGTCTAAAATCATGTTTTAGGCAAAATCCACAATGCAACTAGTTCGGCATATGAAGGGAGACACCGTTTTTTATAACAAACGAGAAACATATTTTTAATACATTTTGCATGAAAAGGTTCTAAAATGGGTTTTTTTTACGTTCAGCACTAGAAGGACATATGTAAAATCCGATATACAAGCGTTTTCAAATGTGATTTTTTAAAAAGGTTTTTTCAATGAATATTGTCTAAAATCATGTTTTAGGCTAGATCCACAATGCAACTAGTTCGGCATATGAAGGGATAGAGAGTTTTTTTATAACAAACGAGACAAATATTTTTTATACATTTTGCATGAAAAGGGTCTAAAATAAAAAAAAATACGTTCAGCACTAGACGGACAGATGTAGAATACAATTTACAAGGGTTTTCAAATGTGATTTAAAATAAACCTGTTTTTCATGAATATTGTCTAAAATCATGTTTTAGGCAAAATCCACAATGCAACTAGTTCGGCATATGAAGGGAGACACCGTTTTTTATAACAAACGAGAAACATATTTTTTACACATTTTGCATGAAAAGGGTCTAAAATATATTTTTTTACGTTCAGCACTAGACGGACAGATGTAGAATAAAATATACAAGGGTTTTCAAATGTGATTTTAAAAAAACCTGTTTCCCATGAATATTGTCTAAAATCATGTTTTAGGCAAAATACACAATGCAACTAGTTCGGCATATGAAGGGAGACACCGTTTTTTATAACAAACAAGAAAAATATTTTTTATACATTTTGCATGAAAAGGGTCTAAAATATTTTTTTAACATTCAGCACTAGAAGGACATATGTAGAATACAATACAAGGGTTTTCAAATGTGATTTAAAAAAAAGCTTTTTTCAATGAATATTTTCTAAAATCATGTTTTAGGCTGAATCCACAATGCAACTAGTTCGGCATATGAAGGGATACAAAGTTCTTTTATAACAAACGAGAAAAATATTTTTTACACATTTTGCATGAAAAGGGTCTAAAATATATTTTTTTACGTTCAGCACTAGACGGACAGATGTAGAATACAATATACAAGGGTTTTCAAATGTGATTTTTAAAAAACCTGTTTCCCATGAATATTGTCTAAAATCATGTTTTAGGCAAAATCCACAATGCAACTAGTTCGGCATATGAAGGGAGACACCGTTTTTTATAACAAACGAGAAACATATTTTTAATACATTTTGCATGAAAAGGTTCTAAAATAGTTTTTTTTTACGTTCAGCACTAGAAGGACATATGTAAAATCCGATATACAAGCGTTTTCAAATGTGATTTTTTAAAAAGGTTTTTTCAATGAATATTGTCTAAAATCATGTTTTAGGCTAGATCCACAATGCAACTAGTTCGGCATATGAAGGGATAGAGAGTTTTTTTATAACAAACGAGACAAATATTTTTTATACATTTTGCATGAAAAGGGTCTAAAATAAAAAAAAATACGTTCAGCACTATACGGACAGATGTAGAATACAATTTACAAGGGTTTTCAAATGTGATTTAAAATAAACCTGTTTTTCATGAATATTGTCTAAAATCATGTTTTAGGCAAAATCCACAATGCAACTAGTTCGGCATATGAAGGGAGACACCGTTTTTTATAACAAACGAGAAACATATTTTTTACAAATGTTGCATGAAAAGGGTCTAAAATATATTTTTTTACGTTCAGCACTAGACGGACAGATGTAGAATAAAATATACAAGGGTTTTCAAATGTGATTTTAAAAAAACCTGTTTCCCATGAATATTGTCTAAAATCATGTTTTAGGCAAAATACACAATGCAACTAGTTCGGCATATGAAGGGAGACACCGTTTTTTATAACAAACAAGAAAAATATTTTTTCTACATTTTTGCATGAAAAGGTTCTAAAATAGTTTTTTAACGTTCAGCACTAGAAGGACATATGTAGAATACAATATACATGGGTTTTCAAATGTGATTTAAAAAAAATCTGTTTCCCATGAATATTGTCTAAAATCATGTTTTAGGCTAAATCCACAATGCAACTAGTTCGGCATATGAAGGGATACAACGTTTTTTTATAACAAACGAGAAAAATATTTTTTACACATTTTGCATGAAAAGGGTCTAAAATATATTTTTTTACGTTCAGCACTAGACGGACAGATGTAGAATACAATATACAAGGGTTTTCAAATGTGATTTTTTAAAAACCTGTTTCCCATGAATATTGTCTAAAATCATGTTTTAGGCAAAATCCACAATGCAACTAGTTCGGCATATGAAGGGAGACACCGTTTTTTATAACAAACGAGAAACATATTTTTTAATACATTTTGCATGAAAAGGTTCTAAAATAGTTTTTTTTTACGTTCAGCACTAGAAGGACATATGTAAAATCCGATATACAAGCATTTTCAAATGTGATTTTTTTAAAAGGTTTTTTCAATGAATATTGTCTAAAATCATGTTTTAGGCAAAATCCACAATGCAACTAGTTCGGCATATGAAGGGAGACACCGTTTTTTATAACAAACGAGAAAAATATTTTTTCTACATTTTGCATGAAAAGGTTCTAAAATAGTTTTTTAACGTTCAGCACTAGAAGGACATATGTAGAATACAATATACATGGGTTTTCAAATGTGATTTAAAAAAAATCTGTTTCCCATGAATATTGTCTAAAATCATGTTTTAGGCTAAATCCACAATGCAACTAGTTCGGCATATGAAGGGATACAACGTTTTTTTATAACAAACGAGAAAAATATTTTTTACACATTTTGCATGAAAAGGGTCTAAAATATATTTTTTTACGTTCAGCACTAGACGGACAGATGTAGAATACAATATACAAGGGTTTTCAAATGTGATTTTTTAAAAACCTGTTTCCCATGAATATTGTCTAAAATCATGTTTTAGGCAAAATCCACAATGCAACTAGTTCGGCATATGAAGGGAGACACCGTTTTTTATAACAAACGAGAAACATATTTTTTAATACATTTTGCATGAAAAGGTTCTAAAATAGTTTTTTTTTACGTTCAGCACTAGAAGGACATATGTAAAATCCGATATACAAGCGTTTTCAAATGTGATTTTTTAAAAAGGTTTTTTCAATGAATATTGTCTAAAATCATGTTTTAGGCAAAATCCACAATGCAACTAGTTCGGCATATGAAGGGAGACACCGTTTTTTATAACAAACGAGAAACATATTTTTAATACATTTTGCATGAAAAGGTTCTAAAATAGTTTTTTTTTACGTTCAGCACTAGAAGGACATATGTAAAATCCGATATACAAGCGTTTTCAAATGTGATTTTTTAAAAAGGTTTTTTCAATGAATATTGTCTAAAATCATGTTTTAGGCTAAATCCACAATGCAACTAGTTCGGCATATGAAGGGATAGAGAGTTTTTCATAACAAACGAGACAAATATTTTTTATACATTTTGCATGAAAAGGGTCTAAAATAAAAAAAAATACGTTCAGCACTAGACGGACAGATGTAGAATACAATTTACAAGGGTTTTCAAATGTGATTTAAAATAAACTTGTTTTTCATGAATATTGTCTAAAATCATGTTTTAGGCAAAATCCACAATGCAACTAGTTCGGCATATGAAGGAATACAACGTATTTTTATAACAAACAAGAACAATATTTTTTATACATTTTGCATGAAAAGGGTCTAAAATATTTTTTTAACGTTCAGCACTTGAAGGACATATGTAGAATACAATACAAGGGTTTTCAAATGTGATTTAAAAAAAACATTTTTTCAATTAATATTGTCTAAAATCATGTTTTAGGCTAAATCCACAATACAACTAGTTCGGCATATGAAGGGAGACACCGTTTTTTATAACAAACGAGAAAAATATTTTTTACACATTTTGCATGAAAAGGGTCTAAAATATATTTTTTTACGTTCAGCACTAGACGGACAGATGTAGAATAAAATATACAAGGGTTTTCAAATGTGATTTAAAAAAAACCTGTTTCCCATGAATATTGTCTAAAATCATGTTTTAGGCAAAATACACAATGCAACTAGTTCGGCATATGAAGGGAGACACCGTTTTTTATAACAAACGAGAAACATATTTTTTCTAAATTTTGCATGAAAAGGTTCTAAAATAGTTTTTTTACGTTCATCACTAGAAGGACATATGTAGAATACAATATACAAGGGTTTTCAAATGTGATTTAAAAAAAAAGCTTTTTCCAATGAATATTTTCTAAAATCATGTTTTAGGCTGAATCCACAATGCAACTAGTTCGGCATATGAAGGGATACAACGTTTTTTTATAACAAACAAGAAAAATATGTTTTATACATTTTGCATGAAAAGGGTCTAAAATATTTTTTTTTTACGTTCAGCACTAGAATGATATATGTAGAATACAACATACAAGGGTTTTCAAATGTGTTTTTAAAAAAAGCTTTTTTCAATTAATATTGTCTAAAATCATGTTTTAGGCAAAATCCACAATGCAACTAGTTCGGCATATGAAGGGAGACACCGTTTTTTATAACAAACGAGAAAAATATATTTTACACATTTTTCATGAAAAGGGTCTAAAATATATTTTTTTAAGTTCAGCACTAGACGGACAGATGTAGAATACAATATACAAGGGTTTTCAAATGTGATTTTTTAAAAAGGTTTTTCAATTAATATTGTCTAAAATCATGTTTTAGGCAAAATCCACAATGCAACTAGTTCGGCATATGAAGGGAGACACCGTTTTTTATAACAAACGAGAAACATATTTTTAATACATTTTGCATGAAAAGGTTCTAAAATAGTTTTTTTTTACGTTCAGCACTAGAAGGACATATGTAAAATCCGATATACAAGCGTTTTCAAATGTGATTTTTTAAAAAGGTTTTTTCAATGAATATTGTCTAAAATCATGTTTTAGGCTAAATCCACAATGCAACTAGTTCGGCATATGAAGGGATAGAGAGTTTTTCATAACAAACGAGACAAATATTTTTTATACATTTTGCATGAAAAGGGTCTAAAATAAAAAAAAATACGTTCAGCACTAGACGGACAGATGTAGAATACAATTTACAAGGGTTTTCAAATGTGATTTAAAATAAACTTGTTTTTCATGAATATTGTCTAAAATCATGTTTTAGGCAAAATCCACAATGCAACTAGTTCGGCATATGAAGGAATACAACGTATTTTTATAACAAACAAGAACAATATTTTTTATACATTTTGCATGAAAAGGGTCTAAAATATTTTTTTAACGTTCAGCACTTGAAGGACATATGTAGAATACAATACAAGGGTTTTCAAATGTGATTTAAAAAAAACATTTTTTCAATTAATATTGTCTAAAATCATGTTTTAGGCTAAATCCACAATACAACTAGTTCGGCATATGAAGGGAGACACCGTTTTTTATAACAAACGAGAAAAATATTTTTTACACATTTTGCATGAAAAGGGTCTAAAATATATTTTTTTACGTTCAGCACTAGACGGACAGATGTAGAATAAAATATACAAGGGTTTTCAAATGTGATTTAAAAAAAACCTGTTTCCCATGAATATTGTCTAAAATCATGTTTTAGGCAAAATACACAATGCAACTAGTTCGGCATATGAAGGGAGACACCGTTTTTTATAACAAACGAGAAACATATTTTTTCTAAATTTTGCATGAAAAGGTTCTAAAATAGTTTTTTTACGTTCATCACTAGAAGGACATATGTAGAATACAATATACAAGGGTTTTCAAATGTGATTTAAAAAAAAAGCTTTTTCCAATGAATATTTTCTAAAATCATGTTTTAGGCTGAATCCACAATGCAACTAGTTCGGCATATGAAGGGATACAACGTTTTTTTATAACAAACAAGAAAAATATGTTTTATACATTTTGCATGAAAAGGGTCTAAAATATTTTTTTTTTACGTTCAGCACTAGAATGATATATGTAGAATACAACATACAAGGGTTTTCAAATGTGTTTTTAAAAAAAGCTTTTTTCAATTAATATTGTCTAAAATCATGTTTTAGGCAAAATCCACAATGCAACTAGTTCGGCATATGAAGGGAGACACCGTTTTTTATAACAAACGAGAAAAATATATTTTACACATTTTTCATGAAAAGGGTCTAAAATATATTTTTTTAAGTTCAGCACTAGACGGACAGATGTAGAATACAATATACAAGGGTTTTCAAATGTGATTTTTTAAAAAGGTTTTTCAATTAATATTGTCTAAAATCATGTTTTAGGCAAAATCCACAATGCAACTAGTTCGGCATATGAAGGGAGACACCGTTTTTTATAACAAACGAGAAACATATTTTTAATACATTTTGCATGAAAAGGTTCTAAAATAGTTTTTTTTTACGTTCAGCACTAGAAGGACATATGTAAAATCCGATATACAAGCGTTTTCAAATGTGATTTTTTTAAAAGGTTTTTTCAATGAATATTGTCTAAAATCATGTTTTAGGCTAAATCCACAATGCAACTAGTTCGGCATATGAAGGGATAGAGAGTTTTTCATAACAAACGAGACAAATATTTTTTATACATTTTGCATGAAAAGGGTCTAAAATAAAAAAAAATATGTTCAGCACTAGACGGACAGATGTAGAATACAATTTACAAGGGTTTTCAAATGTGATTTAAAATAAACTTGTTTTTCATGAATATTGTCTAAAATCATGTTTTAGGCAAAATCCACAATGCAACTAGTTCGGCATATGAAGGAATACAACGTATTTTTATAACAAACAAGAACAATATTTTTTATACATTTTGCATGAAAAGGGTCTAAAATATTTTTTTTACGTTCAGCACTAGAAGGATATATCTAGAATACAACATACAAGTTTTTTCAAATGTGATTTTTTTAAAAGCTTTTTTCAATGAATATTTTCTAAAATCATGTTTTAGGCTAAATCCACAATGCAACTAGTTCGGCATATGAAGGGATAGAGAGTTTTTTTATAACAAACGAGAAAAATATTTTTTATACATTTTGCATGAAAAGGGTCTAAAATATTTTTTTAACATTCAGCACTAGAAGGACATATGTAGAATACAATACAAGGGTTTTCAAATGTGATTTAAAAAAAAGCTTTTTTCAATGAATATTTTCTAAAATCATGTTTTAGGCTGAATCCACAATGCAACTAGTTCGGCATATGAAGGGATACAAAGTTCTTTTATAACAAACGAGAAAAATATTTTTTACACATTTTGCATGAAAAGGTTCTAAAATATATTTTTTTACGTTCAGCACTAGACGGACAGATGTAGAATACAATATACAAGGGTTTTCAAATGTGATTTTTTAAAAACCTGTTTACCATGAATATTGTCTAAAATCATGTTTTAGGCAAAATCCACAATGCAACTATTTCGGCATATGATGGGAGACACCGTTTTTTATAACAAACGAGAAACATATTTTTAATACATTTTGCATGAAAAGGTTCTAAAATAGTTTTTTTTTACGTTCAGCACTAGAAGGACATATGTAAAATCCGATATACAAGCGTTTTCAAATGTGATTTTTTAAAAAGGTTTTTTCAATGAATATTGTCTAAAATCATGTTTTAGGCTAGATCCACAATGCAACTAGTTTGGCATATGAAGGGATAGAGAGTTTTTTTATAACAAACGAGACAAATATTTTTTATACATTTTGCATGAAAATGGTCTAAAATAAAAACAAATACGTTCAGCACTAGACGGACAGATGTAGAATACAATTTACAAGGGTTTTCAAATGTGATTTAAAATAAACCTGTTTTTCATGAATATTGTCTAAAATCATGTTTTAGGCAAAATCCACAATGCAACTAGTTCGGCATATGAAGGGAGACACCGTTTTTTATAACAAACGAGAAACATATTTTTTACACATTTTGCATGAAAAGGGTCTAAAATATATTTTTTTACGTTCAGCACTAGACGGACAGATGTAGAATAAAATATACAAGGGTTTTCAAATGTGATTTAAAAAAAACCTGTTTCCCATGAATATTGTCTAAAATCATGTTTTAGGCAAAATACACAATGCAACTAGTTCGGCATATGAAGGGAGACACCGTTTTTTATAACAAACAAGAAAAATATTTTTTATACATTTTGCATGAAAAGGGTCTAAAATATTTTTTTAACATTCAGCACTAGAAGGACATATGTAGAATACAACACAAGGGTTTTCAAATGTGATTTAAAAAAAAGCTTTTTTCAATGAATATTTTCTAAAATCATGTTTTAGGCTGAATCCACAATGCAACTAGTTCGGCATATGAAGGGATACAAAGTTCTTTTATAACAAACGAGAAAAATATTTTTTACACATTTTGCATGAAAAGGGTCTAAAATATATTTTTTTACGTTCAGCACTAGACGGACAGATGTAGAATACAATATACAAGGGTTTTCAAATGTGATTTTTTAAAAACCTGTTTCCCGATGAATATTGTCTAAAATCATGTTTTAGGCAAAATCCACAATGCAACTAGTTCGGCATATGAAGGGAGACACCGTTTTTTATAACAAACGAGAAACATATTTTTAATACATTTTGCATGAAAAGGTTCTAAAATAGTTTTTTTTTACGTTCAGCACTAGAAGGACATATGTAAAATCCGATATACAAGCGTTTTCAAATGTGATTTTTTAAAAAGGTTTTTTCAATGAATATTGTCTAAAATCATGTTTTAGGCTAGATCCACAATGCAACTAGTTCGGCATATGAAGGGATAGAGAGTTTTTTTATAACAAACGAGACAAATATTTTTTATACATTTTGCATGAAAAGGGTCTAAAATAAAAAAAAATACGTTCAGCACTAGACGGACAGATGTAGAATACAATTTACAAGGGTTTTCAAATGTGATTTAAAATAAACCTGTTTTTCATGAATATTGTCTAAAATCATGTTTTAGGCAAAATCCACAATGCAACTAGTTCGGCATATGAAGGGAGACAACGTTTTTTATAACAAACGAGAAACATATTTTTTACACATTTTGCATGAAAAGGGTCTAAAATATATTTTTTTACGTTCAGCACTAGACGGACAGATGTAGAATAAAATATACAAGGGTTTTCAAATGTGATTTTTAAAAAACCTGTTTCCCATGAATATTGTCTAAAATCATGTTTTAGGCAAAATACACAATGCAACTAGTTCGGCATATGAAGGGAGACACCGTTTTTTATAACAAACGAGAAAAATATTTTTTCTACATTTTGCATGAAAAGGTTCTAAAATAGTTTTTTAACGTTCAGCACTAGAAGGACATATGTAGAATACAATATACATGGGTTTTCAAATGTGATTTAAAAAAAATCTGTTTCCCATGAATATTGTCTAAAATCATGTTTTAGGCTAAATCCACAATGCAACTAGTTCGGCATATGAAGGGATACAACGTTTTTTTATAACAAACGAGAAAAATATTTTTTACACATTTTGCATGAAAAGGGTCTAAAATATATTTTTTTACGTTCAGCACTAGACGGACAGATGTAGAATACAATATACAAGGGTTTTCAAATGTGATTTTTTAAAAACCTGTTTCCCATGAATATTGTCTAAAATCATGTTTTAGGCAAAATCCACAATGCAACTAGTTCGGCATATGAAGGGAGACACCGTTTTTTATAACAAACGAGAAACATATTTTTTAATACATTTTGCATGAAAAGGTTCTAAAATAGTTTTTTTTTACGTTCAGCACTAGAAGGACATATGTAAAATCCGATATACAAGCGTTTTCAAATGTGATTTTTTAAAAAGGTTTTTTCAATGAATATTGTCTAAAATCATGTTTTAGGCAAAATCCACAATGCAACGAGTTCGGCATATGAAGGGAGACACCGTTTTTTATAACAAACGAGAAACATATTTTTAATACATTTTGCATGAAAAGGTTCTAAAATAGTTTTTTTTTACGTTCAGCACTAGAAGGACATATGTAAAATCCGATATACAAGCGTTTTCAAATGTGATTTTTTAAAAAGGTTTTTTCAATGAATATTGTCTAAAATCATGTTTTAGGCTAAATCCACAATGCAACTAGTTCGGCATATGAAGGGATAGAGAGTTTTTCATAACAAACGAGACAAATATTTTTTATACATTTTGCATGAAAAGGGTCTAAAATAAAAAAAAATACGTTCAGCACTAGACGGACAGATGTAGAATACAATTTACAAGGGTTTTCAAATGTGATTTAAAATAAACTTGTTTTTCATGAATATTGTCTAAAATCATGTTTTAGGCAAAATCCACAATGCAACTAGTTCGGCATATGAAGGAATACAACGTATTTTTATAACAAACAAGAACAATATTTTTTATACATTTTGCATGAAAAGGGTCTAAAATATTTTTTTAACGTTCAGCACTTGAAGGACATATGTAGAATACAATACAAGGGTTTTCAAATGTGATTTAAAAAAAACATTTTTTCAATTACTATTGTCTAAAATCATGTTTTAGGCTAAATCCACAATACAACTAGTTCGGCATATGAAGGGAGACACCGTTTTTTATAACAAACGAGAAAAATATTTTTTCTACATTTTGCATGAAAAGGTTCTAAAATATATTTTTTTACGTTCAGCACTAGAAGGACATATGTAGAATACAATATACAAGGGTTTTCAAATGTGATTTAAAAAAAAAGCTTTTTCCAATGAATATTTTCTAAAATCATGTTTTAGGCAAAATACACAATGCAACTAGTTCGGCATATGAAGGGATACAACGTTTTTTTATAACAAACAAGAAAAATATGTTTTATACATTTTGCATGAAAAGGGTCTAAAATATTTTTTTTTACGTTCAGCACTAGAATGATATATGTAGAATACAACATACAAGGGTTTTCAAATGTGTTTTTAAAAAAAGCTTTTTTCAATTAATATTGTCTAAAATCATGTTTTAGGCAAAATCCACAATGCAACTAGTTCGGCATATGAAGGGAGACACCGTTTTTTATAACAAACGAGAAAAATATATTTTACACATTTTTCATGAAAAGGGTCTAAAATATATTTTTTTAAGTTCAGCACTAGACGGACAGATGTAGAATACAATATACAAGGGTTTTCAAATGTGATTTTTTAAAAAGGTTTTTCAATTAATATTGTCTAAAATCATGTTTTAGGCTAAATCCACAATGCAACTAGTTCGGCATATGAAGGGATAGAGAGTTTTTCATAACAAACGAGACAAATATTTTTTATACATTTTGCATGAAAAGGGTCTAAAATAAAAAAAAATACGTTCAGCACTAGACGGACAGATGTAGAATACAATTTACAAGGGTTTTCAAATGTGATTTAAAATAAACTTGTTTTTCATGAATATTGTCTAAAATCATGTTTTAGGCAAAATCCACAATGCAACTAGTTCGGCATATGAAGGAATACAACGTATTTTTATAACAAACAAGAACAATATTTTTTATACATTTTGCATGAAAAGGGTCTAAAATATTTTTTTTACGTTCAGCACTAGAAGGATATATCTAGAATACAACATACAAGTTTTTTCAAATGTGATTTTTTTAAAAGCTTTTTTCAATGAATATTTTCTAAAATCATGTTTTAGGCTAAATCCACAATGCAACTAGTTCGGCATATGAAGGGATAGAGAGTTTTTTTATAACAAACGAGAAAAATATTTTTTATACATTTTGCATGAAAAGGGTCTAAAATATTTTTTTAACATTCAGCACTAGAAGGACATATGTAGAATACAATACAAGGGTTTTCAAATGTGATTTAAAAAAAAGCTTTTTTCAATGAATATTTTCTAAAATCATGTTTTAGGCTGAATCCACAATGCAACTAGTTCGGCATATGAAGGGATACAAAGTTCTTTTATAACAAACGAGAAAAATATTTTTTACACATTTTGCATGAAAAGGGTCTAAAATATATTTTTTTACGTTCAGCACTAGACGGACAGATGTAGAATACAATATACAAGGGTTTTCAAATGTGATTTTTTAAAAACCTGTTTCCCATGAATATTGTCTAAAATCATGTTTTAGGCAAAATCCACAATGCAACTAGTTTGGCATATGAAGGGAGACACCGTTTTTTATAACAAACGAGAAACATATTTTTAATACATTTTGCATGAAAAGGTTCTAAAATAGTTTTTTTTTACGTTCAGCACTAGAAGGACATATGTAAAATCCGATATACAAGCGTTTTCAAATGTGATTTTTTAAAAAGGTTTTTTCAATGAATATTGTCTAAAATCATGTTTTAGGCTAGATCCACAATGCAACTAGTTCGGCATATGAAGGGATAGAGAGTTCTTTTATAACAAACGAGACAAATATTTTTTATACATTTTGCATGAAAAGGGTCTAAAATAAAAAAAAATACGTTCAGCACTAGACGGACAGATGTAGAATACAATTTACAAGGGTTTTCAAATGTGATTTAAAATAAACCTGTTTTTCATGAATATTGTCTAAAATCATGTTTTAGGCAAAATCCACAATGCAACTAGTTCGGCATATGAAGGGAGACACCGTTTTTTATAACAAACGAGAAACATATTTTTTACACATTTTGCATGAAAAGGGTCTAAAATATATTTTTTTACGTTCAGCACTAGACGGACAGATGTAGAATAAAATATACAAGGGTTTTCAAATGTGATTAAAAAAAAACCTGTTTCCCATGAATATTGTCTAAAATCATGTTTTAGGCAAAATACACAATGCAACTAGTTCGGCATATGAAGGGAGACACCGTTTTTTATAACAAACAAGAAAAATATTTTTTATACATTTTGCATGAAAAGGGTCTAAAATATTTTTTTAACATTCAGCACTAGAAGGACATATGTAGAATACAACACAAGGGTTTTCAAATGTGATTTAAAAAAAAGCTTTTTTCAATGAATATTTTCTAAAATCATGTTTTAGGCTGAATCCACAATGCAACTAGTTCGGCATATGAAGGGATACAAAGTTCTTTTATAACAAACGAGAAAAATATTTTTTACACATTTTGCATGAAAAGGGTCTAAAATATATTTTTTTACGTTCAGCACTAGACGGACAGATGTAGAATACAATATACAAGGGTTTTCAAATGTGATTTTTTAAAAACCTGTTTCCCATGAATATTGTCTAAAATCATGTTTTAGGCAAAATCCACAATGCAACTAGTTCGGCATATGAAGGGAGACACCGTTTTTTATAACAAACGAGAAACATATTTTTAATACATTTTGCATGAAAAGGTTCTAAAATAGTTTTTTTTACGTTCAGCACTAGAAGGACATATGTAAAATCCGATATACAAGCGTTTTCAAATGTGATTTTTTAAAAAGTTTTTTTCAATGAATATTGTCTAAAATCATGTTTTAGGCTAGATCCACAATGCAACTAGTTCGGCATATGAAGGGATAGAGAGTTTTTTTATAACAAACGAGACAAATATTTTTTATACATTTTGCATGAAAAGGGTCTAAAATAAAAAAAAATACGTTCAGCACTAGACGGACAGATGTAGAATACAATTTACAAGGGTTTTCAAATGTGATTTAAAATAAACCTGTTTTTCATGAATATTGTCTAAAATCATGTTTTAGGCAAAATCCACAATGCAACTAGTTCGGCATATGAAGGGAGACACCGTTTTTTATAACAAACGAGAAACATATTTTTTACACATTTTGCATGAAAAGGGTCTAAAATATATTTTTTTACGTTCAGCACTAGACGGACAGATGTAGAATAAAATATACAAGGGTTTTCAAATGTGATTTTAAAAAAACCTGTTTCCCATGAATATTGTCTAAAATCATGTTTTAGGCAAAATACACAATGCAACTAGTTCGGCATATGAAGGGAGACACCGTTTTTTATAACAAACAAGAAAAATATTTTTTCTACATTTTGCATGAAAAGGTTCTAAAATAGTTTTTTAACGTTCAGCACTAGAAGGACATATGTAGAATACAATATACATGGGTTTTCAAATGTGATTTAAAAAAAATCTGTTTCCCATGAATATTGTCTAAAATCATGTTTTAGCCTAAATCCACAATGCAACTAGTTCGGCATATGAAGGGATACAACGTTTTTTTATAACAAACGAGAAAAATATTTTTTACACATTTTGCATGAAAAGGGTCTAAAATATATTTTTTTACGTTCAGCACTAGACGGACAGATGTAGAATACAATATACAAGGGTTTTCAAATGTGATTTTTTAAAAACCTGTTTCCCATGAATATTGTCTAAAATCATGTTTTAGGCAAAATCCACAATGCAACTAGTTCGGCATATGAAGGGAGACACCGTTTTTTATAACAAACGAGAAACATATTTTTTAATACATTTTGCATGAAAAGGTTCTAAAATAGTTTTTTTTTTACGTTCAGCACTAGAAGGACATATGTAAAATCCGATATACAAGCGTTTTCAAATGTGATTTTTTAAAAAGGTTTTTTCAATTAATATTGTCTAAAATCATGTTTTAGGCAAAATCCACAATGCAACTAGTTCGGCATATGAAGGGAGACACCGTTTTTTATAACAAACGAGAAAAATATTTTTTCTACATTTTGCATGAAAAGGTTCTAAAATAGTTTTTTAACGTTCAGCACTAGAAGGACATATGTAGAATACAATATACATGGGTTTTCAAATGTGATTTAAAAAAAATCTGTTTCCCATGAATATTGTCTAAAATCATGTTTTAGGCTAAATCCACAATGCAACTAGTTCGGCATATGAAGGGATACAACGTTTTTTTTATAACAAACGAGAAAAATATTTTTTACACATTTTGCATGAAAAGGGTCTAAAATATATTTTTTTACGTTCAGCACTAGACGGACAGATGTAGAATACAATATACAAGGGTTTTCAAATGTGATTTTTTAAAAACCTGTTTCCCATGAATATTGTCTAAAATCATGTTTTAGGCAAAATCCACAATGCAACTAGTTCGGCATATGAAGGGAGACACCGTTTTTTATAACAAACGAGAAACATATTTTTTAATACATTTTGCATGAAAAGGTTCTAAAATAGTTTTTTTTTACGTTCAGCACTAGAAGGACATATGTAAAATCCGATATACAAGCGTTTTCAAATGTGATTTTTTAAAAAGGTTTTTTCAATGAATATTGTCTAAAATCATGTTTTAGGCTAAATCCACAATGCAACTAGTTCGGCATATGAAGGGATAGAGAGTTTTTCATAACAAACGAGACAAATATTTTTTATACATTTTGCATGAAAAGGGTCTAAAATAAAAAAAAATACGTTCAGCACTAGACGGACAGATGTAGAATACAATTTACAAGGGTTTTCAAATGTGATTTAAAATAAACTTGTTTTTCATGAATATTGTCTAAAATCATGTTTTAGGCAAAATCCACAATGCAACTAGTTCGGCATATGAAGGAATACAACGTATTTTTATAACAAACAAGAACAATATTTTTTATACATTTTGCATGAAAAGGGTCTAAAATATTTTTTTAACGTTCAGCACTTGAAGGACATATGTAGAATACAATACAAGGGTTTTCAAATGTGATTTAAAAAAAACATTTTTTCAATTACTATTGTCTAAAATCATGTTTTAGGCTAAATCCACAATACAACTAGTTCGGCATATGAAGGGAGACACCGTTTTTTATAACAAACGAGAAAAATATTTTTTCTACATTTTGCATGAAAAGGTTCTAAAATATATTTTTTTACGTTCAGCACTAGAAGGACATATGTAGAATACAATATACAAGGGTTTTCAAATGTGATTTAAAAAAAAAGCTTTTTCCAATGAATATTTTCTAAAATCATGTTTTAGGCAAAATACACAATGCAACTAGTTCGGCATATGAAGGGATACAACGTTTTTTTATAACAAACAAGAAAAATATGTTTTATACATTTTGCATGAAAAGGGTCTAAAATATTTTTTTTTACGTTCAGCACTAGAATGATATATGTAGAATACAACATACAAGGGTTTTCAAATGTGTTTTTAAAAAAAGCTTTTTTCAATTAATATTGTCTAAAATCATGTTTTAGGCAAAATCCACAATGCAACTAGTTCGGCATATGAAGGGAGACACCGTTTTTTATAACAAACGAGAAAAATATATTTTACACATTTTTCATGAAAAGGGTCTAAAATATATTTTTTTAAGTTCAGCACTAGACGGACAGATGTAGAATACAATATACAAGGGTTTTCAAATGTGATTTTTTAAAAAGGTTTTTCAATTAATATTGTCTAAAATCATGTTTTAGGCTAAATCCACAATGCAACTAGTTCGGCATATGAAGGGATAGAGAGTTTTTCATAACAAACGAGACAAATATTTTTTATACATTTTGCATGAAAAGGGTCTAAAATAAAAAAAAATACGTTCAGCACTAGACGGACAGATGTAGAATACAATTTACAAGGGTTTTCAAATGTGATTTAAAATAAACTTGTTTTTCATGAATATTGTCTAAAATCATGTTTTAGGCAAAATCCACAATGCAACTAGTTCGGCATATGAAGGAATACAACGTATTTTTATAACAAACAAGAACAATATTTTTTATACATTTTGCATGAAAAGGGTCTAAAATATTTTTTTTACGTTCAGCACTGGAAGGATATATCTAGAATACAACATACAAGTTTTTTCAAATGTGATTTTTTTAAAAGCTTTTTTCAATGAATATTTTCTAAAATCATGTTTTAGGCTAAATCCACAATGCAACTAGTTCGGCATATGAAGGGATAGAGAGTTTTTTTATAACAAACGAGAAAAATATTTTTTATACATTTTGCATGAAAAGGGTCTAAAATATTTTTTTAACATTCAGCACTAGAAGGACATATGTAGAATACAATACAAGGGTTTTCAAATGTGATTTAAAAAAAAGCTTTTTTCAATGAATATTTTCTAAAATCATGTTTTAGGCTGAATCCACAATGCAACTAGTTCGGCATATGAAGGGATACAAAGTTCTTTTATAACAAACGAGAAAAATATTTTTTACACATTTTGCATGAAAAGGGTCTAAAATATATTTTTTTACGTTCAGCACTAGACGGACAGATGTAGAATACAATATACAAGGGTTTTCAAATGTGATTTTTTAAAAACCTGTTTCCCATGAATATTGTCTAAAATCATGTTTTAGGCAAAATCCACAATGCAACTAGTTCGGCATATGAAGGGAGACACCGTTTTTTATAACAAACGAGAAACATATTTTTAATACATTTTGCATGAAAAGGTTCTAAAATAGTTTTTTTTTACGTTCAGCACTAGAAGGACATATGTAAAATCCGATATACAAGCGTTTTCAAATGTGATTTTTTAAAAAGGTTTTTTCAATGAATATTGTCTAAAATCATGTTTTAGGCTAGATCCACAATGCAACTAGTTCGGCATATGAAGGGATAGAGAGTTCTTTTATAGCAAACGAGACAAATATTTTTTATACATTTTGCATGAAAAGGGTCTAAAATAAAAAAAAATACGTTCAGCACTAGACGGACAGATGTAGAATACAATTTACAAGGGTTTTCAAATGTGATTTAAAATAAACCTGTTTTTCATGAATATTGTCTAAAATCATGTTTTAGGCAAAATCCACAATGCAACTAGTTCGGCATATGAAGGGAGACACCGTTTTTTATAACAAACGAGAAACATATTTTTTACACATTTTGCATGAAAAGGGTCTAAAATATATTTTTTTACGTTCAGCACTAGACGGACAGATGTAGAATAAAATATACAAGGGTTTTCAAATGTGATTAAAAAAAAACCTGTTTCCCATGAATATTGTCTAAAATCATGTTTTAGGCAAAATACACAATGCAACTAGTTCGGCATATGAAGGGAGACACCGTTTTTTATAACAAACAAGAAAAATATTTTTTATACATTTTGCATGAAAAGGGTCTAAAATATTTTTTTAACATTCAGCACTAGAAGGACATATGTAGAATACAACACAAGGGTTTTCAAATGTGATTTAAAAAAAAGCTTTTTTCAATGAATATTTTCTAAAATCATGTTTTAGGCTGAATCCACAATGCAACTAGTTCGGCATATGAAGGGATACAAAGTTCTTTTATAACAAACGAGAAAAATATTTTTTACACATTTTGCATGAAAAGGGTCTAAAATATATTTTTTTACGTTCAGCACTAGACGGACAGATGTAGAATACAATATACAAGGGTTTTCAAATGTGATTTTTTAAAAACCTGTTTCCCATGAATATTGTCTAAAATCATGTTTTAGGCAAAATCCACAATGCAACTAGTTCGGCATATGAAGGGAGACACCGTTTTTTATAACAAACGAGAAACATATTTTTAATACATTTTGCATGAAAAGGTTCTAAAATAGTTTTTTTTACGTTCAGCACTAGAAGGACATATGTAAAATCCGATATACAAGCGTTTTCAAATGTGATTTTTTAAAAAGTTTTTTTCAATGAATATTGTCTAAAATCATGTTTTAGGCTAGATCCACAATGCAACTAGTTCGGCATATGAAGGGATAGAGAGTTTTTTTATAACAAACGAGACAAATATTTTTTATACATTTTGCATGAAAAGGGTCTAAAATAAAAAAAAATACGTTCAGCACTAGACGGACAGATGTAGAATACAATTTACAAGGGTTTTCAAATGTGATTTAAAATAAACCTGTTTTTCATGAATATTGTCTAAAATCATGTTTTAGGCAAAATCCACAATGCAACTAGTTCGGCATATGAAGGGAGACACCGTTTTTTATAACAAACGAGAAACATATTTTTTACACATTTTGCATGAAAAGGGTCTAAAATATATTTTTTTACGTTCAGCACTAGACGGACAGATGTAGAATAAAATATACAAGGGTTTTCAAATGTGATTTTAAAAAAACCTGTTTCCCATGAATATTGTCTAAAATCATGTTTTAGGCAAAATACACAATGCAACTAGTTCGGCATATGAAGGGAGACACCGTTTTTTATAACAAACAAGAAAAATATTTTTTCTACATTTTGCATGAAAAGGTTCTAAAATAGTTTTTTAACGTTCAGCACTAGAAGGACATATGTAGAATACAATATACATGGGTTTTCAAATGTGATTTAAAAAAAATCTGTTTCCCATGAATATTGTCTAAAATCATGTTTTAGGCTAAATCCACAATGCAACTAGTTCGGCATATGAAGGGAGACACCGTTTTTTATAACAAACGAGAAACATATTTTTTACACATTTTGCATGAAAAGGGTCTAAAATATATTTTTTTACGTTCAGCACTAGACGGACAGATGTAGAATAAAATATACAAGGGTTTTCAAATGTGATTTTAAAAAAACCTGTTTCCCATGAATATTGTCTAAAATCATGTTTTAGGCAAAATACACAATGCAACTAGTTCGGCATATGAAGGGAGACACCGTTTTTTATAACAAACAAGAAAAATATTTTTTCTACATTTTGCATGAAAAGGTTCTAAAATAGTTTTTTAACGTTCAGCACTAGAAGGACATATGTAGAATACAATATACATGGGTTTTCAAATGTGATTTAAAAAAAATCTGTTTCCCATGAATATTGTCTAAAATCATGTTTTAGCCTAAATCCACAATGCAACTAGTTCGGCATATGAAGGGATACAACGTTTTTTTATAACAAACGAGAAAAATATTTTTTACACATTTTGCATGAAAAGGGTCTAAAATATATTTTTTTACGTTCAGCACTAGACGGACAGATGTAGAATACAATATACAAGGGTTTTCAAATGTGATTTTTTAAAAACCTGTTTCCCATGAATATTGTCTAAAATCATGTTTTAGGCAAAATCCACAATGCAACTAGTTCGGCATATGAAGGGAGACACCGTTTTTTATAACAAACGAGAAACATATTTTTTAATACATTTTGCATGAAAAGGTTCTAAAATAGTTTTTTTTTACGTTCAGCACTAGAAGGACATATGTAAAATCCGATATACAAGCGTTTTCAAATGTGATTTTTTAAAAAGGTTTTTTCAATGAATATTGTCTAAAATCATGTTTTAGGCAAAATCCACAATGCAACTAGTTCGGCATATGAAGGGAGACACCGTTTTTTATAACAAACGAGAAAAATATTTTTTCTACATTTTGCATGAAAAGGTTCTAAAATAGTTTTTTAACGTTCAGCACTAGAAGGACATATGTAGAATACAATATACATGGGTTTTCAAATGTGATTTTAAAAAAATCTGTTTCCCATGAATATTGTCTAAAATCATGTTTTAGGCTAAATCCACAATGCAACTAGTTCGGCATATGAAGGGATACAACGTTTTTTTATAACAAACGAGAAAAATATTTTTTACACATTTTGCATGAAAAGGGTCTAAAATATATTTTTTTACGTTCAGCACTAGACGGACAGATGTAGAATACAATATACAAGGGTTTTCAAATGTGATTTTTTAAAAACCTGTTTCCCATGAATATTGTCTAAAATCATGTTTTAGGCAAAATCCACAATGCAACTAGTTCGGCATATGAAGGGAGACACCGTTTTTTATAACAAACGAGAAACATATTTTTTAATACATTTTGCATGAAAAGGTTCTAAAATAGTTTTTTTTTACGTTCAGCACTAGAAGGACATATGTAAAATCCGATATACAAGCGTTTTCAAATGTGATTTTTTAAAAAGGTTTTTTCAATGAATATTGTCTAAAATCATGTTTTAGGCAAAATCCACAATGCAACTAGTTCGGCATATGAAGGGAGACACCGTTTTTTATAACAAACGAGAAACATATTTTTAATACATTTTGCATGAAAAGGTTCTAAAATAGTTTTTTTTTACGTTCAGCACTAGAAGGACATATGTAAAATCCGATATACAAGCGTTTTCAAATGTGATTTTTTAAAAAGGTTTTTTCAATGAATATTGTCTAAAATCATGTTTTAGGCTAAATCCACAATGCAACTAGTTCGGCATATGAAGGGATAGAGAGTTTTTCATAACAAACGAGACAAATATTTTTTATACATTTTGCATGAAAAGGGTCTAAAATAAAATAAAATACGTTCAGCACTAGACGGACAGATGTAGAATACAATTTACAAGGGTTTTCAAATGTGATTTAAAATAAACTTGTTTTTCATGAATATTGTCTAAAATCATGTTTTAGGCAAAATCCACAATGCAACTAGTTCGGCATATGAAGGAATACAACGTATTTTTATAACAAACAAGAACAATATTTTTTATACATTTTGCATGAAAAGGGTCTAAAATATTTTTTTAACGTTCAGCACTTGAAGGACATATGTAGAATACAATACAAGGGTTTTCAAATGTGATTTAAAAAAAACATTTTTTCAATTAATATTGTCTAAAATCATGTTTTAGGCTAAATCCACAATGCAACTAGTTCGGCATATGAAGGGATAGAGAGTTTTTTTATAACAAACGAGACAAATATTTTTTATACATTTTGCATGAAAAGGGTCTAAAATAAAAAAAAATACGTTCAGCACTAGACGGACAGATGTAGAATACAATTTACAAGGGTTTTCAAATGTGATTTAAAATAAACCTGTTTTTCATGAATATTGTCTAAAATCATGTTTTAGGCAAAATCCACAATGCAACTAGTTCGGCATATGAAGGGAGACACCGTTTTTTATAACAAACGAGAAACATATTTTTTACACATTTTGCATGAAAAGGGTCTAAAATATATTTTTTTACGTTCAGCACTAGACGGACAGATGTAGAATAAAATATACAAGGGTTTTCAAATGTGATTTTTAAAAAACCTGTTTCCCATGAATATTGTCTAAAATCATGTTTTAGGCAAAATACACAATGCAACTAGTTCGGCATATGAAGGGAGACACCGTTTTTTATAACAAACAAGAAAAATATTTTTTCTACATTTTGCATGAAAAGGTTCTAAAATAGTTTTTTAACGTTCAGCACTAGAAGGACATATGTAGAATACAATATACATGGGTTTTCAAATGTGATTTAAAAAAAATCTGTTTCCCATGAATATTGTCTAAAATCATGTTTTAGGCTAAATCCACAATGCAACTAGTTCGGCATATGAAGGGAGACACCGTTTTTTATAACAAACGAGAAAAATATTTTTTACACATTTTGCATGAAAAGGGTCTAAAATATATTTTTTTACGTTCAGCACTAGACGGACAGATGTAGAATAAAATATACAAGGGTTTTCAAATGTGATTTTAAAAAAACCTGTTTCCCATGAATATTGTCTAAAATCATGTTTTAGGCAAAATACACAATGCAACTAGTTCGGCATATGAAGGGAGACACCGTTTTTTATAACAAACGAGAAACATATTTTTTCTACATTTTGCATGAAAAGGTTCTAAAATAGTTTTTTTACGTTCATCACTAGAAGGACATATGTAGAATACAATATACAAGGGTTTTCAAATGTGATTTAAAAAAAATCTGTTTCCCATGAATATTGTCTAAAATCATGTTTTAGGCTAAATCCACAATGCAACTAGTTCGGCATATGAAGGGAGACACCGTTTTTTATAACAAACGAGAAAAATATTTTTTACACATTTTGCATGAAAAGGGTCTAAAATATATTTTTTTACGTTCAGCACTAGACGGACAGATGTAGAATAAAATATACAAGGGTTTTCAAATGTGATTTTAAAAAAACCTGTTTCCCATGAATATTGTCTAAAATCATGTTTTAGGCAAAATACACAATGCAACTAGTTCGGCATATGAAGGGAGACACCGTTTTTTATAACAAACGAGAAACATATTTTTTCTACATTTTGCATGAAAAGGTTCTAAAATAGTTTTTTTACGTTCATCACTAGAAGGACATATGTAAAATCCGATATACAAGCGTTTTCAAATGTGATTTTTTAAAAAGGTTTTTTCAATGAATATTGTCTAAAATCATGTTTTAGGCTAGATCCACAATGCAACTAGTTCGGCATATGAAGGGATAGAGAGTTTTTTTATAACAAACGAGACAAATATTTTTTATACATTTTGCATGAAAAGGGTCTAAAATAAAAAAAAATACGTTCAGCACTAGACGGACAGATGTAGAATAAAATATACAAGGGTTTTCAAATGTGATTTTTAAAAAACCTGTTTCCCATGAATATTGTCTAAAATCATGTTTTAGGCAAAATACACAATGCAACTAGTTCGGCATATGAAGGGAGACACCGTTTTTTATAACAAACAAGAAAAATATTTTTTCTACATTTTGCATGAAAAGGTTCTAAAATAGTTTTTTAACGTTCAGCACTAGAAGGACATATGTAGAATACAATATACATGGGTTTTCAAATGTGATTTAAAAAAAATCTGTTTCCCATGAATATTGTCTAAAATCATGTTTTAGGCTAAATCCACAATGCAACTAGTTCGGCATATGAAGGGAGACACCGTTTTTTATAACAAACGAGAAAAATATTTTTTACACATTTTGCATGAAAAGGGTCTAAAATATATTTTTTTACGTTCAGCACTAGACGGACAGATGTAGAATAAAATATACAAGGGTTTTCAAATGTGATTTTAAAAAAACCTGTTTCCCATGAATATTGTCTAAAATCATGTTTTAGGCAAAATACACAATGCAACTAGTTCGGCATATGAAGGGAGACACCGTTTTTTATAACAAACGAGAAACATATTTTTTCTACATTTTGCATGAAAAGGTTCTAAAATAGTTTTTTTACGTTCATCACTAGAAGGACATATGTAGAATACAATATACAAGGGTTTTCAAATGTGATTTAAAAAAAATCTGTTTCCCATGAATATTGTCTAAAATCATGTTTTAGGCTAAATCCACAATGCAACTAGTTCGGCATATGAAGGGAGACACCGTTTTTTATAACAAACGAGAAAAATATTTTTTACACATTTTGCATGAAAAGGGTCTAAAATATATTTTTTTACGTTCAGCACTAGACGGACAGATGTAGAATAAAATATACAAGGGTTTTCAAATGTGATTTTAAAAAAACCTGTTTCCCATGAATATTGTCTAAAATCATGTTTTAGGCAAAATACACAATGCAACTAGTTCGGCATATGAAGGGAGACACCGTTTTTTATAACAAACGAGAAACATATTTTTTCTACATTTTGCATGAAAAGGTTCTAAAATAGTTTTTTTACGTTCATCACTAGAAGGACATATGTAAAATCCGATATACAAGCGTTTTCAAATGTGATTTTTTAAAAAGGTTTTTTCAATGAATATTGTCTAAAATCATGTTTTAGGCTAGATCCACAATGCAACTAGTTCGGCATATGAAGGGATAGAGAGTTTTTTTATAACAAACGAGACAAATATTTTTTATACATTTTGCATGAAAAGGGTCTAAAATAAAAAAAAATACGTTCAGCACTAGACGGACAGATGTAGAATACAATTTACAAGGGTTTTCAAATGTGATTTAAAATA
Organism: Coregonus lavaretus; assembly: GCF_964263955.1. Taxonomy (NCBI): domain Eukaryota; kingdom Metazoa; phylum Chordata; class Actinopteri; order Salmoniformes; family Salmonidae; genus Coregonus; species Coregonus lavaretus. The sequence continues at coordinate 20,442,324 of NC_140025.1, read as the reverse complement.
AACCTGTTTTTCATGAATATTGTCTAAAATCATGTTTTAGGCAAAATCCACAATGCAACTAGTTCGGCATATGAAGGGAGACACCGTTTTTTATAACAAACGAGAAACATATTTTTTACACATTTTGCATGAAAAGGGTCTAAAATATATTTTTTTACGTTCAGCACTAGACGGACAGATGTAGAATAAAATATACAAGGGTTTTCAAATGTGATTTTTAAAAAACCTGTTTCCCATGAATATTGTCTAAAATCATGTTTTAGGCAAAATACACAATGCAACTAGTTCGGCATATGAAGGGAGACACCGTTTTTTATAACAAACAAGAAAAATATTTTTTCTACATTTTGCATGAAAAGGTTCTAAAATAGTTTTTTAACGTTCAGCACTAGAAGGACATATGTAGAATACAATATACATGGGTTTTCAAATGTGATTTAAAAAAAATCTGTTTCCCATGAATATTGTCTAAAATCATGTTTTAGGCTAAATCCACAATGCAACTAGTTCGGCATATGAAGGGAGACACCGTTTTTTATAACAAACGAGAAAAATATTTTTTACACATTTTGCATGAAAAGGGTCTAAAATATATTTTTTTACGTTCAGCACTAGACGGACAGATGTAGAATAAAATATACAAGGGTTTTCAAATGTGATTTTAAAAAAACCTGTTTCCCATGAATATTGTCTAAAATCATGTTTTAGGCAAAATACACAATGCAACTAGTTCGGCATATGAAGGGAGACACCGTTTTTTATAACAAACGAGAAACATATTTTTTCTACATTTTGCATGAAAAGGTTCTAAAATAGTTTTTTTACGTTCATCACTAGAAGGACATATGTAGAATACAATATACAAGGGTTTTCAAATGTGATTTAAAAAAAATCTGTTTCCCATGAATATTGTCTAAAATCATGTTTTAGGCTAAATCCACAATGCAACTAGTTCGGCATATGAAGGGAGACACCGTTTTTTATAACAAACGAGAAAAATATTTTTTACACATTTTGCATGAAAAGGGTCTAAAATATATTTTTTTACGTTCAGCACTAGACGGACAGATGTAGAATAAAATATACAAGGGTTTTCAAATGTGATTTTAAAAAAACCTGTTTCCCATGAATATTGTCTAAAATCATGTTTTAGGCAAAATACACAATGCAACTAGTTCGGCATATGAAGGGAGACACCGTTTTTTATAACAAACGAGAAACATATTTTTTCTACATTTTGCATGAAAAGGTTCTAAAATAGTTTTTTTACGTTCATCACTAGAAGGACATATGTAAAATCCGATATACAAGCGTTTTCAAATGTGATTTTTTAAAAAGGTTTTTTCAATGAATATTGTCTAAAATCATGTTTTAGGCTAGATCCACAATGCAACTAGTTCGGCATATGAAGGGATAGAGAGTTTTTTTATAACAAACGAGACAAATATTTTTTATACATTTTGCATGAAAAGGGTCTAAAATAAAAAAAAATACGTTCAGCACTAGACGGACAGATGTAGAATACAATTTACAAGGGTTTTCAAATGTGATTTAAAATAAACCTGTTTTTCATGAATATTGTCTAAAATCATGTTTTAGGCAAAATCCACAATGCAACTAGTTCGGCATATGAAGGGAGACACCGTTTTTTATAACAAACGAGAAACATATTTTTTACACATTTTGCATGAAAAGGGTCTAAAATATATTTTTTTACGTTCAGCACTAGACGGACAGATGTAGAATAAAATATACAAGGGTTTTCAAATGTGATTTTTAAAAAACCTGTTTCCCATGAATATTGTCTAAAATCATGTTTTAGGCAAAATACACAATGCAACTAGTTCGGCATATGAAGGGAGACACCGTTTTTTATAACAAACAAGAAAAATATTTTTTCTACATTTTGCATGAAAAGGTTCTAAAATAGTTTTTTAACGTTCAGCACTAGAAGGACATATGTAGAATACAATATACATGGGTTTTCAAATGTGATTTAAAAAAAATCTGTTTCCCATGAATATTGTCTAAAATCATGTTTTAGGCTAAATCCACAATGCAACTAGTTCGGCATATGAAGGGAGACACCGTTTTTTATAACAAACGAGAAAAATATTTTTTACACATTTTGCATGACAAGGGTCTAAAATATATTTTTTTACGTTCAGCACTAGACGGACAGATGTAGAATAAAATATACAAGGGTTTTCAAATGTGATTTTAAAAAAACCTGTTTCCCATGAATATTGTCTAAAATCATGTTTTAGGCAAAATACACAATGCAACTAGTTCGGCATATGAAGGGAGACACCGTTTTTTATAACAAACGAGAAACATATTTTTTCTACATTTTGCATGAAAAGGTTCTAAAATAGTTTTTTTACGTTCATCACTAGAAGGACATATGTAGAATACAATATACAAGGGTTTTCAAATGTGATTTAAAAAAAAAGCTTTTTCCAATGAATATTTTCTAAAATCATGTTTTAGGCTGAATCCACAATGCAACTAGTTCGGCATATGAAGGGAGACACCGTTTTTTATAACAAACGAGAAAAATATATTTTACACATTTTTCATGAAAAGGGTCTAAAATATATTTTTTTAAGTTCAGCACTAGACGGACAGATGTAGAATACAATATACAAGGGTTTTCAAATGTGATTTTTTAAAAAGGTTTTTCAATTAATATTGTCTAAAATCATGTTCTAGGCGAAATCCACAATGCAACTAGTTCGGCATATGAAGGAATACAAAGTTTTTTTATAACAAACAAGAAAAATATTTTTTATACATTTTGCATGAAAAGGGTCTAAAATATTTTTTTTAACGTTCAGCACTAGAAGGACATATGTAGAATACAATATACATGGGTTTTCAAATGTGATTTAAAAAAATTCTGTTTCCCATGAATATTGTCTAAAATCATGTTTTAAGCTAAATCCACAATGCAACTAGTTCGGCATATGAAGGAATACAACGTATTTTTATAACAAACGAGAAAAATATTTTTTATACATTTTGCATGAAAAGGGTCTAAAATATTTTTTTAACATTCAGCACTAGAAGGACATATGTAGACATATACATATATTCGGCATATGAAGGGAGACACCGTTTTTTATAACAAACGAGAAACATATTTTTAATACATTTTGCATGAAAAGGTTTCAAATGTGATTTAAAAAAAAGCTTTTTTCAATGAATATTTTCTAAAATCATGTTTTAGGCATATACATATATTCGGCATATGAAGGGAGACACCGTTTTTTATAACAAACGAGAAACATATTTTTAATACATTTTGCATGAAAAGGTTTCAAATGTGATTTAAAAAAAAGCTTTTTTCAATGAATATTTTCTAAAATCATGTTTTAGGCTGAATCCACAATGCAACTAGTTCGGCATATGAAGGGATACAAAGTTATTTTATAACAAACGAGAAAAATATTTTTTACACATTTTGCATGAAAAGGGTCTAAAATATATTTTTTTACGTTCAGCACTAGACGGACAGATGTAGAATACAATATACAAGGGTTTTCAAATGTGATTTTTTAAAAACCTGTTTCCCATGAATATTGTCTAAAATCATGTTTTTGGCAAAATCCACAATGCAACTAGTTCGGCATATGAAGGGAGACACCGTTTTTTATAACAAACGAGAAACATATTTTTAATACATTTTGCATGAAAAGGTTCTAAAATAGTTTTTTTTTACGTTCAGCACTAGAAGGACATATGTAAAATCCGATATACAAGCGTTTTCAAATGTGATTTTTTAAAAAGGTTTTTTCAATGAATATTGTCTAAAATCATGTTTTAGGCTAGATCCACAATGCAACTAGTTCGGCATATGAAGGGATAGAGAGTTTTTTTATAACAAACGAGACAAATATTTTTTATACATTTTGCATGAAAAGGGTCTAAAATAAAAAAAAATACGTTCAGCACTAGACGGACAGATGTAGAATACAATTTACAAGGGTTTTCAAATGTGATTTAAAATAAACCTGTTTTTCATGAATATTGTCTAAAATCATGTTTTAGGCAAAATCCACAATGCAACTAGTTCGGCATATGAAGGAATACAACGTATTTTTATAACAAACAAGAACAATATTTTTTATACATTTTGCATGAAAAGGGTCTAAAATATTTTTTTTACGTACAGCACTAGAAGGATATATCTAGAATACAACATACAAGTTTTTTCAAATGTGATTTTTTTAAAAGCTTTTTTCAATGAATATCTTCTAAAATCATGTTTTAGGCTAAATCCACAATGCAACTAGTTCGGCATATGAAGGGATAGAGAGTTTTTTTATAACAAACGAGAAAAATATTTTTTATACATTTTGCATGAAAAGGGTCTAAAATATTTTTTTTAACGTTCAGCACTTGAAGGACATATGTAGAATACAATACAAGGGTTTTCAAATGTGATTTAAAAAAAACATTTTTTCAATTAATATTCTCTAAAATCATGTTTTAGGCTAAATCCACAATACAACTAGTTCGGCATATGAAGGGAGACACCGTTTTTATAACAAACGAGAAACATATTTTTTACACATTTTGCATGAAAAGGGTCTAAAATATATTTTTTTACGTTCAGCACTAGACGGACAGATGTAGAATAAAATATACAAGGGTTTTCAAATGTGATTTTAAAAAAACCTGTTTCCCATGAATATTGTCTAAAATCATGTTTTAGGCAAAATACACAATGCAACTAGTTCGGCATATGAAGGGAGACACCGTTTTTTATAACAAACAAGAAAAATATTTTTTCTACATTTTGCATGAAAAGGTTCTAAAATAGTTTTTTAACGTTCAGCACTAGAAGGACATATGTAGAATACAATATACATGGGTTTTCAAATGTGATTTAAAAAAAATCTGTTTCCCATGAATATTGTCTAAAATCATGTTTTAGGCTAAATCCACAATGCAACTAGTTCGGCATATGAAGGGATACAACGTTTTTTTATAACAAACGAGAAAAATATTTTTTACACATTTTGCATGAAAAGGGTCTAAAATATATTTTTTTACGTTCAGCACTAGACGGACAGATGTAGAATACAATATACAAGAGTTTTCAAATGTGATTTTTTAAAAACCTGTTTCCCATGAATATTGTCTAAAATCATGTTTTAGGCAAAATCCACAATGCAACTAGTTCGGCATATGAAGGGAGACACCGTTTTTTATAACAAACGAGAAACATATTTTTTAATACATTTTGCATGAAAAGGTTCTAAAATAGTTTTTTTTTACGTTCAGCACTAGAAGGACATATGTAAAATCCGATATACAAGCGTTTTCAAATGTGATTTTTTAAAAAGGTTTTTTCAATGAATATTGTCTAAAATCATGTTTTAGGCAAAATCCACAATGCAACTAGTTCGGCATATGAAGGGAGACACCGTTTTTTATAACAAACGAGAAACATATTTTTAATACATTTTGCATGAAAAGGTTCTAAAATAGTTTTTTTTTACGTTCAGCACTAGAAGGACATATGTAAAATCCGATATACAAGCGTTTTCAAATGTGATTTTTTAAAAAGGTTTTTTCAATGAATATTGTCTAAAATCATGTTTTAGGCTAGATCCACAATGCAACTAGTTCAGCATATGAAGGGATAGAGAGTTTTTTTATAACAAACGAGACAAATATTTTTTATACATTTTGCATGAAAAGGGTCTAAAATAAAATAAAATACGTTCAGCACTAGATGGACAGATGTAGAATACAATTTACAAGGGTTTTCAAATGTGATTTAAAATAAACCTGTTTTTCATGAATATTGTCTAAAATCATGTTTTAGGCAAAATCCACAATGCAACTAGTTCGGCATATGAAGGAATACAACGTATTTTTATAACAAACAAGAACAATATTTTTTATAAATTTTGCATGAAAAGGGTCTAAAATATTTTCTTTACGTTCAGCACTAGAAGGATATATCTAGAATACAACATACAAGTTTTTTCAAATGTGATTTTTTTAAAAGCTTTTTTCAATGAATATTTTCTAAAATCATGTTTTAGGCTAAATCCACAATGCAACTAGTTCGGCATATGAAGGGATAGAGAGTTTTTTTATAACAAACGAGAAAAATATTTTTTATACATTTTGCATGAAAAGGGTCTAAAATATTTTTTTTAACGTTCAGCACTTGAAGGACATATGTAGAATACAATAAAAGGGTTTTCAAATGTGATTTAAAAAAAACATTTTTTCAATTAATATTCTCTAAAATCATGTTTTAGGCTAAATCCACAATACAACTAGTTCGGCATATGAAGGGAGACACCGTTTTTTATAACAAACGAGAAACATATTTTTTACACATTTTGCATGAAAAGGGTCTAAAATATATTTTTTTACGTTCAGCACTAGACGGACAGATGTAGAATAAAATATACAAGGGTTTTCAAATGTGATTTTAAAAAAACCTGTTTCCCATGAATATTGTCTAAAATCATGTTTTAGGCAAAATACACAATGCAACTAGTTCGGCATATGAAGGGAGACACCGTTTTTTATAACAAACAAGAAAAATATTTTTTCTACATTTTGCATGAAAAGGTTCTAAAATAGTTTTTTAACGTTCAGCACTAGAAGGACATATGTAGAATACAATATACATGGGTTTTCAAATGTGATTTAAAAAAAATCTGTTTCCCATGAATATTGTCTAAAATCATGTTTTAGGCTAAATCCACAATGCAACTAGTTCGGCATATGAAGGGATACAACGTTTTTTTATAACAAACGAGAAAAATATTTTTTACACATTTTGCATGAAAAGGGTCTAAAATATATTTTTTTACGTTCAGCACTAGACGGACAGATGTAGAATACAATATACAAGAGTTTTCAAATGTGATTTTTTAAAAACCTGTTTCCCATGAATATTGTCTAAAATCATGTTTTAGGCAAAATCCACAATGCAACTAGTTCGGCATATGAAGGGAGACACCGTTTTTTATAACAAACGAGAAACATATTTTTTAATACATTTTGCATGAAAAGGTTCTAAAATAGTTTTTTTTTACGTTCAGCACTAGAAGGACATATGTAAAATCCGATATACAAGCGTTTTCAAATGTGATTTTTTAAAAAGGTTTTTTCAATGAATATTGTCTAAAATCATGTTTTAGGCAAAATCCACAATGCAACTAGTTCGGCATATGAAGGGAGACACCGTTTTTTATAACAAACGAGAAACATATTTTTAATACATTTTGCATGAAAAGGTTCTAAAATAGTTTTTTTTTACGTTCAGCACTAGAAGGACATATGTAAAATCCGATATACAAGCGTTTTCAAATGTGATTTTTTAAAAAGGTTTTTTCAATGAATATTGTCTAAAATCATGTTTTAGGCTAGATCCACAATGCAACTAGTTCAGCATATGAAGGGATAGAGAGTTTTTTTATAACAAACGAGACAAATATTTTTTATACATTTTGCATGAAAAGGGTCTAAAATAAAATAAAATACGTTCAGCACTAGATGGACAGATGTAGAATACAATTTACAAGGGTTTTCAAATGTGATTTAAAATAAACCTGTTTTTCATGAATATTGTCTAAAATCATGTTTTAGGCAAAATCCACAATGCAACTAGTTCGGCATATGAAGGAATACAACGTATTTTTATAACAAACAAGAACAATATTTTTTATAAATTTTGCATGAAAAGGGTCTAAAATATTTTCTTTACGTTCAGCACTAGAAGGATATATCTAGAATACAACATACAAGTTTTTTCAAATGTGATTTTTTTAAAAGCTTTTTTCAATGAATATTTTCTAAAATCATGTTTTAGGCTAAATCCACAATGCAACTAGTTCGGCATATGAAGGGATAGAGAGTTTTTTTATAACAAACGAGAAAAATATTTTTTATACATTTTGCATGAAAAGGGTCTAAAATATTTTTTTTAACGTTCAGCACTTGAAGGACATATGTAGAATACAATAAAAGGGTTTTCAAATGTGATTTAAAAAAAACATTTTTTCAATTAATATTCTCTAAAATCATGTTTTAGGCTAAATCCACAATACAACTAGTTCGGCATATGAAGGGAGACACCGTTTTTTATAACAAACGAGAAACATATTTTTTACACATTTTGCATGAAAAGGGTCTAAAATATATTTTTTTACGTTCAGCACTAGACGGACAGATGTAGAATACAATATACATGGGTTTTCAAATGTGATTTAAAAAAAACCTGTTTCCCATGAATATTGTCTAAAATCATGTTTTAGGCAAAATACACAATGCAACTAGTTCGGCATATGAAGGGAGACACCGTTTTTTATAACAAACAAGAAAAATATTTTTTCTACATTTTGCATGAAAAGGTTCTAAAATAGTTTTTTAACGTTCAGCACTAGAAGGACATATGTAGAATACAATATACATGGGTTTTCAAATGTGATTTAAAAAAAATCTGTTTCCCATGAATATTGTCTAAAATCATGTTTTAGGCTAAATCCACAATGCAACTAGTTCGGCATATGAAGGGATACAACGTTTTTTTATAACAAACGAGAAAAATATTTTTTACACATTTTGCATGAAAAGGGTCTAAAATATATTTTTTTACGTTCAGCACTAGACGGACAGATGTAGAATACAATATACAAGGGTTTTCAAATGTGATTTTTTAAAAACCTGTTTCCCATGAATATTGTCTAAAATCATGTTTTAGGCAAAATACACAATGCAACTAGTTCGGCATATGAAGGGAGACACCGTTTTTTATAACAAACAAGAAAATTATTTTTTCTACATTTTGCATGAAAAGGTTCTAAAATAGTTTTTTAACGTTCAGCACTAGAAGGACATATGTAGAATACAATATACATGGGTTTTCAAATGTGATTTAAAAAAAATCTGTTTCCCATGAATATTGTCTAAAATCATGTTTTAGGCTAAATCCACAATGCAACTAGTTCGGCATATGAAGGGATACAACGTTTTTTTTATAACAAACGAGAAAAATATTTTTTACACATTTTGCATGAAAAGGGTCTAAAATATATTTTTTTACGTTCAGCACTAGACGGACAGATGTAGAATACAATATACAAGGGTTTTCAAATGTGATTTTTTAAAAACCTGTTTCCCATGAATATTGTCTAAAATCATGTTTTAGGCAAAATCCACAATGCAACTAGTTCGGCATATGAAGGGAGACACCGTTTTTTATAACAAACGAGAAACATATTTTTTAATACATTTTGCATGAAAAGGTTCTAAAATAGTTTTTTTTTACGTTCAGCACTAGAAGGACATATGTAAAATCCGATATACAAGCGTTTTCAAATGTGATTTTTTAAAAAGGTTTTTTCAATGAATATTGTCTAAAATCATGTTTTAGGCAAAATCCACAATGCAACTAGTTCGGCATATGAAGGGAGACACCGTTTTTTATAACAAACGAGAAAAATATTTTTTACACATTTTGATTGAAAAGGGTCTAAAATATATTTTTTTACGTTCAGCACTAGACGGACAGATGTAGAATACAATATACAAGGGTTTTCAAATGTGATTTTTTAAAAACCTGTTTCCCATGAATATTGTCTAAAATCATGTTTTAGGCAAAATCCACAATGCAACTAGTTCGGCATATGAAGGGAGACACCGTTTTTTATAACAAACGAGAAACATATTTTTAATACATTTTGCATGAAAAGGTTCTAAAATAGTTTTTTTTTACGTTCAGCACTAGAAGGACATATGTAAAATCCGATATACAAGCGTTTTCAAATGTGATTTTTTAAAAAGTTTTTTTCAATGAATATTGTCTAAAATCATGTTTTAGGCTAGATCCACAATGCAACTAGTTCGGCATATGAAGGGATAGAGAGTTTTTTTATAACAAACGAGACAAATATTTTTTATACATTTTGCATGAAAAGGGTCTAAAATAAAATAAAATACGTTCAGCACTAGACGGACAGATGTAGAATACAATTTACAAGGGTTTTCAAATGTGATTTAAAATAAACCTGTTTTTCATGAATATTGTCTAAAATCATGTTTTAGGCAAAATCCACAATGCAACTAGTTCGGCATATGAAGGAATACAACGTATTTTTATAACAAACAAGAACAATGTTTTTTATACATTTTGCATGAAAAGGGTCTAAAATATTTTTTTTACATTCAGCACTAGAAGGATATATCTAGAATACAACATACAAGTTTTTTCAAATGTGATTTTTTTAAAAGCTTTTTTCAATGAATATTTTCTAAAATCATGTTTTAGGCTAAATCCACAATGCAACTAGTTCGGCATATGAAGGGATAGAGAGTTTTTTTATAACAAACGAGAAAAATATTTTTTATACATTTTGCATGAAAAGGGTCTAAAATATTTTTTTTAACGTTCAGCACTTGAAGGACATATGTAGAATACAATACAAGGGTTTTCAAATGTGATTTAAAAAAAACATTTTTTCAATTAATATTCTCTAAAATCATGTTTTAGGCTAAATCCACAATACAACTAGTTCGGCATATGAAGGGAGACACCGTTTTTTATAACAAACGAGAAACATATTTTTTACACATTTTGCATGAAAAGGGTCTAAAATATATTTTTTTACGTTCAGCACTAGACGGACAGATGTAGAATAAAATATACAAGGGTTTTCAAATGTGATTTTTAAAAAACCTGTTTCCCATTAATATTGTCTAAAATCATGTTTTAGGCAAAATACACAATGCAACTAGTTCGGCATATGAAGGGAGACACCGTTTTTTATAACAAACAAGAAAAATATTTTTTCTACATTTTGCATGAAAAGGTTCTAAAATAGTTTTTTAACGTTCAGCACTAGAAGGACATATGTAGAATACAATATACATGGGTTTTCAAATGTGATTTAAAAAAAATCTGTTTCCCATGAATATTGTCTAAAATCATGTTTTAGGCTAAATCCACAATGCAACTAGTTCGGCATATGAAGGAATACAACGTATTTTTATAACAAACAAGAAAAATATTTTTTATACATTTTGCATGAAAAGGGTCTAAAATATTTTTTAACATTCAGCACTAGAAGGACATATGTAGAATACAATATACAAGGGTTTTCAAATGTGATTTAAAAAAAAGCTTTTTTCAATGAATATTTTCTAAAATCATGTTTTAGGCTGAATCCACAATGCAACTAGTTCGGCATATGAAGGGATACAAAGTTTTTTTATAACAAACGAGAAAAATATTTTTTACACATTTTGCATGAAAAGGGTCTAAAATATATATTTTTACGTTCAGCACTAGACGGACAGATGTAGAATACAATATACAAGGGTTTTCAAATGTGATTTTTTAAAAACCTGTTTCCCATGAATATTGTCTAAAATCATGTTTTAGGTAAAATCCACAATGCAACTAGTTCGGCATATGAAGGGAGACACCGTTTTTTATAACAAACGAGAAACATATTTTTAATACATTTTGCATGAAAAGGTTCTAAAATAGTTTTTTTTTTACGTTCAGCACTAGAAGGACATATGTAAAATCCGATATACAAGCGTTTTCAAATGTGATTTTTTAAAAAGGTTTTTTCAATGAATATTGTCTAAAATCATGTTTTAGGCTAAATCCACAATGCAACTAGTTCGGCATATGAAGGGATAGAGAGTTTTTTTTATAACAAACGAGACAAATATTTTTTATACATTTTGCATGAAAAGGGTCTAAAATAAAAAAAATACGTTCAGCACTAGACGGACAGATGTAGAATACAATTTACAAGGGTTTTCAAATGTGATTTAAAATAAACTTGTTTTTCATGAATATTGTCTAAAATCATGTTTTAAGCAAAATCCACAATGCAACTAGTTCGGCATATGAAGGAATACAACGTATTTTTATAACAAACAAGAACAATATTTTTTATACATTTTGCATTTAAAGGGTCTAAAATATTTTTTTTACGTTCAGCACTAGAAGGATATATCTAGAATACAACATACAAGTTTTTTCAAATGTGATTTTTTAAAAAGCTTTTTTCAATGAATATTTTCTAAAATCATGTTTTAGGCTAAATCCACAATGCAACTAGTTCGGCATATGAAGGGATAGAGAGTTTTTTTATAATAAACGAGAAAAATATTTTTTATACATTTTGCATGAAAAGGGTCTAAAATATTTTTTTTAACGTTCAGCACTTGAAGGACATATGTAGAATACAATACAAGGGTTTTCAAATGTGATTTAAAAAAAACATTTTTTCAATTAATATTGTCTAAAATCATGTTTTAGGCTAAATCCACAATACAACTAGTTCGGCATATGAAGGGAGACACCGTTTTTTATAACAAACGAGAAAAATATTTTTTACACATTTTGCATGAAAAGGGTCTAAAATATATTTTTTTACGTTCAGCACTAGACGGACAGATGTAGAATAAAATATACAAGGGTTTTCAAATGTGATTTTAAAAAAACCTGTTTCCCATGAATATTGTCTAAAATCATGTTTTAGGCAAAATACACAATGCAACTAGTTCGGCATATGAAGGGAGACACCGTTTTTATAACAAACGAGAAACATATTTTTTCTACATTTTGCATGAAAAGGTTCTAAAATAGTTTTTTAACATTCATCACTAGAAGGACATATGTAGAATACAATATACAAGGGTTTTCAAATGTGATAAAAAAAAAAAGCTTTTTCCAATGAATATTTTCTAAAATCATGTTTTAGGCTGAATCCACAATGCAACTAGTTCGGCATATGAAGGGATACAAAGTTTTTTTATAACAAACAAGAAAAATATTTTTTATACATTTTGCATGAAAAGGGTCTAAAATATATTTTTTTACGTTCAGCACTAGAATGATATATGTAGAATACAACATACAAGGGTTTTCAAATGTGTTTTAAAAAAAAGCTTTTTTCAATTAATATTGTCTAAAATCATGTTTTAGGCAAAATCCACAATGCAACTAGTTCGGCATATGAAGGGAGACACCGTTTTTTATAACAAACGAGAAAAATATTTTTTACACATTTTTCATGAAAAGGGTCTAAAATATATTTTTTTAAGTTCAGCACTAGACGGACAGATGTAGAATACAATATACAAGGGTTTTCAAATGTGATTTTTTAAAAACCTGTTTCCCATGAATATTGTCTAAAATCATGTTTTAGGCAAAATCCACAATGCAACTAGTTCGGCATATGAAGGGAGACACCGTTTTTTATAACAAACGAGAAACATATTTTTTAATAAATTTTGCATGAAAAGGTTCTAAAATAGTTTTTTTTTACGTTCAGCACTAGAAGGACATATGTAAAATCCGATATACAAGCGTTTTCAAATGTGATTTTTTAAAAAGGTTTTTTCAATGAATATTGTCTAAAATCATGTTTTAGGCTAAATCCACAATGCAACTAGTTCGGCATATGAAGGGATAGAGAGTTTTTTTATAACAAACGAGACAAATATTATTTATACATTTTGCATGAAAAGGGTCTAAAATAAAATAAAATACGTTCAGCACTAGACGGACAGATGTAGAATACAATTTACAAGGGTTTTCAAATGTGATTTAAAATAAACCTGTTTTTCATGAATATTGTCTAAAATAATGTTTTAGGCAAAATCCACAATGCAACTAGTTCGGCATATGAAGGAATACAACGTATTTTTATAACAAACAAGAACAATATTTTTTATACATTTTGCATGAAAAGGGTCTAAAATATTTTTTTTTTAACGTTCAGCACTTGAAGGACATATGTAGAATACAATACAAGGGTTTTCAAATGTGATTTAAAAAAAACATTTTTTCAATTAATATTCTCTAAAATCATGTTTTAGGCTAAATCCACAATACAACTAGTTCGGCATATGAAGGGAGACACCGTTTTTTATAACAAACGAGAAACATATTTTTTACACATTTTGCATGAAAAGGGTCTAAAATATATTTTTTTACGTTCAGCACTAGACGGACAGATGTAGAATAAATATACAAGGGTTTTCAAATGTGATTTAAAAAAAACCTGTTTCCCATGAATATTGTCTAAAATCATGTTTTAGGCAAAATACACAATGCAACTAGTTCGGCATATGAAGGAATACAAAGTTTTTTTATAACAAACAAGAAAAATATTTTTTATACATTTTTTTATGAAAAGGGTCTAAAATATTTTTTTTAACGTTCAGCACTAGAAGGACATATGTAGAATACAATATACATGGGTTTTCAAATGTGATTTAAAAAAATTCTGTTTCCCATGAATATTGTCTAAAATCATGTTTTAGGCTAAATCCACAATGCAACTAGTTCGGCATATGAAGGAATACAACGTATTTTTATAACAAACAAGAAAAATATTTTTTATACATTTTGCATGAAAAGGGTCTAAAATATTTTTTAACATTCAGCACTAGAAGGACATATGTAGAATACAATATACAAGGGTTTTCAAATGTGATTTAAAAAAAAGCTTTTTTCAATGAATATTTTCTAAAATCATGTTTTAGGCTGAATCCACAATGCAACTAGTTCGGCATATGAAGGGATACAACGTTTTTTTATAACAAACGAGAAAAATATTTTTTACACATTTTGCATGAAAAGGGTCTAAAATATATTTTTTTACGTTCAGCACTAGACGGACAGATGTAGAATACAATATACAAGGGTTTTCAAATGTGATTTTTTAAAAACCTGTTTCCCATGAATATTGTCTAAAATCATGTTTTAGGCAAAATCCACAATGCAACTAGTTCGGCATATGAAGGGAGACACCGTTTTTTATAACAAACGAGAAACATATTTTTTAATAAATTTTGCATGAAAAGGTTCTAAAATAGTTTTTTTTTACGTTCAGCACTAGAAGGACATATGTAAAATCCGATATACAAGCGTTTTCAAATGTGATTTTTTAAAAAGATTTTTTCAATGAATATTGTCTAAAATCATGTTTTAGGCTAAATCCACAATGCAACTAGGTCGGCATATGAAGGGATAGAGAGTTTTTTTTATAACAAACGAGACAAATATTTTTTATACATTTTGCATGAAAAGGGTCTAAAATAAAAAAAATACGTTCAGCACTAGACGGACAGATGTAGAATACAATTTACAAGGGTTTTCAAATGTGATTTAAAATAAACTTGTTTTTCATGAATATTGTCTAAAATCATGTTTTAGGCAAAATCCACAATGCAACTAGTTCGGCATATGAAGGAATACAACGTATTTTTATAACAAACAAGAACAATATTTTTTATACATTTTGCATGAAAAGGGTCTAAAATATTTTTTTTACGTTCAGCACTAGAAGGATATATCTAGAATACAACATACAAGTTTTTTCAAATGTGATTTTTTTAAAAGCTTTTTTCAATGAATATTTTCTAAAATCATGTTTTAGGCTAAATCCACAATGCAACTAGTTCGGCATATGAAGGGATAGAGAGTTTTTTTATAATAAACGAGAAAAATATTTTTTATACATTTTGCATGAAAAGGGTCTAAAATATTTTTTTTAACGTTCAGCACTTGAAGGACATATGTAGAATACAATACAAGGGTTTTCAAATGTGATTTAAAAAAAACATTTTTTCAATTAATATTGTCTAAAATCATGTTTTAGGCTAAATCCACAATACAACTAGTTCGGCATATGAAGGGAGACACCGTTTTTTATAACAAACGAGAAAAATATTTTTTACACATTTTGCATGAAAAGGGTCTAAAATATATTTTTTTACGTTCAGCACTAGACGGACAGATGTAGAATAAAATATACAAGGGTTTTCAAATGTGATTTAAAAAAAACCTGTTTCCCATGAATATTGTCTAAAATCATGTTTTAGGCAAAATACACAATGCAACTAGTTCGGCATATGAAGGGAGACACCGTTTTTATAACAAACGAGAAACATATTTTTTCTACATTTTGCATGAAAAGGTTCTAAAATAGTTTTTTAACGTTCATCACTAGAAGGACATATGTAGAATACAATATACAAGGGTTTTCAAATGTGATAAAAAAAAAAAGCTTTTTCCAATGAATATTTTCTAAAATCATGTTTTAGGCTGAATCCACAATGCAACTAGTTCGGCATATGAAGGGATACAAAGTTTTTTTATAACAAACAAGAAAAATATTTTTTATACATTTTGCATGAAAAGGGTCTAAAATATATTTTTTTACGTTCAGCACTAGAATGATATATGTAGAATACAACATACAAGGGTTTTCAAATGTGTTTTAAAAAAAAGCTTTTTTCAATTAATATTGTCTAAAATCATGTTTTAGGCAAAATCCACAATGCAACTAGTTCGGCATATGAAGGGAGACACCGTTTTTTATAACAAACGAGAAAAATATTTTTTACACATTTTTCATGAAAAGGGTCTAAAATATATTTTTTTAAGTTCAGCACTAGACGGACAGATGTAGAATACAATATACAAGGGTTTTCAAATGTGATTTTTTTTAAAGGTTTTTTCAATTAATATTGTCTAAAATCATGTTCTAGGCGAAATCCACAATGCAACTAGTTCGGCATATGAAGGAATACAACGTATTTTTATAACAAACAAGAAAAATATTTTTTATACATTTTGCATGAAAAGGGTCTAAAATATTTTTTAACATTCAGCACTAGAAGGACATATGTAGAATACAATATACAAGGGTTTTCAAATGTGATTAAAAAAAAAGCTTTTTTCAATGAATATTTTCTAAAATCATGTTTTAGGCTGAATCCACAATGCAACTAGTTCGGCATATGAAGGGATACAACGTTTTTTTATAACAAACGAGAAAAATATTTTTTACACATTTTGCATGAAAAGGGTCTAAAATATATTTTTTTACGTTCAGCACTAGACGGACAGATGTAGAATATACAAGGGTTTTCAAATGTGATTTTTTAAAAACCTGTTTCCCATGAATATTGTCTAAAATCATGTTTTAGGCAAAATCCACAATGCAACTAGTTCGGCATATGAAGGGAGACACCGTTTTTTATAACAAACGAGAAACATATTTTTTAATAAATTTTGCATGAAAAGGTTCTAAAATAGTTTTTTTTTACGTTCAGCACTAGAAGGACATATGTAAAATCCGATATACAAGCGTTTTCAAATGTGATTTTTTAAAAAGGTTTTTTCAATGAATATTGTCTAAAATCATGTTTTAGGCTAAATCCACAATGCAACTAGTTCGGCATATGAAGGGATAGAGAGTTTTTTTATAACAAACGAGACAAATATTATTTATACATTTTGCATGAAAAGGGTCTAAAATAAAAAAAAATACGTTCAGCACTAGACGGACAGATGTAGAATACAATTTACAAGGGTTTTCAAATGTGATTTAAAATAAACCTGTTTTTCATTAATATTGTCTAAAATCATGTTTTAGGCAAAATCCACAATGCAACTAGTTCGGCATATGAAGGAATACAACGTATTTTTATAACAAACAAGAACAATATTTTTTATACATTTTGCATGAAAAGGGTCTAAAATATTTTTTTTACGTTCAGCACTAGAAGGATATATCTAGAATACAACATACAAGTTTTTTCAAATGTGATTTTTTTAAAAGCTTTTTTCAATGAATATTTTCTAAAATCATGTTTTAGGCTAAATCCACAATGCAACTAGTTCGGCATATGAAGGGATAGAGAGTTTTTTTATAACAAACGAGAAAAATATTTTTTATACATTTTGCATGAAAAGGGTCTAAAATATTTTTTTTAACGTTCAGCACTTGAAGGACATATGTAGAATACAATACAAGGGTTTTCAAATGTGATTTAAAAAAAACATTTTTTCAATTAATATTCTCTAAAATCATGTTTTAGGCTAAATCCACAATACAACTAGTTCGGCATATGAAGGGAGACACCGTTTTTTATAACAAACGAGAAACATATTTTTTACACATTTTGCATGAAAAGGGTCTAAAATATATTTTTTTACGTTCAGCACTAGACGGACAGATGTAGAATAAAATATACAAGGGTTTTCAAATGTGATTTAAAAAAAACCTGTTTCCCATGAATATTGTCTAAAATCATGTTTTAGGCAAAATACACAATGCAACTAGTTCGGCATATGAAGGGAGACACCGTTTTTTATAACAAACGAGAAAAATATTTTTTACACATTTTTCATGAAAAGGGTCTAAAATATATTTTTTTAAGTTCAGCACTAGACGGACAGATGTAGAATACAATATACAAGGGTTTTCAAATGTGATTTTTTAAAAATGTTTTTTCAATTAATATTGTCGAAAATCATGTTCTAGGCGAAATCCACAATGCAACTAGTTCGGCATATGAAGGAATACAAAGTTTTTTTATAACAAACAAGAAAAATATTTTTTATACATTTTGCATGAAAAGGGTCTAAAATATATTTTTTTACGTTCAGCACTAGACGGACAGATGTAGAATATACAAGGGTTTTCAAATGTGATTTTTTAAAAACCTGTTTCCCATGAATATTGTCTAAAATCATGTTTTAGGCAAAATCCACAATGCAACTAGTTCGGCATATGAAGGGAGACACCGTTTTTTATAACAAACGAGAAACATATTTTTTAATAAATTTTGCATGAAAAGGTTCTAAAATAGTTTTTTTTTACGTTCAGCACTAGAAGGACATATGTAAAATCCGATATACAAGCGTTTTCAAATGTGATTTTTTAAAAAGGTTTTTTCAATGAATATTGTCTAAAATCATGTTTTAGGCTAAATCCACAATGCAACTAGTTCGGCATATGAAGGGATAGAGAGTTTTTTTATAACAAACGAGACAAATATTATTTATACATTTTGCATGAAAAGGGTCTAAAATAAAAAAAAATACGTTCAGCACTAGACGGACAGATGTAGAATACAATTTACAAGGGTTTTCAAATGTGATTTAAAATAAACCTGTTTTTCATGAATATTGTCTAAAATCATGTTTTAGGCAAAATCCACAATGCAACTAGTTCGGCATATGAAGGAATACAACGTATTTTTATAACAAACAAGAACAATATTTTTTATACATTTTGCATGAAAAGGGTCTAAAATATTTTTTTTACGTTCAGCACTAGAAGGATATATCTAGAATACAACATACAAGTTTTTTCAAATGTGATTTTTTTAAAAGCTTTTTTCAATGAATATTTTCTAAAATCATGTTTTAGGCTAAATCCACAATGCAACTAGTTCGGCATATGAAGGGAGACACCGTTTTTTATAACAAACGAGAAACATATTTTTTACACATTTTGCATGAAAAGGGTCTAAAATATATTTTTTTACGTTCAGCACTAGACGGACAGATGTAGAATAAAATATACAAGGGTTTTCAAATGTGATTTAAAAAAAACCTGTTTCCCATGAATATTGTCTAAAATCATGTTTTAGGCAAAATACACAATGCAACTAGTTCGGCATATGAAGGGAGACACCGTTTTTTATAACAAACGAGAAAAATATTTTTTACACATTTTTCATGAAAAGGGTCTAAAATATATTTTTTTAAGTTCAGCACTAGACGGACAGATGTAGAATACAATATACAAGGGTTTTCAAATGTGATTTTTTAAAAAGGTTTTTTCAATTAATATTGTCGAAAATCATGTTCTAGGCGAAATCCACAATGCAACTAGTTCGGCATATGAAGGAATACAACGTTTTTTTATAACAAACAAGAAAAATATTTTTTATACATTTTGCATGAAAAGGGTCTAAAATATTTTTTTACATTCAGCACTAGAAGGACATATGTAGAATACAATACAAGGGTTTTCAAATGTGATTTAAAAAAAACATTTTTTCAATTAATATTGTCTAAAATCATGTTTTAGGCTAAATCCACAATACAACTAGTTCGGCATATGAAGGGAGACACCGTTTTTTATAACAAACGAGAAAAATATTTTTTACACATTTTGCATGAAAAGGGTCTAAAATATATTTTTTTACGTTCAGCACTAGACGGACAGATGTAGAATAAAATATACAAGGGTTTTCAAATGTGATTTTAAAAAAACCTGTTTCCCATGAATATTGTCTAAAATCATGTTTTAGGCAAAATACACAATGCAACTAGTTCGGCATATGAAGGGAGACACCATTTTTATAACAAACGAGAAACATATTTTTTCTACATTTTGCATGAAAAGGTTCTAAAATAGTTTTTTAACGTTCATCACTAGAAGGACATATGTAGAATACAATATACAAGGGTTTTCAAATGTGATAAAAAAAAAAAGCTTTTTCCAATGAATATTTTCTAAAATCATGTTTTAGGCTGAATCCACAATGCAACTAGTTCGGCATATGAAGGGATACAAAGTTTTTTTATAACAAACAAGAAAAATATTTTTTATACATTTTGCATGAAAAGGGTCTAAAATATATTTTTTTACGTTCAGCACTAGAATGATATATGTAGAATACAACATACAAGGGTTTTCAAATGTGTTTTAAAAAAAAGCTTTTTTCAATTAATATTGTCTAAAATCATGTTTTAGGCAAAATCCACAATGCAACTAGTTCGGCATATGAAGGGAGACACCGTTTTTTATAACAAACGAGAAACATATTTTTAATACATTTTTCATGAAAAGGGTCTAAAATATATTTTTTTAAGTTCAGCACTAGACGGACAGATGTAGAATACAATATACAAGGGTTTTCAAATGTGATTTTTTAAAAAGGTTTTTTCAATTAATATTGTCTAAAATCATGTTCTAGGCGAAATCCACAATGCAACTAGTTCGGCATATGAAGGAATACAAAGTTTTTTTATAACAAACAAGAAAAATATTTTTTATACATTTTGCATGAAAAGGGTCTAAAATATTTTTTTTAACGTTCAGCACTAGAAGGACATATGTAGAATACAATATACATGGGTTTTCAAATGTGATTTAAAAAAATTCTGTTTCCCATGAATATTGTCTAAAATCATGTTTTAGGCTAAATCCACAATGCAACTAGTTCGGCATATGAAGGAATACAACGTATTTTTATAACAAACAAGAAAAATATTTTTTATACATTTTGCATGAAAAGGGTCTAAAATATTTTTTAACATTCAGCACTAGAAGGACATATGTAGAATACAATATACAAGGGTTTTCAAATGTGATTTAAAAAAAAGCTTTTTTCAATGAATATTTTCTAAAATCATGTTTTAGGCTGAATCCACAATGCAACTAGTTCGGCATATGAAGGGATACAACGTTTTTTTATAACAAACGAGAAAAATATTTTTTACACATTTTGCATGAAAAGGGTCTAAAATATATTTTTTTACATTCAGCACTAGACGGACAGATGTAGAATACAATATACAAGGGTTTTCAAATGTGATTTTTTAAAAACCTGTTTCCCATGAATATTGTCTAAAATCATGTTTTAGGCAAAATCCACAATGCAACTAGTTCGGCATATGAAGGGAGACACCGTTTTTTATAACAAACGAGAAACATATTTTTTAATAAATTTTGCATGAAAAGGTTCTAAAATAGTTTTTTTTTACGTTCAGCACTAGAAGGACATATGTAAAATCCGATATACAAGCGTTTTCAAATGTGATTTTTTAAAAAGATTTTTTCAATGAATATTGTCTAAAATCATGTTTTAGGCTAAATCCACAATGCAACTAGTTCGGCATATGAAGGGATAGAGAGTTTTTTTATAACAAGCGAGACAAATATTTTTTATACATTTTGCATGAAAAGGGTCTAAAATAAAAAAAAATACGTTCAGCACTAGACGGACAGATGTAGAATACAATTTACAAGGGTTTTCAAATGTGATTTAAAATAAACCTGTTTTTCATGAATATTGTCTAAAATCATGTTTTAGGCAAAATCCACAATGCAACTAGTTCGGCATATGAAGGAATACAACGTATTTTTATAACAAACAAGAACAATATTTTTTATACATTTTGCATGAAAAGGGTCTAAAATATTTTTTTTACGTTCAGCACTAGAAGGATATATCTAGAATACAACATACAAGTTTTTTCAAATGTGATTTTTTTAAAAGCTTTTTTCAATGAATATTGTCTAAAATCATGTTTTAGGCAAAATCCACAATGCAACTAGTTCGGCATATGAAGGGAGACACCGTTTTTTATAACAAACGAGAAACATATTTTTAATACATTTTTCATGAAAAGGGTCTAAAATATATTTTTTTAAGTTCAGCACTAGACGGACAGATGTAGAATACAATATACAAGGGTTTTCAAATGTGATTTTTTAAAAAGGTTTTTTCAATTAATATTGTCTAAAATCATGTTCTAGGCGAAATCCACAATGCAACTAGTTCGGCATATGAAGGAATACAACGTTTTTTTATAACAAACAAGAAAAATATTTTTTATACATTTTGCATGAAAAGGGTCTAAAATATTTTTTTTAACGTTCAGCACTAGAAGGACATATGTAGAATACAATATACATGGGTTTTCAAATGTGATTTAAAAAAAATCTGTTTCCCATGAATATTGTCTAAAATCATGTTTTAGGCTAAATCCACAATGCAACTAGTTCGGCATATGAAGGAATACAACGTATTTTTATAACAAACAAGAAAAATATTTTTTATACATTTTGCATGAAAAGGGTCTAAAATATTTTTTAACATTCAGCACTAGAAGGACATATGTAGAATACAATATACAAGGGTTTTCAAATGTGATTTAAAAAAAAGCTTTTTTCAATGAATATTTTCTAAAATCATGTTTTAGGCTGAATCCACAATGCAACTAGTTCGGCATATGAAGGGATACAACGTTTTTTTATAACAAACGAGAAAAATATTTTTTACACATTTTGCATGAAAAGGGTCTAAAATATATTTTTTTACGTTCAGCACTAGACGGACAGATGTAGAATACAATATACAAGGGTTTTCAAATGTGATTTTTAAAAAACCTGTTTCCCATGAATATTGTCTAAAATCATGTTTTAGGTAAAATCCACAATGCAACTAGTTCGGCATATGAAGGGAGACACCGTTTTTTATAACAAACGAGAAACATATTTTTTAATAAATTTTGCATGAAAAGGTTCTAAAATAGTTTTTTTTTACGTTCAGCACTAGAAGGACATATGTAAAATCCGATATACAAGCGTTTTCAAATGTGATTTTTTAAAAAGGTTTTTTCAATGAATATTGTCTAAAATCATGTTTTAGGCTAAATCCACAATGCAACTAGTTCGGCATATGAAGGGATAGAGAGTTTTTTTATAACAAACGAGACAAATATTTTTTATACATTTTGCATGAAAAGGGTCTAAAATAAAAAAAAATACGTTCAGCACTAGACGGACAGATGTAGAATACAATTTACAAGGGTTTTCAAATGTGATTTAAAATAAATCTGTTTTTCATGAATATTGTCTAAAATCATGTTTTAGGCAAAATCCACAATGCAACTAGTTCGGCATATGAAGGAATACAACGTATTTTTATAACAAACAAGAACAATATTTTTTATACATTTTGCATGAAAAGGGTCTAAAATATTTTTTTTACGTTCAGCACTAGAAGGATATATCTAGAATACAACATACAAGTTTTTTCAAATGTGATTTTTTTAAAAGCTTTTTTCAATGAATATTTTCTAAAATCATGTTTTAGGCTAAATCCACAATGCAACTAGTTCGGCATATGAAAGGATAGAGAGTTTTTTTATAACAAACGAGAAGAATATTTTTTATACATTTTGCATGAAAAGGGTCTAAAATATTTTTTTTAACGTTCAGCACTTGAAGGACATATGTAGAATACAATACAAGGGTTTTCAAATGTGATTTAAAAAAAACATTTTTTCAATTAATATTCTCTAAAATCATGTTTTAGGCTAAATCCACAATACAACTAGTTCGGCATATGAAGGGAGACACCGTTTTTTATAACAAACGAGAAACATATTTTTTACACATTTTGCATGAAAAGGGTCTAAAATATATTTTTTTACGTTCAGCACTAGACGGACAGATGTAGAATAAAATATACAAGGGTTTTCAAATGTGATTTAAAAAAAACCTGTTTCCCATGAATATTGTCTAAAATCATGTTTTAGGCAAAATACACAATGCAACTAGTTCGGCATATGAAGGGAGACACCGTTTTTTATAACAAACGAGAAACATATTTTTTCTACATTTTGCATGAAAAGGTTCTAATATAGTTTTTTAACGTTCATCACTAGAAGGACATATGTAGAATACAATATACAAGGGTTTTCAAATGTGATTTAAAAAAAAAGCTTTTTCCAATGAATATTTTCTAAAATCATGTTTTAGGCTGAATCCACAATGCAACTAGTTCGGCATATGAAGGGATACAAAGTTTTTTTTATAACAAACAAGAAAAAAAAAATTTATACATTTTGCATGAAAAGGGTCTAAAATATTTTTTTTTACGTTCAGCACTAGAATGATATATGTAGAATACAACATACAAGGGTTTTCAAATGTGTTTTAAAAAAAAGCTTTTTTCAATTAATATTGTCTAAAATCATGTTTTAGGCAAAATCCACAATGCAACTAGTTCGGCATATGAAGGGAGACACCGTTTTTTATAACAAACGAGAAAAATATTTTTTACACATTTTTCATGAAAAGGGTCTAAAATATATTTTTTTAAGTTCAGCACTAGACGGACAGATGTAGAATACAATATACAAGGGTTTTCAAATGTATTTTTTTAAAAAGGTTTTTTCAATTAATATTGTCTAAAATCATGTTTTAGGCTGAATCCACAATGCAACTAGTTCGGCATATGAAGGGATACAAAGTTTTTTTATAACAAACGAGAAAAATATTTTTTACACATTTTGCATGAAAAGGGTCTGAAATATATTTTTTTACGTTCAGCACTAGACGGACAGATGTAGAATACAATATACAAGGGTTTTCAAATGTGATTTTTTTAAAACCTGTTTCCCATGAATATTGTCTAAAATCATGTTTTAGGCAAAATCCACAACGCAACTAGTTCGGCATATGAAGGGAGACACCGTTTTTTATAACAAACGAGAAACATATTTTTAATACATTTTTCATGAAAAGGGTCTAAAATATATTTTTTTAAGTTCAGCACTAGACGGACAGATGTAGAATACAATATACAAGGGTTTTCAAATGTGATTTTTTAAAAAGGTTTTTTCAATTAATATTGTCTAAAATCATGTTCTAGGCGAAATCCACAATGCAACTAGTTCGGCATATGAAGGAATACAAAGTTTTTTTATAACAAACAAGAAAAATATTTTTTATACATTTTGCATGAAAAGGGTCTAAAATATTTTTTTTAACGTTCAGCACTAGAAGGACATATGTAGAATACAATATACATGGGTTTTCAAATGTGATTTAAAAAAATTCTGTTTCCCATGAATATTGTCTAAAATCATGTTTTAGGCTAAATCCACAATGCAACTAGTTCGGCATATGAAGGAATACAACGTATTTTTATAACAAACAAGAAAAATATTTTTTATACATTTTGCATGAAAAGGGTCTAAAATATTTTTTAACATTCAGCACTAGAAGGACATATGTAGAATACAATATACAAGGGTTTTCAAATGTGATTTAAAAAAAAGCTTTTTTCAATGAATATTTTCTAAAATCATGTTTTAGGCTGAATCCACAATGCAACTAGTTCGGCATATGAAGGGATACAACGTTTTTTTATAACAAACGAGAAAAATATTTTTTACACATTTTGCATGAAAAGGGTCTAAAATATATTTTTTTACGTTCAGCACTAGACGGACAGATGTAGAATACAATATACAAGGGTTTTCAAATGTGATTTTTTAAAAACCTGTTTCCCATGAATATTGTCTAAAATCATGTTTTAGGCAAAATCCACAATGCAACTAGTTCGGCATATGAAGGGAGACACCGTTTTTTATAACAAACGAGAAACATATTTTTTAATAAATTTTGCATGAAAAGGTTCTAAAATAGTTTTTTTTTACGTTCAGCACTAGAAGGACATATGTAAAATCCGATATACAAGCGTTTTCAAATGTGATTTTTTTAAAAGATTTTTTCAATGAATATTGTCTAAAATCATGTTTTAGGCTAAATCCACAATGCAACTAGTTCGGCATATGAAGGGATAGAGAGTTTTTTTATAACAAACGAGACAAATATTTTTTATACATTTTGCATGAAAAGGGTCTAAAATAAAAAAAAATACGTTCAGCACTAGACGGACAGATGTAGAATACAATTTACAAGGGTTTTCAAATGTGATTTAAAATAAACCTGTTTTTCATGAATATTGTCTAAAATCATGTTTTAGGCAAAATCCACAATGCAACTAGTTCGGCATATGAAGGAATACAACGTATTTTTATAACAAACAAGAACAATATTTTTTATACATTTTGCATGAAAAGGGTCTAAAATATTTTTTTTACGTTCAGCACTAGAAGGATATATCTAGAATACAACATACAAGTTTTTTCAAATGTGATTTTTTTAAAAGCTTTTTTCAATGAATATTGTCTAAAATCATGTTTTATGGAAAAATCCACAATGCAACTAGTTCGGCATATGAAGGGAGACACCGTTTTTTATAACAAACAAGAAACATATTTTTAATACATTTTTCATGAAAAGGGTCTAAAATATATTTTTTTAAGTTCAGCACTAGACGGACAGATGTAGAATACAATATACAAGGGTTTTCAAATGTGATTTTTTAAAAAGGTTTTTTCAATTAATATTGTCTAAAATCATGTTCTAGGCGAAATCCACAATGCAACTAGTTCGGCATATGAAGGAATACAACGTTTTTTCATAACAAACAAGAAAAATATTTTTTATACATTTTGCATGAAAAGGGTCTAAAATATTTTTTTTAATGTTCAGCACTAGAAGGACATATGTAGAATACAATATACATGGGTTTTCAAATGTGATTTAAAAAAAATCTGTTTCCCATGAATATTGTCTAAAATCATGTTTTAGGCTAAATCCACAATGCAACTAGTTCGGCATATGAAGGAATACAACGTATTTTTATAACAAACAAGAAAAATATGTTTTATACATTTTGCATGAAAAGGGTCTAAAATATTTTTTAACATTCAGCACTAGAAGGACATATGTAGAATACGATATACAAGGGTTTTCAAATGTGATATAAAAAAAAGCTTTTTTCAATGAATATTTTCTAAAATCATGTTTTAGGCTGAATCCACAATGCAACTAGTTCGGCATATGAAGGGATACAAAGTTTTTTTATAACAAACGAGAAAAATATTTTTTACACATTTTGCATGAAAAGGGTCTAAAATATATTTTTTTACGTTCAGCACTAGACGGACAGATGTAGAATACAATATACAAGGGTTTTCAAATGTGATTTTTTAAAAACCTGTTTCCCATGAATATTGTCTAAAATCATGTTTTTGGCAAAATCCACAATGCAACTAGTTCGGCATATGAAGGGAGACACCGTTTTTTATAACAAACGAGAAAAATATTTTTAATACATTTTTCATGAAAAGGGTCTAAAATATATTTTTTTAAGTTCAGCACTAGACGGACAGATGTAGAATAAAATATACAAGGGTTTTCAAATGTGATTTTTTATAAAGGTTTTTTCAATTAATATTGTCTAAAATCATGTTCTAGGCGAAATCCACAATGCAACTAGTTCGACATATGAAGGAATACAAAGTTTTTTTATAACAAACAAGAAAAATATTTTTTATACATTTTGCATGAAAAGGGTCTAAAATATTTTTTTTAACGTTCAGCACTAGAAGGACATATGTAGAATACAATATACATGGGTTTTCAAATGTGATTTAAAAAAAATCTGTTTCCCATGAATATTGTCTAAAATCATGTTTTAGGCTAAATCCACAATGCAACTAGTTCGGCATATGAAGGAATACAACGTATTTTTATAACAAACAAGAAAAATATTTTTTATACATTTAGCATGAAAAGGGTCTAAAATATTTTTTAACATTCAGCACTAGAAGGACATATGTAGAATACAATATACAAGTTTTTTCAAATGTGATTTAAAAAAAAGCTTTTTTCAATGAATATTTTCTAAAATCATGTTTTAGGCTGAATCCACAATGCAACTAGTTCGGCATATGAAGGGATACAACGTTTTTTTATAACAAACGAGAAAAATATTTTTTACACATTTTGCATGAAAAGGGTCTAAAATATATTTTTTTACGTTCAGCACTAGACGGACAGATGTAGAATACAATATACAAGGGTTTTCAAATGTGATTTTTTAAAAACCTGTTTCCCATGAATATTGTCTAAAATCATGTTTTAGGCAAAATCCACAATGCAACTAGTTCGGCATATGAAGGGAGACACCGTTTTTTATAACAAACGAGAAACATATTTTTTAATAAATTTTGCATGAAAAGGTTCTAAAATAGTTTTTTTTTACGTTCAGCACTAGAAGGACATATGTAAAATCCGATATACAAGCGTTTTCAAATGTGATTTTTTAAAAAGGTTTTTTCAATGAATATTGTCTAAAATCATGTTTTAGGCTAAATCCACAATGCAACTAGTTCGGCATATGAAGGGATAGAGAGTTTTTTTATAACAAACGAGACAAATATTTTTTATACATTTTGCATGAAAAGGGTCTAAAATAAAAAAAAATATGTTCAGCACTAGACGGACAGATGTAGAATACAATTTACAAGGGTTTTCAAATGTGATTTAAAATAAACCTGTTTTTCATGAATATTGTCTAAAATCATGTTTTAGGCAAAATCCACAATGCAACTAGTTCGGCATATGAAGGAATACAACGTATTTTTATAACAAACAAGAACAATATTTTTTATACATTTTGCATGAAAAGGGTCTAAAATATTTTTTTCACGTTCAGCACTAGAAGGATATATCTAGAATACAACATACAAGTTTTTTCAAATGTGATTTTTTTAAAAGCTTTTTTCAATGAATATTGTCTAAAATCATGTTTTAGGCAAAATCCACAATGCAACTAGTTCGGCATATGAAGGGAGACACCGTTTTTTATAACAAACGAGAAACATATTTTTAATACATTTTTCATGAAAAGGGTCTAAAATATATTTTTTTAAGTTCAGCACTAGACGGACAGATGTAGAATACAATATACAAGGGTTTTCAAATGTGATTTTTTAAAAAGGTTTTTTCAATTAATATTGTCTAAAATCATGTTCTAGGCGAAATCCACAATGCAACTAGTTCGGCATATGAAGGAATACAACGTTTTTTTATAACAAACAAGAAAAATATTTTTTATACATTTTGCATGAAAAGGGTCTAAAATATTTTTTTTAACGTTCAGCACTAGAAGGACATATGTAGAATACAATATACATGGGTTTTCAAATGTGATTTAAAAAAAATCTGTTTCCCATGAATATTGTCTAAAATCATGTTTTAGGCTAAATCCACAATGCAACTAGTTCGGCATATGAAGGAATACAACGTATTTTTATAACAAACAAGAAAAATATTTTTTATACATTTTGCAAGAAAAGGGTCTAAAATATTTTTTTTAACGTTCAGCACTAGAAGGACATATGTAGAATACAATATACAAGGGTTTTCAAATGTGATTTAAAAAAAAGCTTTTTTCAATGAATATTTTCTAAAATCATGTTTTAGGCTGAATCCACAATGCAACTAGTTCGGCATATGAAGGGATACAAAGTTTTTTTATAACAAACGAGAAAAATATTTTTTACACATTTTGCATGAAAAGGGTCTAAAATATATTTTTTTACGTTCAGCACTAGACGGACAGATGTAGAATACAATATACAAGGGTTTTCAAATGTGATTTTTTTAAAACCTGTTTCCCATGAATATTGTCTAAAATCATGTTTTAGGCAAAATCCACAATGCAACTAGTTCGGCATATGAAGGGAGACACCGTTTTTTATAACAAACGAGAAACATATTTTTAATACATTTTTCATGAAAAGGGTCTAAAATATATTTTTTTAAGTTCAGCACTAGACGGACAGATGTAGAATAAAATATACAAGGGTTTTCAAATGTGATTTTTTAAAAAGGTTTTTTCAATTAATATTGTCTAAAATCATGTTCTAGGCTAAATCCACAATGCAACTAGTTCGGCATATGAAGGAATACAAAGTTTTTTTATAACAAACAAGAAAAATATTTTTTATACATTTTGCATGAAAAGGGTCTAAAATATTTTTTTTAACGTTCAGCACTAGAAGGACATATGTAGAATACAATATACATGGGTTTTCAAATGTGATTTAAAAAAATTCTGTTTCCCATGAATATTGTCTAAAATCATGTTTTAGGCTAAATCCACAATGCAACTAGTTCGGCATATGAAGGAATACAACGTATTTTTATAACAAACAAGAAAAATATTTTTTATACATTTTGCATGAAAAGGGTCTAAAATATTTTTTAACATTCAGCACTAGAAGGACATATGTAGAATACAATATACAAGGGTTTTCAAATGTGATTTAAAAAAAAGCTTTTTTCAATGAATATTTTCTAAAATCATGTTTTAGGCTGAATCCACAATGCAACTAGTTCGGCATATGAAGGGATACAACGTTTTTTTATAACAAACGAGAAAAATATTTTTTACACATTTTGCATGAAAAGGGTCTAAAATATATTTTTTTACGTTCAGCACTAGACGGACAGATGTAGAATACAATATACAAGGGTTTTCAAATGTGATTTTTTAAAAACCTGTTTCCCATGAATATTGTCTAAAATCATGTTTTAGGCAAAATCCACAATGCAACTAGTTCGGCATATGAAGGGAGACACCGTTTTTTATAACAAACGAGAAACATATTTTTTAATAAATTTTGCATGAAAAGGTTCTAAAATAGTTTTTTTTTACGTTCAGCACTAGAAGGACATATGTAAAATCCGATATACAAGCGTTTTCAAATGTGATTTTTTAAAAAGGTTTTTTCAATGAATATTGTCTAAAATCATGTTTTAGGCTAAATCCACAATGCAACTAGTTCGGCATATGAAGGGATAGAGAGTTTTTTTATAACAAACGAGACAAATATTTTTTATACATTTTGCATGAAAAGGGTCTAAAATAAAAAAAAATACGTTCAGCACTAGACGGACAGATGTAGAATACAATTTACAAGGGTTTTCAAATGTGATTTAAAATAAACCTGTTTTTCATGAATATTGTCTAAAATCATGTTTTAGGCAAAATCCACAATGCAACTAGTTCGGCATATGAAGGAATACAACGTATTTTTATAACAAACAAGAACAATATTTTTTATACATTTTGCATGAAAAGGGTCTAAAATATTTTTTTTACGTTCAGCACTAGAAGGATATATCTAGAATACAACATACAAGTTTTTTCAAATGTGATTTTTTTAAAAGCTTTTTTCAATGAATATTTTCTAAAATCATGTTTTAGGCTAAATCCACAATGCAACTAGTTCGGCATATGAAGGGATAGAGAGTTTTTTTATAACAAACGAGAAAAATATTTTTTATACATTTTGCATGAAAAGGGTCTAAAATATTTTTTTTAACGTTCAGCACTTGAAGGACATATGTAGAATACAATACAAGGGTTTTCAAATGTGATTTAAAAAAAACATTTTTTCAATTAATATTCTCTAAAATCATGTTTTAGGCTAAATCCACAATACAACTAGTTCGGCATATGAAGGGAGACACCGTTTTTTATAACAAACGAGAAAAATATTTTTTACACATTTTGCATGAAAAGGGTCTAAAATATATTTTTTTACGTTCAGCACTAGACGGACAGATGTAGAATAAAATATACAAGGGTTTTCAAATGTGATTTTAAAAAAACCTGTTTCCCATGAATATTGTCTAAAATCATGTTTTAGGCAAAATACACAATGCAACTAGTTCGGCATATGAAGGGAGACACCGTTTTTTATAACAAACGAGAAACATATTTTATCTACATTTTGCATGAAAAGGTTCTAAAATAGTTTTTTAACGTTCATCACTAGAAGGACATATGTAGAATACAATATACAAGGGTTTTCAAATGTGATTTAAAAAAAAAGCTTTTTCCAATGAATATTTTCTAAAATCATGTTTTAGGCTGAATCCACAATGCAACTAGTTCGGCATATGAAGGGATACAACGTTTTTTTATAACAAACGAGAAAAATATTTTTTACACATTTTGCATGAAAAGGGTCTAAAATATATTTTTTTACGTTCAGCACTAGACGGACAGATGTAGAATACAATATACAAGGGTTTTCAAATGTGATTTTTTAAAAACCTGTTTCCCATGAATATTGTCTAAAATCATGTTTTAGGCAAAATCCACAATGCAACTAGTTCGGCATATGAAGGGAGACACCGTTTTTTATAACAAACGAGAAAAATATTTTTAATACATTTTTCATGAAAAGGGTCTAAAATATATTTTTTTAAGTTCAGCACTAGACGGACAGATGTAGAATAAAATATACAAGGGTTTTCAAATGTGATTTTTTATAAAGGTTTTTTCAATTAATATTGTCTAAAATCATGTTCTAGGCGAAATCCACAATGCAACTAGTTCGACATATGAAGGAATACAAAGTTTTTTTATAACAAACAAGAAAAATATTTTTTATACATTTTGCATGAAAAGGGTCTAAAATATTTTTTTTAACGTTCAGCACTAGAAGGACATATGTAGAATACAATATACATGGGTTTTCAAATGTGATTTAAAAAAAATCTGTTTCCCATGAATATTGTCTAAAATCATGTTTTAGGCTAAATCCACAATGCAACTAGTTCGGCATATGAAGGAATACAACGTATTTTTATAACAAACAAGAAAAATATTTTTTATACATTTAGCATGAAAAGGGTCTAAAATATTTTTTAACATTCAGCACTAGAAGGACATATGTAGAATACAATATACAAGTTTTTTCAAATGTGATTTAAAAAAAAGCTTTTTTCAATGAATATTTTCTAAAATCATGTTTTAGGCTGAATCCACAATGCAACTAGTTCGGCATATGAAGGGATACAACGTTTTTTTATAACAAACGAGAAAAATATTTTTTACACATTTTGCATGAAAAGGGTCTAAAATATATTTTTTTACGTTCAGCACTAGACGGACAGATGTAGAATACAATATACAAGGGTTTTCAAATGTGATTTTTTAAAAACCTGTTTCCCATGAATATTGTCTAAAATCATGTTTTAGGCAAAATCCACAATGCAACTAGTTCGGCATATGAAGGGAGACACCGTTTTTTATAACAAACGAGAAACATATTTTTAATACATTTTTCATGAAAAGGGTCTAAAATATATTTTTTTAAGTTCAGCACTAGACGGACAGATGTAGAATACAATATACAAGGGTTTTCAAATGTGATTTTTTAAAAAGGTTTTTTCAATTAATATTGTCTAAAATCATGTTCTAGGCGAAATCCACAATGCAACTAGTTCGGCATATGAAGGAATACAACGTTTTTTTATAACAAACAAGAAAAATATTTTTTATACATTTTGCATGAAAAGGGTCTAAAATATTTTTTTTAACGTTCAGCACTAGAAGGACATATGTAGAATACAATATACATGGGTTTTCAAATGTGATTTAAAAAAAATCTGTTTCCCATGAATATTGTCTAAAATCATGTTTTAGGCTAAATCCACAATGCAACTAGTTCGGCATATGAAGGAATACAACGTATTTTTATAACAAACAAGAAAAATATTTTTTATACATTTTGCAAGAAAAGGGTCTAAAATATTTTTTTTAACGTTCAGCACTAGAAGGACATATGTAGAATACAATATACAAGGGTTTTCAAATGTGATTTAAAAAAAAGCTTTTTTCAATGAATATTTTCTAAAATCATGTTTTAGGCTGAATCCACAATGCAACTAGTTCGGCATATGAAGGGATACAAAGTTTTTTTATAACAAACGAGAAAAATATTTTTTACACATTTTGCATGAAAAGGGTCTAAAATATATTTTTTTACGTTCAGCACTAGACGGACAGATGTAGAATACAATATACAAGGGTTTTCAAATGTGATTTTTTTAAAACCTGTTTCCCATGAATATTGTCTAAAATCATGTTTTAGGCAAAATCCACAATGCAACTAGTTCGGCATATGAAGGGAGACACCGTTTTTTATAACAAACGAGAAACATATTTTTAATACATTTTTCATGAAAAGGGTCTAAAATATATTTTTTTAAGTTCAGCACTAGACGGACAGATGTAGAATAAAATATACAAGGGTTTTCAAATGTGATTTTTAAAAAGGTTTTTTCAATTAATATTGTCTAAAATCATGTTCTAGGCTAAATCCACAATGCAACTAGTTCGGCATATGAAGGAATACAAAGTTTTTTTATAACAAACAAGAAAAATATTTTTTATACATTTTGCATGAAAAGGGTCTAAAATATTTTTTTTAACGTTCAGCACTAGAAGGACATATGTAGAATACAATATACATGGGTTTTCAAATGTGATTTAAAAAAATTCTGTTTCCCATGAATATTGTCTAAAATCATGTTTTAGGCTAAATCCACAATGCAACTAGTTCGGCATATGAAGGAATACAACGTATTTTTATAACAAACAAGAAAAATATTTTTTATACATTTTGCATGAAAAGGGTCTAAAATATTTTTTAACATTCAGCACTAGAAGGACATATGTAGAATACAATATACAAGGGTTTTCAAATGTGATTTAAAAAAAAGCTTTTTTCAATGAATATTTTCTAAAATCATGTTTTAGGCTGAATCCACAATGCAACTAGTTCGGCATATGAAGGGATACAACGTTTTTTTATAACAAACGAGAAAAATATTTTTTACACATTTTGCATGAAAAGGGTCTAAAATATATTTTTTTACGTTCAGCACTAGACGGACAGATGTAGAATACAATATACAAGGGTTTTCAAATGTGATTTTTTAAAAACCTGTTTCCCATGAATATTGTCTAAAATCATGTTTTAGGCAAAATCCACAATGCAACTAGTTCGGCATATGAAGGGAGACACCGTTTTTTATAACAAACGAGAAACATATTTTTTAATAAATTTTGCATGAAAAGGTTCTAAAATAGTTTTTTTTTACGTTCAGCACTAGAAGGACATATGTAAAATCCGATATACAAGCGTTTTCAAATGTGATTTTTTAAAAAGGTTTTTTCAATGAATATTGTCTAAAATCATGTTTTAGGCTAAATCCACAATGCAACTAGTTCGGCATATGAAGGGATAGAGAGTTTTTTTATAACAAACGAGACAAATATTTTTTATACATTTTGCATGAAAAGGGTCTAAAATAAAAAAAAATACGTTCAGCACTAGACGGACAGATGTAGAATACAATTTACAAGGGTTTTCAAATGTGATTTAAAATAAACCTGTTTTTCATGAATATTGTCTAAAATCATGTTTTAGGCAAAATCCACAATGCAACTAGTTCGGCATATGAAGGAATACAACGTATTTTTATAACAAACAAGAACAATATTTTTTATACATTTTGCATGAAAAGGGTCTAAAATATTTTTTTTACGTTCAGCACTAGAAGGATATATCTAGAATACAACATACAAGTTTTTTCAAATGTGATTTTTTTAAAAGCTTTTTTCAATGAATATTTTCTAAAATCATGTTTTAGGCTAAATCCACAATGCAACTAGTTCGGCATATGAAGGGATAGAGAGTTTTTTTATAACAAACGAGAAAAATATTTTTTATACATTTTGCATGAAAAGGGTCTAAAATATTTTTTTTAACGTTCAGCACTTGAAGGACATATGTAGAATACAATACAAGGGTTTTCAAATGTGATTTAAAAAAAACATTTTTTCAATTAATATTCTCTAAAATCATGTTTTAGGCTAAATCCACAATACAACTAGTTCGGCATATGAAGGGAGACACCGTTTTTTATAACAAACGAGAAAAATATTTTTTACACATTTTGCATGAAAAGGGTCTAAAATATATTTTTTTACGTTCAGCACTAGACGGACAGATGTAGAATAAAATATACAAGGGTTTTCAAATGTGATTTAAAAAAAACCTGTTTCCCATGAATATTGTCTAAAATCATGTTTTAGGCAAAATACACAATGCAACTAGTTCGGCATATGAAGGGAGACACCGTTTTTTATAACAAACGAGAAACATATTTTTTCTACATTTTGCATGAAAAGGTTCTAAAATAGTTTTTTAACGTTCATCACTAGAAGGACATATGTAGAATACAATATACAAGGGTTTTCAAATGTGATTTAAAAAAAAAGCTTTTTCCAATGAATATTTTCTAAAATCATGTTTTAGGCTGAATCCACAATGCAACTAGTTCGGCATATGAAGGGATACAACGTTTTTTTATAACAAACGAGAAAAATATTTTTTACACATTTTGCATGAAAAGGGTCTAAAATATATTTTTTTACGTTCAGCACTAGACGGACAGATGTAGAATACAATATACAAGGGTTTTCAAATGTGATTTTTTAAAAACCTGTTTCCCATGAATATTGTCTAAAATCATGTTTTAGGCAAAATCCACAATGCAACTAGTTCGGCATATGAAGGGAGACACCGTTTTTTATAACAAACGAGAAACATATTTTTTAATAAATTTTGCATGAAAAGGTTCTAAAATAGTTTTTTTTTACGTTCAGCACTAGAAGGACATATGTAAAATCCGATATACAAGCGTTTTCAAATGTGATTTTTTAAAAAGATTTTTTCAATGAATATTGTCTAAAATCATGTTTTAGGCTAAATCCACAATGCAACTAGTTCGGCATATGAAGGGATAGAGAGTTTTTTTATAACAAACGAGACAAATATTTTTTATACATTTAGCATGAAAAGGGTCTAAAATAAAAAAAAATACGTTCAGCACTAGACGGACAGATGTAGAATACAATTTACAAGGGTTTTCAAATGTGATTTAAAATAAACCTGTTTTTCATGAATATTGTCTAAAATCATGTTTTAGGCAAAATCCACAATGCAACTAGTTCGGCATATGAAGGAATACAACGTATTTTTATAACAAACAAGAACAATATTTTTTATACATTTTGCATGAAAAGGGTCTAAAATATTTTTTTTACGTTCAGCACTAGAAGGATATAGCTAGAATACAACATACAAGTTCTTGTAAATGTGATTTTTTTAAAAGCTTTTTTCAATGAATATTGTCTAAAATCATGTTTTATGCAAAATCCACAATGCAACTAGTTCGGCATATGAAGGGAAACACCGTTTTTTATAACAAACGAGAAACATATTTTTAATACATTTTTCATGAAAAGGGTCTAAAATATATTTTTTTAAGTTCAGCACTAGACGGACAGATGTAGAATACAATATACAAGGGTTTTCAAATGTGATTTTTTAAAAAGGTTTTTTCAATTAATATTGTCTAAAATCATGTTCTAGGCGAAATCCACAATGCAACTAGTTCGGCATATGAAGGAATACAAAGTTTTTTTTATAACAAACAAGAAAAATATTTTTTATACATTTTGCATGAAAAGGGTCTAAAATATTTTTTTTTACGTTCAGCACTAGAAGGACATATGTAGAATACAATATACATGGGTTTTCAAATGTGATTTAAAAAAAATCTGTTTCCCATGAATATTGTCTAAAATCATGTTTTAGGCTAAATCCACAATGCAACTAGTTCGGCATATGAAGGAATACAACGTATTTTTATAACAAACAAGAAAAATATTTTTTATACATTTAGCATGAAAAGGGTCTAAAATATTTTTTAACATTCAGCACTAGAAGGACATATGTAGAATACAATATACAAGGGTTTTCAAATGTGATTTAAAAAAAAGCTTTTTTCAATGAATATTTTCTAAAATCATGTTTTAGGCTGAATCCACAATGCAACTAGTTCGGCATATGAAGGGATACAACGTTTTTTTATAACAAACGAGAAAAATATTTTTTACACATTTTGCATGAAAAGGGTCTAAAATATATTTTTTTACGTTCAGCACTAGACGGACAGATGTAGAATACAATATACAAGGGTTTTCAAATGTGATTTTTTAAAAACCTGTTTCCCATGAATATTGTCTAAAATCATGTTTTAGGCAAAATCCACAATGCAACTAGTTCGGCATATGAAGGGAGACACCGTTTTTTATAACAAACGAGAAACATATTTTTTAATAAATTTTGCATGAAAAGGTTCTAAAATAGTTTTTTTTTACGTTCAGCACTAGAAGGACATATGTAAAATCCGATATACAAGCGTTTTCAAATGTGATTTTTTAAAAAGGTTTTTTCAATGAATATTGTCTAAAATCATGTTTTAGGCTAAATCCACAATGCAACTAGTTCGGCATATGAAGGGATAGAGAGTTTTTTTATAACAAACGAGACAAATATTTTTTATACATTTTGCATGAAAAGGGTCTAAAATAAAAAAAAATACGTTCAGCACTAGACGGACAGATGTAGAATACAATTTACAAGGGTTTTCAAATGTGATTTAAAATAAACCTGTTTTTCATGAATATTGTCTAAAATCATGTTTTAGGCTAAATCCACAATGCAACTAGTTCGGCATATGAAGGAATACAACGTATTTTTATAACAAACAAGAACAATATTTTTTATACATTTTGCATGAAAAGGGTCTAAAATATTTTTTTTACGTTCAGCACTAGAAGGATATATCTAGAATACAACATACAAGTTTTTTCAAATGTGATTTTTTTAAAAGCTTTTTTCAATGAATATTTTCTAAAATCATGTTTTAGGCTAAATCCACAATGCAACTAGTTCGGCATATGAAGGGATAGAGAGTTTTTTTATAACAAACGAGAAAAATATTTTTTATACATTTTGCATGAAAAGGGTCTAAAATATTTTTTTTAACGTTCAGCACTTGAAGGACATATGTAGAATACAATACAAGGGTTTTCAAATGTGATTTAAAAAAAACATTTTTTCAATTAATATTCTCTAAAATCATGTTTTAGGCTAAATCCACAATACAACTAGTTCGGCATATGAAGGGAGACACCGTTTTTTATAACAAACGAGAAAAATATTTTTTACACATTTTGCATGAAAAGGGTCTAAAATATATTTTTTTACGTTCAGCACTAGACGGACAGATGTAGAATAAAATATACAAGGGTTTTCAAATGTGATTTAAAAAAAACCTGTTTCCCATGAATATTGTCTAAAATCATGTTTTAGGCAAAATACACAATGCAACTAGTTCGGCATATGAAGGGAGACACCGTTTTTTATAACAAACGAGAAACATATTTTTTCTACATTTTGCATGAAAAGGTTCTAAAATAGTTTTTTAACGTTCATCACTAGAAGGACATATGTAGAATACAATATACAAGGGTTTTCAAATGTGATTTTAAAAAAAAGCTTTTTCCAATGAATATTTTCTAAAATCATGTTTTAGGCTGAATCCACAATGCAACTAGTTCGGCATATGAAGGGATACAAAGTTTTTTTTATAACAAACAAGAAAAAATTTTTTTATACATTTTGCATGAAAAGGGTCTAAAATATTTTTTTTTACGTTCAGCACTAGAATGATATATGTAGAATACAACATACAAGGGTTTTCAAATGTGTTTTTAAAAAAAGCTTTTTTCAATTAATATTGTCTAAAATCATGTTTTAGGCAAAATCCACAATGCAACTAGTTCGGCATATGAAGGGACACCGTTTTTTATAACAAACGAGAAAAATATTTTTTACACATTTTTCATGAAAAGGGTCTAAAATATATTTTTTTAAGTTCAGCACTAGACGGACAGATGTAGAATACAATATACAAGGGTTTTCAAATGTGATTTTTTAAAAAGGTTTTTTCAATTAATATTGTCTAATATCATGTTTTAGGCAAAATCCACAATGCAACTAGTTCGGCATATGAAGGAATACAACGTATTTTTATAACAAACAAGAACAATATTTTTTATACATTTTGCATGAAAAGGGTCTAAAATATTTTTTTTACGTTCAGCACTAGAAGGATATATCTAGAATACAACATACAAGTTTTTTCAAATGTGATTTTTTTAAAAGCTTTTTTCAATGAATATTGTCTAAAATCATGTTTTAGGCAAAATCCACAATGCAACTAGTTCGGCATATGAAGGGAGACACCGTTTTTTATAACAAATGAGAAACATATTTTTAATACATTTTTCATGAAAAGGGTCTAAAATATATTTTTTTAAGTTCAGCACTAGACGGACAGATGTAGAATACAATATACAAGGGTTTTCAAATGTGATTTTTTAAAAAGGTTTTTTCAATTAATATTGTCTAAAATCATGTTCTAGGCGAAATCCACAATGCAACTAGTTCGGCATATGAAGGAATACAAAGTTTTTTTTATAACAAACAAGAAAAATATTTTTTATACATTTTGCATGAAAAGGGTCTAAAATATTTTTTTTAACGTTCAGCACTAGAAGGACATATGTAGAATACAATATACATGGGTTTTCAAATGTGATTTAAAAAAAATCTGTTTCCCATGAATATTGTCTAAAATCATGTTTTAGGCTAAATCCACAATGCAACTAGTTCGGCATATGAAGGAATACAACGTATTTTTATAACAAAAAGAAAAATATTTTTTATACATTTAGCATGAAAAGGGTCTAAAATATTTTTTAACATTCAGCACTAGAAGGACATATGTAGAATACAATATACAAGGGTTTTCAAATGTGATTTAAAAAAAAGCTTTTTTCAATGAATATTTTCTAAAATCATGTTTTAGGCTGAATCCACAATGCAACTAGTTCGGCATATGAAGGGATACAACGTTTTTTTATAACAAACGAGAAAAATATTTTTTACACATTTTGCATGAAAAGGGTCTAAAATATATTTTTTTACGTTCAGCACTAGACGGACAGATGTAGAATACAATATACAAGGGTTTTCAAATGTGATTTTTTAAAAACCTGTTTCCCATGAATATTGTCTAAAATCATGTTTTAGGCAAAATCCACAATGCAACTAGTTCGGCATATGAAGGGAGACACCGTTTTTTATAACAAACG
The DNA here is from genome assembly GCF_964263955.1 of Coregonus lavaretus. NCBI lineage: Eukaryota > Metazoa > Chordata > Actinopteri > Salmoniformes > Salmonidae > Coregonus > Coregonus lavaretus. The sequence continues at coordinate 20,401,143 of NC_140025.1, read as the reverse complement.
AGAAACATATTTTTTAATAAATTTTGCATGAAAAGGTTCTAAAATAGTTTTTTTTTACGTTCAGCACTAGAAGGACATATGTAAAATCCGATATACAAGCGTTTTCAAATGTGATTTTTTAAAAAGGTTTTTTCAATGAATATTGTCTAAAATCATGTTTTAGGCTAAATCCACAATGCAACTAGTTCGGCATATGAAGGGATAGAGAGTTTTTTTATAACAAACGAGACAAATATTTTTTATACATTTTGCATGAAAAGGGTCTAAAATAAAAAAAAATACGTTCAGCACTAGACGGACAGATGTAGAATACAATTTACAAGGGTTTTCAAATGTGATTTAAAATAAACCTGTTTTTCATGAATATTGTCTAAAATCATGTTTTAGGCTAAATCCACAATGCAACTAGTTCGGCATATGAAGGAATACAACGTATTTTTATAACAAACAAGAACAATATTTTTTATACATTTTGCATGAAAAGGGTCTAAAATATTTTTTTTACGTTCAGCACTAGAAGGATATATCTAGAATACAACATACAAGTTTTTTCAAATGTGATTTTTTTAAAAGCTTTTTTCAATGAATATTTTCTAAAATCATGTTTTAGGCTAAATCCACAATGCAACTAGTTCGGCATATGAAGGGATAGAGAGTTTTTTTATAACAAACGAGAAAAATATTTTTTATACATTTTGCATGAAAAGGGTCTAAAATATTTTTTTTAACGTTCAGCACTTGAAGGACATATGTAGAATACAATACAAGGGTTTTCAAATGTGATTTAAAAAAAACATTTTTTCAATTAATATTCTCTAAAATCATGTTTTAGGCTAAATCCACAATACAACTAGTTCGGCATATGAAGGGAGACACCGTTTTTTATAACAAACGAGAAAAATATTTTTTACACATTTTGCATGAAAAGGGTCTAAAATATATTTTTTTACGTTCAGCACTAGACGGACAGATGTAGAATAAAATATACAAGGGTTTTCAAATGTGATTTAAAAAAAACCTGTTTCCCATGAATATTGTCTAAAATCATGTTTTAGGCAAAATACACAATGCAACTAGTTCGGCATATGAAGGGAGACACCGTTTTTTATAACAAACGAGAAACATATTTTTTCTACATTTTGCATGAAAAGGTTCTAAAATAGTTTTTTAACGTTCATCACTAGAAGGACATATGTAGAATACAATATACAAGGGTTTTCAAATGTGATTTTAAAAAAAAGCTTTTTCCAATGAATATTTTCTAAAATCATGTTTTAGGCTGAATCCACAATGCAACTAGTTCGGCATATGAAGGGATACAAAGTTTTTTTTATAACAAACAAGAAAAATTTTTTTTATACATTTTGCATGAAAAGGGTCTAAAATATTTTTTTTTACGTTCAGCACTAGAATGATATATGTAGAATACAACATACAAGGGTTTTCAAATGTGTTTTTAAAAAAAGCTTTTTTCAATTAATATTGTCTAAAATCATGTTTTAGGCAAAATCCACAATGCAACTAGTTCGGCATATGAAGGGACACCGTTTTTTATAACAAACGAGAAAAATATTTTTTACACATTTTTCATGAAAAGGGTCTAAAATATATTTTTTTAAGTTCAGCACTAGACGGACAGATGTAGAATACAATATACAAGGGTTTTCAAATGTGATTTTTTAAAAAGGTTTTTTCAATTAATATTGTCTAAAATCATGTTCTAGGCGAAATCCACAATGCAACTAGTTCGGCATATGAAGGAATACAAAGTTTTTTTTATAACAAACAAGAAAAATATTTTTTATACATTTTGCATGAAAAGGGTCTAAAATATTTTTTTTAACGTTCAGCACTAGAAGGACATATGTAGAATACAATATACATGGGTTTTCAAATGTGATTTAAAAAAAATCTGTTTCCCATGAATATTGTCTAAAATCATGTTTTAGGCTAAATCCACAATGCAACTAGTTCGGCATATGAAGGAATACAACGTATTTTTATAACAAAAAGAAAAATATTTTTTATACATTTAGCATGAAAAGGGTCTAAAATATTTTTTAACATTCAGCACTAGAAGGACATATGTAGAATACAATATACATGGGTTTTCAAATGTGATTTAAAAAAAACCTGTTTCCCATGAATATTGTCTAAAATCATGTTTTAGGCAAAATACACAATGCAACTAGTTCGGCATATGAAGGGAGACACCGTTTTTTATAACAAACGAGAAACATATTTTTTCTACATTTTGCATGAAAAGGTTCTAAAATAGTTTTTTAACGTTCATCACTAGAAGGACATATGTAGAATACAATATACAAGGGTTTTCAAATGTGATTTTAAAAAAAAGCTTTTTCCAATGAATATTTTCTAAAATCATGTTTTAGGCTGAATCCACAATGCAACTAGTTCGGCATATGAAGGGATACAAAGTTTTTTTTATAACAAACAAGAAAAAAATTTTTTATACATTTTGCATGAAAAGGGTCTAAAATATTTTTTTTTACGTTCAGCACTAGAATGATATATGTAGAATACAACATACAAGGGTTTTCAAATGTGTTTTTAAAAAAAGCTTTTTTCAATTAATATTGTCTAAAATCATGTTTTAGGCAAAATCCACAATGCAACTAGTTCGGCATATGAAGGGACACCGTTTTTTATAACAAACGAGAAAAATATTTTTTACACATTTTTCATGAAAAGGGTCTAAAATATATTTTTTTAAGTTCAGCACTAGACGGACAGATGTAGAATACAATATACAAGGGTTTTCAAATGTGATTTTTTAAAAAGGTTTTTTCAATTAATATTGTCTAATATCATGTTTTAGGCAAAATCCACAATGCAACTAGTTCGGCATATGAAGGAATACAACGTATTTTTATAACAAACAAGAACAATATTTTTTATACATTTTGCATGAAAAGGGTCTAAAATATTTTTTTTACGTTCAGCACTAGAAGGATATATCTAGAATACAACATACAAGTTTTTTCAAATGTGATTTTTTTAAAAGCTTTTTTCAATGAATATTGTCTAAAATCATGTTTTAGGCAAAATCCACAATGCAACTAGTTCGGCATATGAAGGGAGACACCGTTTTTTATAACAAATGAGAAACATATTTTTAATACATTTTTCATGAAAAGGGTCTAAAATATATTTTTTTAAGTTCAGCACTAGACGGACAGATGTAGAATACAATATACAAGGGTTTTCAAATGTGATTTTTTAAAAAGGTTTTTTCAATTAATATTGTCTAAAATCATGTTCTAGGCGAAATCCACAATGCAACTAGTTCGGCATATGAAGGAATACAAAGTTTTTTTTATAACAAACAAGAAAAATATTTTTTATACATTTTGCATGAAAAGGGTCTAAAATATTTTTTTTAACGTTCAGCACTAGAAGGACATATGTAGAATACAATATACATGGGTTTTCAAATGTGATTTAAAAAAAATCTGTTTCCCATGAATATTGTCTAAAATCATGTTTTAGGCTAAATCCACAATGCAACTAGTTCGGCATATGAAGGAATACAACGTATTTTTATAACAAAAAGAAAAATATTTTTTATACATTTAGCATGAAAAGGGTCTAAAATATTTTTTAACATTCAGCACTAGAAGGACATATGTAGAATACAATATACAAGGGTTTTCAAATGTGATTTAAAAAAAAGCTTTTTTCAATGAATATTTTCTAAAATCATGTTTTAGGCTGAATCCACAATGCAACTAGTTCGGCATATGAAGGGATACAACGTTTTTTTATAACAAACGAGAAAAATATTTTTTACACATTTTGCATGAAAAGGGTCTAAAATATATTTTTTTACGTTCAGCACTAGACGGACAGATGTAGAATACAATATACAAGGGTTTTCAAATGTGATTTTTTAAAAACCTGTTTCCCATGAATATTGTCTAAAATCATGTTTTAGGCAAAATCCACAATGCAACTAGTTCGGCATATGAAGGGAGACACCGTTTTTTATAACAAACGAGAAACATATTTTTTAATAAATTTTGCATGAAAAGGTTCTAAAATAGTTTTTTTTTACGTTCAGCACTAGAAGGACATATGTAAAATCCGATATACAAGCGTTTTCAAATGTGATTTTTTAAAAAGGTTTTTTCAATGAATATTGTCTAAAATCATGTTTTAGGCTAAATCCACAATGCAACTAGTTCGGCATATGAAGGGATAGAGAGTTTTTTTATAACAAACGAGACAAATATTTTTTATACATTTTGCATGAAAAGGGTCTAAAATAAAAAAAAATACGTTCAGCACTAGACGGACAGATGTAGAATACAATTTACAAGGGTTTTCAAATGTGATTTAAAATAAACCTGTTTTTCATGAATATTGTCTAAAATCATGTTTTAGGCTAAATCCACAATGCAACTAGTTCGGCATATGAAGGAATACAACGTATTTTTATAACAAACAAGAACAATATTTTTTATACATTTTGCATGAAAAGGGTCTAAAATATTTTTTTTACGTTCAGCACTAGAAGGATATATCTAGAATACAACATACAAGTTTTTTCAAATGTGATTTTTTTAAAAGCTTTTTTCAATGAATATTTTCTAAAATCATGTTTTAGGCTAAATCCACAATGCAACTAGTTCGGCATATGAAGGGATAGAGAGTTTTTTTATAACAAACGAGAAAAATATTTTTTATACATTTTGCATGAAAAGGGTCTAAAATATTTTTTTTAACGTTCAGCACTTGAAGGACATATGTAGAATACAATACAAGGGTTTTCAAATGTGATTTAAAAAAAACATTTTTTCAATTAATATTCTCTAAAATCATGTTTTAGGCTAAATCCACAATACAACTAGTTCGGCATATGAAGGGAGACACCGTTTTTTATAACAAACGAGAAAAATATTTTTTACACATTTTGCATGAAAAGGGTCTAAAATATATTTTTTTACGTTCAGCACTAGACGGACAGATGTAGAATAAAATATACAAGGGTTTTCAAATGTGATTTAAAAAAAACCTGTTTCCCATGAATATTGTCTAAAATCATGTTTTAGGCAAAATACACAATGCAACTAGTTCGGCATATGAAGGGAGACACCGTTTTTTATAACAAACGAGAAACATATTTTTTCTACATTTTGCATGAAAAGGTTCTAAAATAGTTTTTTAACGTTCATCACTAGAAGGACATATGTAGAATACAATATACAAGGGTTTTCAAATGTGATTTTAAAAAAAAGCTTTTTCCAATGAATATTTTCTAAAATCATGTTTTAGGCTGAATCCACAATGCAACTAGTTCGGCATATGAAGGGATACAAAGTTTTTTTTATAACAAACAAGAAAAAAATTTTTTATACATTTTGCATGAAAAGGGTCTAAAATATTTTTTTTTACGTTCAGCACTAGAATGATATATGTAGAATACAACATACAAGGGTTTTCAAATGTGTTTTTAAAAAAAGCTTTTTTCAATTAATATTGTCTAAAATCATGTTTTAGGCAAAATCCACAATGCAACTAGTTCGGCATATGAAGGGACACCGTTTTTTATAACAAACGAGAAAAATATTTTTTACACATTTTTCATGAAAAGGGTCTAAAATATATTTTTTTAAGTTCAGCACTAGACGGACAGATGTAGAATACAATATACAAGGGTTTTCAAATGTGATTTTTTAAAAAGGTTTTTTCAATTAATATTGTCTAAAATCATGTTCTAGGCGAAATCCACAATGCAACTAGTTCGGCATATGAAGGAATACAAAGTTTTTTTTATAACAAACAAGAAAAATATTTTTTATACATTTTGCATGAAAAGGGTCTAAAATATTTTTTTTAACGTTCAGCACTAGAAGGACATATGTAGAATACAATATACATGGGTTTTCAAATGTGATTTAAAAAAAATCTGTTTCCCATGAATATTGTCTAAAATCATGTTTTAGGCTAAATCCACAATGCAACTAGTTCGGCATATGAAGGAATACAACGTATTTTTATAACAAAAAGAAAAATATTTTTTATACATTTAGCATGAAAAGGGTCTAAAATATTTTTTAACATTCAGCACTAGAAGGACATATGTAGAATACAATATACAAGGGTTTTCAAATGTGATTTAAAAAAAAGCTTTTTTCAATGAATATTTTCTAAAATCATGTTTTAGGCTGAATCCACAATGCAACTAGTTCGGCATATGAAGGGATACAACGTTTTTTTATAACAAACGAGAAAAATATTTTTTACACATTTTGCATGAAAAGGGTCTAAAATATATTTTTTTACGTTCAGCACTAGACGGACAGATGTAGAATACAATATACAAGGGTTTTCAAATGTGATTTTTTAAAAACCTGTTTCCCATGAATATTGTCTAAAATCATGTTTTAGGCAAAATCCACAATGCAACTAGTTCGGCATATGAAGGGAGACACCGTTTTTTATAACAAACGAGAAACATATTTTTTAATAAATTTTGCATGAAAAGGTTCTAAAATAGTTTTTTTTTACGTTCAGCACTAGAAGGACATATGTAAAATCCGATATACAAGCGTTTTCAAATGTGATTTTTTAAAAAGGTTTTTTCAATGAATATTGTCTAAAATCATGTTTTAGGCTAAATCCACAATGCAACTAGTTCGGCATATGAAGGGATAGAGAGTTTTTTTATAACAAACGAGACAAATATTTTTTATACATTTTGCATGAAAAGGGTCTAAAATAAAAAAAAATACGTTCAGCACTAGACGGACAGATGTAGAATACAATTTACAAGGGTTTTCAAATGTGATTTAAAATAAACCTGTTTTTCATGAATATTGTCTAAAATCATGTTTTAGGCTAAATCCACAATGCAACTAGTTCGGCATATGAAGGAATACAACGTATTTTTATAACAAACAAGAACAATATTTTTTATACATTTTGCATGAAAAGGGTCTAAAATATTTTTTTTACGTTCAGCACTAGAAGGATATATCTAGAATACAACATACAAGTTTTTTCAAATGTGATTTTTTTAAAAGCTTTTTTCAATGAATATTTTCTAAAATCATGTTTTAGGCTAAATCCACAATGCAACTAGTTCGGCATATGAAGGGATAGAGAGTTTTTTTATAACAAACGAGAAAAATATTTTTTATACATTTTGCATGAAAAGGGTCTAAAATATTTTTTTTAACGTTCAGCACTTGAAGGACATATGTAGAATACAATACAAGGGTTTTCAAATGTGATTTAAAAAAAACATTTTTTCAATTAATATTCTCTAAAATCATGTTTTAGGCTAAATCCACAATACAACTAGTTCGGCATATGAAGGGAGACACCGTTTTTTATAACAAACGAGAAAAATATTTTTTACACATTTTGCATGAAAAGGGTCTAAAATATATTTTTTTACGTTCAGCACTAGACGGACAGATGTAGAATAAAATATACAAGGGTTTTCAAATGTGATTTAAAAAAAACCTGTTTCCCATGAATATTGTCTAAAATCATGTTTTAGGCAAAATACACAATGCAACTAGTTCGGCATATGAAGGGAGACACCGTTTTTTATAACAAACGAGAAACATATTTTTTCTACATTTTGCATGAAAAGGTTCTAAAATAGTTTTTTAACGTTCATCACTAGAAGGACATATGTAGAATACAATATACAAGGGTTTTCAAATGTGATTTTAAAAAAAAGCTTTTTCCAATGAATATTTTCTAAAATCATGTTTTAGGCTGAATCCACAATGCAACTAGTTCGGCATATGAAGGGATACAAAGTTTTTTTTATAACAAACAAGAAAAAATTTTTTTATACATTTTGCATGAAAAGGGTCTAAAATATTTTTTTTTACGTTCAGCACTAGAATGATATATGTAGAATACAACATACAAGGGTTTTCAAATGTGTTTTTAAAAAAAGCTTTTTTCAATTAATATTGTCTAAAATCATGTTTTAGGCAAAATCCACAATGCAACTAGTTCGGCATATGAAGGGACACCGTTTTTTATAACAAACGAGAAAAATATTTTTTACACATTTTTCATGAAAAGGGTCTAAAATATATTTTTTTAAGTTCAGCACTAGACGGACAGATGTAGAATACAATATACAAGGGTTTTCAAATGTGATTTTTTAAAAAGGTTTTTTCAATTAATATTGTCTAATATCATGTTTTAGGCAAAATCCACAATGCAACTAGTTCGGCATATGAAGGAATACAACGTATTTTTATAACAAACAAGAACAATATTTTTTATACATTTTGCATGAAAAGGGTCTAAAATATTTTTTTTACGTTCAGCACTAGAAGGATATATCTAGAATACAACATACAAGTTTTTTCAAATGTGATTTTTTTAAAAGCTTTTTTCAATGAATATTGTCTAAAATCATGTTTTAGGCAAAATCCACAATGCAACTAGTTCGGCATATGAAGGGAGACACCGTTTTTTATAACAAATGAGAAACATATTTTTAATACATTTTTCATGAAAAGGGTCTAAAATATATTTTTTTAAGTTCAGCACTAGACGGACAGATGTAGAATACAATATACAAGGGTTTTCAAATGTGATTTTTTTAAAAGGTTTTTTCAATTAATATTGTCTAAAATCATGTTCTAGGCGAAATCCACAATGCAACTAGTTCGGCATATGAAGGAATACAAAGTTTTTTTTATAACAAACAAGAAAAATATTTTTTATACATTTTGCATGAAAAGGGTCTAAAATATTTTTTTTAACGTTCAGCACTAGAAGGACATATGTAGAATACAATATACATGGGTTTTCAAATGTGATTTAAAAAAAATCTGTTTCCCATGAATATTGTCTAAAATCATGTTTTAGGCTAAATCCACAATGCAACTAGTTCGGCATATGAAGGAATACAACGTATTTTTATAACAAAAAGAAAAATATTTTTTATACATTTAGCATGAAAAGGGTCTAAAATATTTTTTAACATTCAGCACTAGAAGGACATATGTAGAATACAATATACAAGGGTTTTCAAATGTGATTTAAAAAAAAGCTTTTTTCAATGAATATTTTCTAAAATCATGTTTTAGGCTGAATCCACAATGCAACTAGTTCGGCATATGAAGGGATACAACGTTTTTTTATAACAAACGAGAAAAATATTTTTTACACATTTTGCATGAAAAGGGTCTAAAATATATTTTTTTACGTTCAGCACTAGACGGACAGATGTAGAATACAATATACAAGGGTTTTCAAATGTGATTTTTTAAAAACCTGTTTCCCATGAATATTGTCTAAAATCATGTTTTAGGCAAAATCCACAATGCAACTAGTTCGGCATATGAAGGGAGACACCGTTTTTTATAACAAACGAGAAACATATTTTTTAATAAATTTTGCATGAAAAGGTTCTAAAATAGTTTTTTTTTACGTTCAGCACTAGAAGGACATATGTAAAATCCGATATACAAGCGTTTTCAAATGTGATTTTTTAAAAAGGTTTTTTCAATGAATATTGTCTAAAATCATGTTTTAGGCTAAATCCACAATGCAACTAGTTCGGCATATGAAGGGATAGAGAGTTTTTTTATAACAAACGAGACAAATATTTTTTATACATTTTGCATGAAAAGGGTCTAAAATAAAATAAAATACGTTCAGCACTAGACGGACAGATGTAGAATACAATTTACAAGGGTTTTCAAATGTGATTTAAAATAAACCTGTTTTTCATGAATATTGTCTAAAATCATGTTTTAGGCAAAATCCACAATGCAACTAGTTCGGCATATGAAGGAATACAACGTATTTTTATAACAAACAAGAACAATATTTTTTATACATTTTGCATGAAAAGGGTCTAAAATATTTTTTTTACGTTCAGCACTAGAAGGATATATCTAGAATACAACATACAAGTTTTTTCAAATGTGATTTTTTTAAAAGCTTTTTTCAATGAATATTTTCTAAAATCATGTTTTAGGCTAAATCCACAATGCAACTAGTTCGGCATATGAAGGGATAGAGAGTTTTTTTATAACAAACGAGAAAAATATTTTTTATACATTTTGCATGAAAAGGGTCTAAAATATTTTTTTTAACGTTCAGCACTTGAAGGACATTTGTAGAATACAATACAAGGGTTTTCAAATGTGATTTAAAAAAAACATTTTTTCAATTAATATTCTCTAAAATCATGTTTTAGGCTAAATCCACAATACAACTAGTTCGGCATATGAAGGGAGACACCGTTTTTTATAACAAACGAGAAAAATATTTTTTACACATTTTGCATGAAAAGGGTCTAAAATATATTTTTTTACGTTCAGCACTAGACGGACAGATGTAGAATAAAATATACAAGGGTTGTCAAATGTGATTTAAAAAAAACCTGTTTCCCATGAATATTGTCTAAAATCATGTTTTAGGAAAAATACACAATGCAACTAGTTCGGCATATGAAGGGAGACACCGTTTTTTATAACAAACGAGAAACATATTTTTTCTACATTTTGCATGAAAAGGTTCTAAAATAGTTTTTTAACGTTCATCACTAGAAGGACATATGTAGAATACAATATACAAGGGTTTTCAAATGTGATTTAAAAAAAAAGCTTTTTCCAATGAATATTTTCTAAAATCATGTTTTAGGCTGAATCCACAATGCAACTAGTTCGGCATATGAAGGGATACAAAGTTTTTTTTATAACAAACAAGAAAAAAAAAATTTATACATTTTGCATGAAAAGGGTCTAAAATATTTTTTTTTACGTTCAGCACTAGAATGATATATGTAGAATACAACATACAAGGGTTTTCAAATGTGTTTTTAAAAAAAGCTTTTTTCAATTAATATTGTCTAAAATCATGTTTTAGGCAAAATCCACAATGCAACTAGTTCGGCATATGAAGGGAGACACCGTTTTTTATAACAAACGAGAAAAATATTTTTTACACATTTTTCATGAAAAGGGTCTAAAATATATTTTTTTAAGTTCAGCACTAGACGGACAGATGTAGAATACAATATACAAGGGTTTTCAAATGTGATTTTTTAAAAAGGTTTTTTCAATTAATATTGTCTAAAATCATGTTCTAGGCGAAATCCACAATGCAACTAGTTCGGCATATGAAGGAATACAACGTTTTTTTATAACAAACAAGAAAAATATTTTTTATACATTTTGCATGAAAAGGGTCTAAAATATTTTTTTTAACGTTCAGCACTAGAAGGACATATGTAGAATACAATATACATGGGTTTTCAAATGTGATTTAAAAAAAATCTGTTTCCCATGAATATTGTCTAAAATCATGTTTTAGGCTAAATCCACAATGCAACTAGTTCGGCATATGAAGGAATACAACGTATTTTTATAACAAACAAGAAAAATATTTTTTATACATTTTGCATGAAAAGGGTCTAAAATATTTTTTAACATTCAGCACTAGAAGGACATATGTAGAATACAATATACAAGGGTTTTCAAATGTGATTTAAAAAAAAGCTTTTTTCAATGAATATTTTCTAAAATCATGTTTTAGGCTGAATCCACAATGCAACTAGTTCGGCATATGAAGGGATACAAAGTTTTTTTATAACAAACGAGAAAAATATTTTTTACACATTTTGCATGAAAAGGGTCTAAAATATATTTTTTTACGTTCAGCACTAGACGGACAGATGTAGAATACAATATACAAGGGTTTTCAAATGTGATTTTTTAAAAACCTGTTTCCCATGAATATTGTCTAAAATCATGTTTTAGGCAAAATCCACAATGCAACTAGTTCGGCATATGAAGGGAGACACCGTTTTTTATAACAAACGAGAAACATATTTTTAATACATTTTTCATGAAAAGGGTCTAAAATATATTTTTTTAAGTTCAGCACTAGACGGACAGATGTAGAATAAAATATACAAGGGTTGTCAAATGTGATTTAAAAAAAACCTGTTTCCCATGAATATTGTCTAAAATCATGTTTTAGGAAAAATACACAATGCAACTAGTTCGGCATATGAAGGGAGACACCGTTTTTTATAACAAACGAGAAACATATTTTTTCTACATTTTGCATGAAAAGGTTCTAAAATAGTTTTTTAACGTTCATCACTAGAAGGACATATGTAGAATACAATATACAAGGGTTTTCAAATGTGATTTAAAAAAAAAGCTTTTTCCAATGAATATTTTCTAAAATCATGTTTTAGGCTGAATCCACAATGCAACTAGTTCGGCATATGAAGGGATACAACGTTTTTTTTATAACAAACAAGAAAAAAAAAATTATACATTTTGCATGAAAAGGGTCTAAAATATTTTTTTTTACGTTCAGCACTAGAATGATATATGTAGAATACAACATACAAGGGTTTTCAAATGTGTTTTTAAAAAAAGCTTTTTTCAATTAATATTGTCTAAAATCATGTTTTAGGCAAAATCCACAATGCAACTAGTTCGGCATATGAAGGGAGACACCGTTTTTTATAACAAACGAGAAAAATATTTTTTACACATTTTTTATGAAAAGGGTCTAAAATATATTTTTTTAAGTTCAGCACTAGACGGACAGATGTAGAATACAATATACAAGGGTTTTCAAATGTGATTTTTTAAAAAGGTTTTTTCAATTAATATTGTCTAAAATCATGTTCTAGGCGAAATCCACAATGCAACTAGTTCGGCATATGAAGGAATACAACGTTTTTTTATAACAAACAAGAAAAATATTTTTTATACATTTTGCATGAAAAGGGTCTAAAATATTTTTTTTAACGTTCAGCACTAGAAGGACATATGTAGAATACAATATACATGGGTTTTCAAATGTGATTTAAAAAAAATCTGTTTCCCATGAATATTGTCTAAAATCATGTTTTAGGCTAAATCCACAATGCAACTAGTTCGGCATATGAAGGAATACAACGTATTTTTATAACAAACAAGAAAAATATTTTTTATACATTTTGCATGAAAAGGGTCTAAAATATTTTTTAACATTCAGCACTAGAAGGACATATGTAGAATACAATATACAAGGGTTTTCAAATGTGATTTAAAAAAAGGCTTTTTTCAATGAATATTTTCTAAAATCATGTTTTAGGCTGAATCCACAATGCAACTAGTTCGGCATATGAAGGGATACAAAGTTTTTTTATAACAAACGAGAAAAATATTTTTTACACATTTTGCATGAAAAGGGTCTAAAATATATTTTTTTACGTTCAGCACTAGACGGACAGATGTAGAATACAATATACAAGGGTTTTCAAATGTGATTTTTTAAAAACCTGTTTCCCATGAATATTGTCTAAAATCATGTTTTAGGCAAAATCCACAATGCAACTAGTTCGGCATATGAAGGGAGACACCGTTTTTTATAACAAACGAGAAACATATTTTTAATACATTTTTCATGAAAAGGGTCTAAAATATATTTTTTTAAGTTCAGCACTAGACGGACAGATGTAGAATAAAATATACAAGGGTTTTCAAATGTGATTTTTTTAAAAGGTTTTTTCAATTAATATTGTCTAAAATCATGTTCTAGGCGAAATCCACAATGCAACTAGTTCGGCATATGAAGGAATACAACGTAATTTTATAACAAACAAGAACAATATTTTTTATACATTTTGCATGAAAAGGGTCTAAAATATTTTTTTTACGTTCAGCACTAGAAGGATATATCTAGAATACAACATACAAGTTTTTTCAAATGTGATTTTTTTAAAAGCTTTTTTCAATGAATATTGTCTAAAATCATGTTTTAGGCAAAATCCACAATGCAACTAGTTCGGCATATGAAGGGAGACACCGTTTTTTATAACAAACGAGAAACATATTTTTAATACATTTTTCATGAAAAGGGTCTAAAATATATTTTTTTAAGTTCAGCACTAGACGGACAGATGTAGAATACAATATACAAGGGTTTTCAAATGTGATTTTTTTAAAAGGTTTTTTCAATTAATATTGTCTAAAATCATGTTCTAGGCGAAATCCACAATGCAACTAGTTCGGCATATGAAGGAATACAAAGTTTTTTTTATAACAAACAAGAAAAATATTTTTTATACATTTTGCATGAAAAGGGTCTAAAATATTTTTTTTAACGTTCAGCACTAGAAGGACATATGTAGAATACAATATACATGGGTTTTCAAATGTGATTTAAAAAAAATCTGTTTCCCATGAATATTGTCTAAAATCATGTTTTAGGCTAAATCCACAATGCAACTAGTTCGGCATATGAAGGAATACAACGTATTTTTATAACAAACAAGAAAAATATTTTTTATACATTTAGCATGAAAAGGGTCTAAAATATTTTTTTACATTCAGCACTAAAAGGACATATGTAGAATACAATATACAAGGGTTTTCAAATGTGATTTAAAAAAAAGCTTTTTTCAATGAATATTTTCTAAAATCATGTTTTAGGCTGAATCCACAATGCAACTAGTTCGGCATATGAAGGGATACAACGTTTTTTTATAACAAACGAGAAAAATATTTTTTACACATTTTGCATGAAAAGGGTCTAAAATATATTTTTTTACGTTCAGCACTAGACGGACAGATGTAGAATACAATATACAAGGGTTTTCAAATGTGATTTTTTAAAAACCTGTTTCCCATGAATATTGTCTAAAATCATGTTTTAGGCAAAATCCACAATGCAACTAGTTCGGCATATGAAGGGAGACACCTTTTTTTATAACAAACGAGAAACATATTTTTTAATACATTTTGCATGAAAAGGTTCTAAAATAGTTTTTTTTAACGTTCAGCACTAGAAGGACATATGTAAAATCCGATATACAAGCGTTTTCAAATGTGATTTTTTAAAAAGGTTTTTTCAATGAATATTGTCTAAAATCATGTTTTAGGCTAAATCCACAATGCAACTAGTTCGGCATATGAAGGGATAGAGAGTTTTTTTATAACAAACGAGACAAATATTTTTTATACATTTTGCATGAAAAGGGTCTAAAATAAAAAAAAATACGTTCAGCACTAGACGGACAGATGTAGAATACAATTTACAAGGGTTTTCAAATGTGATTTAAAATAAACCTGTTTTTCATGAATATTGTCTAAAATCATGTTTTAGGCAAAATCCACAATGCAACTAGTTCGGCATATGAAGGAATACAACGTATTTTTATAACAAACAAGAACAATATTTTTTATACATTTTGCATGAAAAGGGTCTAAAATATTTTTTTTGCGTTCAGCACTAGAAGGATATATCTAGAATACAACATACAAGTTTTTTCAAATGTGATTTTTTTAAAAGCTTTTTTCAATGAATATTTTCTAAAATCATGTTTTAGGCTAAATCCACAATGCAACTAGTTCGGCATATGAAGGGATAGAGAGTTTTTTTATAACAAACGAGAAAAATATTTTTTATACATTTTGCATGAAAAGGGTCTAAAATATTTTTTTTAACGTTCAGCACTTGAAGGACATATGTAGAATACAATACAAGGGTTTTCAAATGTGATTTAAAAAAAACATTTTTTCAATTAATATTCTCTAAAATCATGTTTTAGGCTAAATCCACAATATAACTAGTTCGGCATATGAAGGGAGACACCGTTTTTTATAACAAACGAGAAAAATATTTTTTACACATTTTGCATGAAAAGGGTCTAAAATATATTTTTTTACGTTCAGCACTAGACGGACAGATGTAGAATAAAATATACAAGGGTTTTCAAATGTGATTAAAAAAAAACCTGTTTCCCATGAATATTGTCTAAAATCATGTTTTAGGCAAAATACACAATGCAACTAGTTCGGCATATGAAGGGAGACACCGTTTTTTATAACAAACGAGAAACATATTTATTCTACATTTTGCATGAAAAGGTTCTAAAATAGTTTTTTAACGTTCATCACTAGAAGGACATATGTAGAATACAATATACAAGGGTTTTCAAATGTGATTTAAAAAAAAAGCTTTTTCCAATGAATATTTTCTAAAATCATGTTTTAGGCTGAATCCAAAATGCAACTAGTTCGGCATATGAAGGGATACAAAGTTTTTTTTATAACAAACAAGAAAAAAATTATTTATACATTTTGCATGAAAAGGGTCTAAAATATTTTTTTTTACGTTCAGCACTAGAATGATATATGTAGAATACAACATACAAGGGTTTTCAAATGTGTTTTTAAAAAAAGCTTTTTTCAATTAATATTGTCTAAAATCATGTTTTAGGCAAAATCCACAATGCAACTAGTTCGGCATATGAAGGGAGACACCGTTTTTTATAACAAACGAGAAAAATATTTTTTACACATTTTTCATGAAAAGGGTCTAAAATATATTTTTTTAAGTTCAGCACTAGACGGACAGATGTAGAATAAAATATACAAGGGTTTTCAAATGTGATTTTTTAAAAAGGTTTTTTCAATTAATATTGTCTAAAATCATGTTCTAGGCGAAATCCACAATGCAACTAGTTCGGCATATGAAGGAATACAACGTTTTTTTATAACAAACAAGAAAAATATTTTTTATACATTTTGCATGAAAAGGGTCTAAAATATTTTTTTTAACGTTCAGCACTAGAAGGACATATGTAGAATACAATATACATGGGTTTTCAAATGTGATTTAAAAAAAATCTGTTTCCCATGAATATTGTCTAAAATCATGTTTTAGGCTAAATCCACAATGCAACTAGTTCGGCATATGAAGGAATACAACGTATTTTTATAACAAACAAGAAAAATATTTTTTATACATTTTGCATGAAAAGGGTCTAAAATATTTTTTAACATTCAGCACTAGAAGGACATATGTAGAATACAATATACAAGGGTTTTCAAATGTGATTTAAAAAAAAGCTTTTTTCAATGAATATTTTCTAAAATCATGTTTTAGGCTGAATCCACAATGCAACTAGTTCGGCATATGAAGGGATACAAAGTTTTTTTATAACAAACGAGAAAAATATTTTTTACACATTTTGCATGAAAAGGGTCTAAAATATATTTTTTTACGTTCAGCACTAGACGGACAGATGTAGAATACAATATACAAGGGTTTTCAAATGTGATTTTTTAAAAACCTGTTTCCCATGAATATTGTCTAAAATCATGTTTTAGGCAAAATCCACAATGCAACTAGTTCGGCATATGAAGGGAGACACCGTTTTTTATAACAAACGAGAAACATATTTTTAATAGATTTTTCATGAAAAGGGTCTAAAATATATTTTTTTAAGTTCAGCACTAGACGGACAGATGTAGAATAAAATATACAAGGGTTTTCAAATGTGATTTTTTTAAAAGGTTTTTTCAATTAATATTGTCTAAAATCATGTTCTAGGCGAAATCCACAATGCAACTAGTTCGGCATATGAAGGAATACAACGTATTTTTATAACAAACAAGAACAATATTTTTTATACATTTTGCATGAAAAGGGTCTAAAATATTTTTTTTACGTTCAGCACTAGAAGGATATATCTAGAATACAACATACAAGTTTTTTCAAATGTGATTTTTTTAAAAGCTTTTTTCAATGAATATTGTCTAAAATCATGTTTTAGGCAAAATCCACAATGCAACTAGTTCGGCATATGAAGGGAGACACCGTTTTTTATAACAAACGAGAAACATATTTTTAATACATTTTTCATGAAAAGGGTCTAAAATATATTTTTTTAAGTTCAGCACTAGACGGACAGATGTAGAATACAATATACAAGGGTTTTCAAATGTGATTTTTTTAAAAGGTTTTTTCAATTAATATTGTCTAAAATCATGTTCTAGGCGAAATCCACAATGCAACTAGTTCGGCATATGAAGGAATACAAAGTTTTTTTTATAACAAACAAGAAAAATATTTTTTATACATTTTGCATGAAAAGGGTCTAAAATATTTATTTGAACGTTCAGCACTAGAAGGATATATGTAGAATACAACATACAAGGGTATTCAAATGTGATTTTTTAAAAAGGTTTTTTCAATGAATATTGTCTAAAATCATGTTTTAGGCTAAATCCACAATGCAACTAGTTCGGCATATGAAGGGATAGAGAGTTTTTTTATAACAAACGAGACAAATATTTTTTATACATTTTGCATGAAAAGGGTCTAAAATAAAAAAAAATACGTTCAGCACTAGACGGACAGATGTAGAATACAATTTACAAGGGTTTTCAAATGTGATTTAAAATAAACCTGTTTTTCATGAATATTGTCTAAAATCATGTTTTAGGCAAAATCCACAATGCAACTAGTTCGGCATATGAAGGAATACAACGTATTTTTATAACAAACAAGAACAATATTTTTTATACATTTTGCATGAAAAGGGTCTAAAATATTTTTTTTGCGTTCAGCACTAGAAGGATATATCTAGAATACAACATACAAGTTTTTTCAAATGTGATTTTTTTAAAAGCTTTTTTCAATGAATATTTTCTAAAATCATGTTTTAGGCTAAATCCACAATGCAACTAGTTCGGCATATGAAGGGATAGAGAGTTTTTTTATAACAAACGAGAAAAATATTTTTTATACATTTTGCATGAAAAGGGTCTAAAATATTTTTTTTAACGTTCAGCACTTGAAGGACATATGTAGAATACAATACAAGGGTTTTCAAATGTGATTTAAAAAAAACATTTTTTCAATTAATATTCTCTAAAATCATGTTTTAGGCTAAATCCACAATATAACTAGTTCGGCATATGAAGGGAGACACCGTTTTTTATAACAAACGAGAAAAATATTTTTTACACATTTTGCATGAAAAGGGTCTAAAATATATTTTTTTACGTTCAGCACTAGACGGACAGATGTAGAATAAAATATACAAGGGTTTTCAAATGTGATTAAAAAAAAACCTGTTTCCCATGAATATTGTCTAAAATCATGTTTTAGGCAAAATACACAATGCAACTAGTTCGGCATATGAAGGGAGACACCGTTTTTTATAACAAACGAGAAACATATTTATTCTACATTTTGCATGAAAAGGTTCTAAAATAGTTTTTTAACGTTCATCACTAGAAGGACATATGTAGAATACAATATACAAGGGTTTTCAAATGTGATTTAAAAAAAAAGCTTTTTCCAATGAATATTTTCTAAAATCATGTTTTAGGCTGAATCCAAAATGCAACTAGTTCGGCATATGAAGGGATACAAAGTTTTTTTTATAACAAACAAGAAAAAAATTATTTATACATTTTGCATGAAAAGGGTCTAAAATATTTTTTTTTACGTTCAGCACTAGAATGATATATGTAGAATACAACATACAAGGGTTTTCAAATGTGTTTTTAAAAAAAGCTTTTTTCAATTAATATTGTCTAAAATCATGTTTTAGGCAAAATCCACAATGCAACTAGTTCGGCATATGAAGGGAGACACCGTTTTTTATAACAAACGAGAAAAATATTTTTTACACATTTTTCATGAAAAGGGTCTAAAATATATTTTTTTAAGTTCAGCACTAGACGGACAGATGTAGAATAAAATATACAAGGGTTTTCAAATGTGATTTTTTAAAAAGGTTTTTTCAATTAATATTGTCTAAAATCATGTTCTAGGCGAAATCCACAATGCAACTAGTTCGGCATATGAAGGAATACAACGTTTTTTTATAACAAACAAGAAAAATATTTTTTATACATTTTGCATGAAAAGGGTCTAAAATATTTTTTTTAACGTTCAGCACTAGAAGGACATATGTAGAATACAATATACATGGGTTTTCAAATGTGATTTAAAAAAAATCTGTTTCCCATGAATATTGTCTAAAATCATGTTTTAGGCTAAATCCACAATGCAACTAGTTCGGCATATGAAGGAATACAACGTATTTTTATAACAAACAAGAAAAATATTTTTTATACATTTTGCATGAAAAGGGTCTAAAATATTTTTTAACATTCAGCACTAGAAGGACATATGTAGAATACAATATACAAGGGTTTTCAAATGTGATTTAAAAAAAAGCTTTTTTCAATGAATATTTTCTAAAATCATGTTTTAGGCTGAATCCACAATGCAACTAGTTCGGCATATGAAGGGATACAAAGTTTTTTTATAACAAACGAGAAAAATATTTTTTACACATTTTGCATGAAAAGGGTCTAAAATATATTTTTTTACGTTCAGCACTAGACGGACAGATGTAGAATACAATATACAAGGGTTTTCAAATGTGATTTTTTAAAAACCTGTTTCCCATGAATATTGTCTAAAATCATGTTTTAGGCAAAATCCACAATGCAACTAGTTCGGCATATGAAGGGAGACACCGTTTTTTATAACAAACGAGAAACATATTTTTAATAGATTTTTCATGAAAAGGGTCTAAAATATATTTTTTTAAGTTCAGCACTAGACGGACAGATGTAGAATAAAATATACAAGGGTTTTCAAATGTGATTTTTTTAAAAGGTTTTTTCAATTAATATTGTCTAAAATCATGTTCTAGGCGAAATCCACAATGCAACTAGTTCGGCATATGAAGGAATACAACGTATTTTTATAACAAACAAGAACAATATTTTTTATACATTTTGCATGAAAAGGGTCTAAAATATTTTTTTTACGTTCAGCACTAGAAGGATATATCTAGAATACAACATACAAGTTTTTTCAAATGTGATTTTTTTAAAAGCTTTTTTCAATGAATATTGTCTAAAATCATGTTTTAGGCAAAATCCACAATGCAACTAGTTCGGCATATGAAGGGAGACACCGTTTTTTATAACAAACGAGAAACATATTTTTAATACATTTTTCATGAAAAGGGTCTAAAATATATTTTTTTAAGTTCAGCACTAGACGGACAGATGTAGAATACAATATACAAGGGTTTTCAAATGTGATTTTTTTAAAAGGTTTTTTCAATTAATATTGTCTAAAATCATGTTCTAGGCGAAATCCACAATGCAACTAGTTCGGCATATGAAGGAATACAAAGTTTTTTTTATAACAAACAAGAAAAATATTTTTTATACATTTTGCATGAAAAGGGTCTAAAATATTTTTTTTAACGTTCAGCACTAGAAGGACATATGTAGAATACAATATACATGGGTTTTCAAATGTGAATTAAAAAAAATCTGTTTCCCATGAATATTGTCTAAAATCATGTTTTAGGCTAAATCCACAATGCAACTAGTTCGGCATATGAAGGAATACAACGTATTTTTATAACAAACAAGAAAAATATTTTTTATACATTTAGCATGAAAAGGGTCTAAAATATTTTTTTACATTCAGCACTAGAAGGACATATGTAGAATACAATATACAAGGGTTTTCAAATGTGATTTAAAAAAAAGCTTTTTTCAATGAATATTTTCTAAAATCATGTTTTAGGCTGAATCCACAATGCAACTAGTTCGGCATATGAAGGGATACAACGTTTTTTTATAACAAACGAGAAAAATATTTTTTACACATTTTGCATGAAAAGGGTCTAAAATATATTTTTTTACGTTCAGCACTAGACGGACAGATGTAGAATACAATATACAAGGGTTTTCAAATGTGATTTTTTAAAAACCTGTTTCCCATGAATATTGTCTAAAATCATGTTTTAGGCAAAATCCACAATGCAACTAGTTCGGCATATGAAGGGAGACACCATTTTTTATAACAAACGAGAAACATATTTTTTAATAAATTTTGCATGAAAAGGTTCTAAAATAGTTTTTTTTAACGTTCAGCACTAGAAGGACATATGTAAAATCCGATATACAAGCGTTTTCAAATGTGATTTTTTAAAAAGTTTTTTTCAATGAATATTGTCTAAAATCATGTTTTAGGCTAAATCCACAATGCAACTAGTTCGGCATATGAAGGGATAGAGAGTTTTTTTATAACAAACGAGACAAATATTTTTTATACATTTTGCATGAAAAGGGTCTAAAATAAAAAAAAATACGTTCAGCACTAGACGGACAGATGTAGAATACAATTTACAAGGGTTTTCAAATGTGATTTAAAATAAACCTGTTTTTCATGAATATTGTCTAAAATCATGTTTTAGGCAAAATCCACAATGCAACTAGTTCGGCATATGAAGGAATACAACGTATTTTTATAACAAACAAGAACAATATTTTTTATACATTTTGCATGAAAAGGGTCTAAAATATTTTTTTTGCGTTCAGCACTAGAAGGATATATCTAGAATACAACATACAAGTTTTTTCAAATGTGATTTTTTTAAAAGCTTTTTTCAATGAATATTTTCTAAAATCATGTTTTAGGCTAAATCCACAATGCAACTAGTTCGGCATATGAAGGGATAGAGAGTTTTTTTATAACAAACGAGAAAAATATTTTTTATACATTTTGCATGAAAAGGGTCTAAAATACTTTTTTTTAACGTTCAGCACTTGAAGGACATATGTAGAATACAATACAAGGGTTTTCAAATGTGATTTAAAAAAAACATTTTTTCAATTAATATTCTCTAAAATCATGTTTTAGGCTAAATCCACAATATAACTAGTTCGGCATATGAAGGGAGACACCGTTTTTTATAACAAACGAGAAAAATATTTTTTACACATTTTGCATGAAAAGGGTCTAAAATATATTTTTTTACGTTCAGCACTAGACGGACAGATGTAGAATAAAATATACAAGGGTTTTCAAATGTGATTTAAAAAAAACCTGTTTCCCATGAATATTGTCTAAAATCATGTTTTAGGCAAAATACACAATGCAACTAGTTCGGCATATGAAGGGAGACACCGTTTTTTATAACAAACGAGAAACATATTTTTTCTACATTTTGCATGAAAAGGTTCTAAAATAGTTTTTTAACGTTCATCACTAGAAGGACATATGTAGAATACAATATACAAGGGTTTTCAAATGTGATTTAAAAAAAAAGCTTTTTCCAATGAATATTTTCTAAAATCATGTTTTAGGCTGAATCCACAATGCAACTAGTTCGGCATATGAAGGGATACAAAGTTTTTTTTATAACAAACAAGAAAAAAAAAATTTATACATTTTGCATGAAAAGGGTCTAAAATATTTTTTTTTACGTTCAGCACTAGAATGATATATGTAGAATACAACATACAAGGGTTTTCAAATGTGTTTTTAAAAAAAGCTTTTTTCAATTAATATTGTCTAAAATCATGTTTTAGGCAAAATCCACAATGCAACTAGTTCGGCATATGAAGGGAGACACCGTTTTTTATAACAAACGAGAAAAATATTTTTTACACATTTTTCATGAAAAGGGTCTAAAATATATTTTTTTAAGTTCAGCACTAGACGGACAGATGTAGAATAAAATATACAAGGGTTTTCAAATTTGATTTTTTAAAAAGGTTTTTTCAATTAATATTGTCTAAAATCATGTTCTAGGCGAAATCCACAATGCAACTAGTTCGGCATATGAAGGAATACAACGTTTTTTTATAACAAACAAGAAAAATATTTTTTATACATTTTGCATGAAAAGGGTCTAAAATATTTTTTTTAACGTTCAGCACTAGAAGGACATATGTAGAATACAATATACATGGGTTTTCAAATGTGATTTAAAAAAAATCTGTTTCCCATGAATATTGTCTAAAATCATGTTTTAGGCTAAATCCACAATGCAACTAGTTCGGCATATGAAGGAATACAACGTATTTTTATAACAAACAAGAAAAATATTTTTTATACATTTTGCATGAAAAGGGTCTAAAATATTTTTTAACATTCAGCACTAGAAGGACATATGTAGAATACAATATACAAGGGTTTTCAAATGTGATTTAAAAAAAAGCTTTTTTCAATGAATATTTTCTAAAATCATGTTTTAGGCTGAATCCACAATGCAACTAGTTCGGCATATGAAGGGATACAAAGTTTTTTTATAACAAACGAGAAAAATATTTTTTACACATTTTGCATGAAAAGGGTCTAAAATATATTTTTTTACGTTCAGCACTAGACGGACAGATGTAGAATACAATATACAAGGGTTTTCAAATGTGATTTTTTTAAAACCTGTTTCCCATGAATATTGTCTAAAATCATGTTTTAGGCAAAATACACAATGCAACTAGTTCGGCATATGAAGGGAGACACCGTTTTTTATAACAAACGAGAAACATATTTTTTTATAAATTTTGCATGAAAAGGTTCTAAAATAGTTTTTTTTTACGTTCAGCACTAGAAGGACATATGTAAAATCCGATATACAAGCGTTTTCAAATGTGATTTTTTAAAAAGATTTTTTCAATGAATATTGTCTAAAATCATGTTTTAGGCTAAATCCACAATGCAACTAGTTCGGCATATGAAGGGATAGAGAGTTTTTTTATAACAAACGAGACAAATATTTTTTATACATTTTGCATGAAAAGGGTCTAAAATAAAAAAAAATACGTTCAGCACTAGACGGACAGATGTAGAATACAATTTACAAGGGTTTTCAAATGTGATTTAAAATAAACCTGTTTTTCATGAATATTGTCTAAAATCATGTTTTAGGCAAAATCCACAATGCAACTAGTTCGGCATATGAAGGAATACAACGTATTTTTATAACAAACAAGAACAATATTTTTTATACATTTTGCATGAAAAGGGTCTAAAATATTTTTTTTACGTTCAGCACTAGAAGGATATATCTAGAATACAACATACAAGTTTTTTCAAATGTGATTTTTTTAAAAGCTTTTTTCAATGAATATTTTCTAAAATCATGTTTTAGGCTAAATCCACAATGCAACTAGTTCGGCATATGAAGGGATAGAGAGTTTTTTTATAACAAACGAGAAAAATATTTTTTATACATTTTGCATGAAAAGGGTCTAAAATATTTTTTTTAACGTTCAGCACTTGAAGGACATATGTAGAATACAATACAAGGGTTTTCAAATGTGATTTAAAAAAAACATTTTTTCAATTAATATTCTCTAAAATCATGTTTTAGGCTAAATCCACAATACAACTAGTTCGGCATATGAAGGGAGACACCGTTTTTTATAAGAAACGAGAAAAATATTTTTTACACATTTTGCATGAAAAGGGTCTAAAATATATTTTTTTACGTTCAGCACTAGACGGACAGATGTAGAATAAAATATACAAGGGTTTTCAAATGTGATTTAAAAAAAACCTGTTTCCCATGAATATTGTCTAAAATCATGTTTTAGGCAAAATACACAATGCAACTAGTTCGGCATATGAAGGGAGACACCGTTTTTTATAACAAAGGAGAAACATATTTTTAATACATTTTGCATGAAAAGGGTCTAAAAAATTTTTTTTTTACGTTCAGCACTAGAAAGACATATGTAGAATACAACATACAAGTGTTTTCAAACGTGATTTTTTAAAAAGCTTTTTTCAATGAATATTTTCTAAAATCATGTTTTAGGCTAAATCCACAATGCAACTAGTTCGGCATATGAAGGGATAGAGAGTTTTTTTATAACAAACGAGAAAAATATTTTTTATACATTTTGCATGAAAAGGGTCTAAAATATTTTTTTTAACGTTCAGCACTTGACGGACATATGTAGAGTACAATACAAGGATTTTCAAATGTGATTTAAAAAAAACATTTTTTCAATTAATATTGTCTAAAATCGTGTTTTAGGCAAAATCCACAATACAACTAGTTCGGCATATGAAGGGAGACACCGTTTTTTATAACAAACGAGAAACATATTTTTTCTACATTTTGCATGAAAAGGTTCTAAAATAGTTTTTTAACGTTCAGCACTAGAATGATATATGTAGAATACAACATACAAGGGTTTTCAAATGTGTTTTTAAAAAAAGCTTTTTTCAATTAATATTGTCTAAAATCATGTTTTAGGCAAAATCCACAATGCAACTAGTTCGGCATATGAAGGGAGACACCGTTTTTTATAACAAACGAGAAAAATATTTTTTACACATTTTTCATGAAAAGGGTCTAAAATATATTTTTTTAAGTTCAGCACTAGACGGACAGATGTAGAATACAATATACAAGGGTTTTCAAATGTGATTTTTTAAAAAGGTTTTTTCAATTAATATTGTCTAAAATCATGTTCTAGGCGAAATCCACAATGCAACTAGTTCGGCATATGAAGGAATACAACGTTTTTTTATAACAAACAAGAAAAATATTTTTTATACATTTTGCATGAAAAGGGTCTAAAATATTTTTTTTAACGTTCAGCACTAGAAGGACATATGTAGAATACAATATACATGGGTTTTCAAATGTGATTAAAAAAAATCTGTTTCCCATGAATATTGTCTAAAATCATGTTTTAGGCTAAATCCATAATGCAACTAGTTCGGCATATGAAGGAATACAACGTATTTTTATAACAAACAAGAAAAATATTTTTTATACATTTTGCATGAAAAGGGTCTAAAATATTTTTTAACATTCAGCACTAGAAGGACATATGTAGAATACAATATACAAGGGTTTTCAAATGTGATTTTTTAAAAACCTGTTTCCCATGAATATTGTCTAAAATCATGTTTTAGGCAAAATCCACAATGCAACTAGTTAGGCATATGAAGGGAGACACCGTTTTTTATAACAAACGAGAAACATATTTTTAAATAAATTTTGCATGAAAAGGTTCTAAAATAGTTTTTTTTTACGTTCAGCACTAGAAGGACATATGTAAAATCCGATATACAAGCGTTTTCAAATGTGATTTTTTAAAAAGGTTTTTTCAATGAATATTGTCTAAAATCATGTTTTAGGCTAGATCCACAATGCAACTAGTTCGGCATATGAAGGGATAGAGAGTTTTTTTATAACAAACGAGACAAATATTTTTTATACATTTTGCATGAAAAGGGTCTAAAATAAAATAAAAATACGTACAGCACTAGACGGACAGATGTAGAATACAATTTACAAGGGTTTTCAAATGTGATTTAAAATAAACCTGTTTTTCATGAATATTGTCTAAAATCATGTTTTAGGCAAAATCCACAATGCAACTAGTTCGGCATATGAAGGAATACAACGTATTTTTATAACAAACAAAAACAATATTTTTTATACATTTTGCATGAAAAGGGTCTAAAATATTTTTTTTACGTTCAGCACTAGAAGGATATATCTAGAATACAACATACAAGTTTTTTCAAATGTGATTTTTTAAAAAGCTTTTTTCAATGAATATTTTCTAAAATCATGTTTTAGGCTAAATCCACAATGCAACTAGTTCGGCATATGAAGGGATAGAGAGTTTTTTTATAACAAACGAGAAAAATATTTTTTATACATTTTGCATGAAAAGGGTCTAAAATATTTTTTTTAACGTTCAGCACTTGAAGGACATATGTAGAATACAATACAAGGGTTTTCAAATGTGATTTAAAAAAAACATTTTTTCAATTAATATTCTCTAAAATCATGTTTTAGGCTAAATCCACAATACAACTAGTTCGGCATATGAAGGGAGACACCGTTTTTTATAACAAACGAGAAACATATTTTTTACACATTTTGCATGAAAAGGGTCTAAAATATTTTTTTTTACGTTCAGCACTAGACGGACAGATGTAGAATAAAATATACAAGGGTTTTCAAATGTGATTTTAAAAAAACCTGTTTCCCATGAATATTGTCTAAAATCATGTTTTAGGCAAAATACACAATGCAACTAGTTCGGCATATGAAGGGAGACACCGTTTTTTATAACAAACGAGAAACATATTTTTTCTACATTTTGCATGAAAAGGTTCTAAAATAGTTTTTTAACGTTCATCACTAGAAGGACATATGTAGAATACAACATACAAGTGTTTTCAAATGTGATTTTTTAAAAAGCTTTTTTCAATGAATATTTTCTAAAATCATGTTTTAGGCTAAATCCACAATGCAACTAGTTCGGCATATGAAGGGATAGAGAGTTTTTTTATAACAAACGAGAAAAATATTTTTTATACATTTTGCATGAAAAGGGTCTAAAATATTTTTTTTAACGTTCAGCACTTGACGGACATATGTAGAGTACAATACAAGGGTTTTCAAATGTGATTTAAAAAAAACATTTTTTCAATTAATATTGTCTAAAATCGTGTTTTAGGCAAAATCCACAATACAACTAGTTCGGCATATGAAGGGAGACACCGTTTTTTATAACAAACGAGAAACATATTTTTTCTACATTTTGCATGAAAAGGTTCTAAAATAGTTTTTTAACGTTCAGCACTAGAATGATATATGTAGAATACAACATACAAGGGTTTTCAAATGTGTTTTTAAAAAAAGCTTTTTTCAATTAATATTGTCTAAAATCATGTTTTAGGCAAAATCCACAATGCAACTAGTTCGGCATATGAAGGGAGACACCGTTTTTTATAACAAACGAGAAAAATATTTTTTACACATTTTTCATGAAAAGGGTCTAAAATATATTTTTTTAAGTTCAGCACTAGACGGACAGATGTAGAATACAATATACAAGGGTTTTCAAATGTGATTTTTTAAAAAGGTTTTTTCAATTAATATTGTCTAAAATCATGTTCTAGGCGAAATCCACAATGCAACTAGTTCGGCATATGAAGGAATACAACGTTTTTTTATAACAAACAAGAAAAATATTTTTTATACATTTTGCATGAAAAGGGTCTAAAATATTTTTTTTAACGTTCAGCACTAGAAGGACATATGTAGAATACAATATACATGGGTTTTCAAATGTGATTAAAAAAAATCTGTTTCCCATGAATATTGTCTAAAATCATGTTTTAGGCTAAATCCATAATGCAACTAGTTCGGCATATGAAGGAATACAACGTATTTTTATAACAAACAAGAAAAATATTTTTTATACATTTTGCATGAAAAGGGTCTAAAATATTTTTTAACATTCAGCACTAGAAGGACATATGTAGAATACAATATACAAGGGTTTTCAAATGTGATTTTTTAAAAACCTGTTTCCCATGAATATTGTCTAAAATCATGTTTTAGGCAAAATCCACAATGCAACTAGTTAGGCATATGAAGGGAGACACCGTTTTTTATAACAAACGAGAAACATATTTTTAAATAAATTTTGCATGAAAAGGTTCTAAAATAGTTTTTTTTTACGTTCAGCACTAGAAGGACATATGTAAAATCCGATATACAAGCGTTTTCAAATGTGATTTTTTAAAAAGGTTTTTTCAATGAATATTGTCTAAAATCATGTTTTAGGCTAGATCCACAATGCAACTAGTTCGGCATATGAAGGGATAGAGAGTTTTTTTATAACAAACGAGACAAATATTTTTTATACATTTTGCATGAAAAGGGTCTAAAATAAAATAAAAATACGTACAGCACTAGACGGACAGATGTAGAATACAATTTACAAGGGTTTTCAAATGTGATTTAAAATAAACCTGTTTTTCATGAATATTGTCTAAAATCATGTTTTAGGCAAAATCCACAATGCAACTAGTTCGGCATATGAAGGAATACAACGTATTTTTATAACAAACAAAAACAATATTTTTTATACATTTTGCATGAAAAGGGTCTAAAATATTTTTTTTACGTTCAGCACTAGAAGGATATATCTAGAATACAACATACAAGTTTTTTCAAATGTGATTTTTTAAAAAGCTTTTTTCAATGAATATTTTCTAAAATCATGTTTTAGGCTAAATCCACAATGCAACTAGTTCGGCATATGAAGGGATAGAGAGTTTTTTTATAACAAACGAGAAAAATATTTTTTATACATTTTGCATGAAAAGGGTCTAAAATATTTTTTTTAACGTTCAGCACTTGAAGGACATATGTAGAATACAATACAAGGGTTTTCAAATGTGATTTAAAAAAAACATTTTTTCAATTAATATTCTCTAAAATCATGTTTTAGGCTAAATCCACAATACAACTAGTTCGGCATATGAAGGGAGACACCGTTTTTTATAACAAACGAGAAACATATTTTTTACACATTTTGCATGAAAAGGGTCTAAAATATTTTTTTTTACGTTCAGCACTAGACGGACAGATGTAGAATAAAATATACAAGGGTTTTCAAATGTGATTTTAAAAAAACCTGTTTCCCATGAATATTGTCTAAAATCATGTTTTAGGCAAAATACACAATGCAACTAGTTCGGCATATGAAGGGAGACACCGTTTTTTATAACAAACGAGAAACATATTTTTTCTACATTTTGCATGAAAAGGTTCTAAAATAGTTTTTTAACGTTCATCACTAGAAGGACATATGTAGAATACAATATACAAGGGTTTTCAAATGTGATTTAAAAAAAAAGCTTTTTCCAATGAATATTTTCTAAAATCATGTTTTAGGCTGAATCCACAATGCAACTAGTTCGGCATATGAAGGGATACAAAGTTTTTTTTATAACAAACAAGAAATTTTTTTTTTATACATTTTGCATGAAAAGGGTCTAAAATATTTTTTTTTACGTTCAGCACTAGAATGATATATGTAGAATACAACATACAAGGGTTTTCAAATGTGTTTTAAAAAAAAGCTTTTTTCAATTAATATTGTCTAAAATCATGTTTTAGGCAAAATCCACAATGCAACTAGTTCGGCATATGAAGGAATACAACGTTTTTTTATAACAAACAAGAAAAATATTTTTTATACATTTTGCATGAAAAGGGTCTAAAATATTTTTTTTAACGTTCAGCACTAGAAGGACATATGTAGAATACAATATACATGGGTTTTCAAATGTGATTTAAAAAAAATCTGTTTCCCATGAATATTGTCTAAAATCATGTTTTAGGCTAAATCCACAATGCAACTAGTTCGGCATATGAAGGAATACAACGTATTTTTATAACAAACAAGAAAAATATTTTTTATACATTTTGCATGAAAAGGGTCTAAAATATTTTTTAACATTCAGCACTAGAAGGACATATGTAGAATACAATATACAAGGGTTTTCAAATGTGATTTAAAAAAAAGCTTTTTTCAATGAATATTTTCTAAAATCATGTTTTAGGCTGAATCCACAATGCAACTAGTTCGGCATATGAAGGGATACAACGTTTTTTTATAACAAACGAGAAAATTTTTTTTTACACATTTTGCATGAAAAGGGTCTAAAATATATTTTTTTACGTTCAGCACTAGACGGACAGATGTAGAATACAATACAAGGGTTTTCAAATGTGTTTTTAAAAAAAGCTTTTTTCAATTAATATTGTCTAAAATCATGTTTTAGGCAAAATCCACAATGCAACTAGTTCGGCATATGAAGGGAGACACCGTTTTTCATAACAAACGAGAAAAATATTTTTTACACATTTTTCATGAAAAGGGTCTAAAATATATTTTTTTAAGTTCAGCACTAGACGGACAGATGTAGAATACAATATACAAGGGTTTTCAAATGTGATTTTTTAAAAAGGTTTTTTCAATTAATATTGTCTAAAATCATGTTCTAGGCGAAATCCACAATGCAACTAGTTCGGCATATGAAGGAATACAACGTTTTTTTATAACAAACAAGAAAAATATTTTTTATACATTTTGCATGAAAAGGGTCTAAAATATTTTTTTTAACGTTCAGCACTAGAAGGACATATGTAGAATACAATATACATGGGTTTTCAAATGTGATTTAAAAAAAATCTGTTTCCCATGAATATTGTCTAAAATCATGTTTTAGGCTAAATCCACAATGCAACTAGTTCGGCATATGAAGGAATACAACGTATTTTTATAACAAACAAGAAAAATATTTTTTATACATTTTGCATGAAAAGGGTCTAAAATATTTTTTAACATTCAGCACTAGAAGGACATATGTAGAATACAATATACAAGGGTTTTCAAATGTGATTTAAAAAAAAGCTTTTTTCAATGAATATTTTCTAAAATCATGTTTTAGGCTGAATCCACAATGCAACTAGTTCGGCATATGAAGGGATACAACGTTTTTTTATAACAAACGAGAAAAATATTTTTTACACATTTTGCATGAAAAGGGTCTAAAATATATTTTTTTACGTTCAGCACTAGACGGACAGATGTAGAATACAATATACAAGGGTTTTCAAATGTGATTTTTTAAAAACCTGTTTCCCATGAATATTGTCTAAAATCATGTTTTAGGCAAAATCCACAATGCAACTAGTTCGGCATATGAAGGGAGACACCGTTTTTTATAACAAAGGAGAAACATATTTTTAATACATTTTGCATGAAAAGGGTCTAAAAAAAATTTTTTTTACGTTCAGCACTAGAAGGACATATGTAGAATACAACATACAAGTGTTTTCAAACGTGATTTTTTAAAAAGCTTTTTTCAATGAATATTTTCTAAAATCATGTTTTAGGCTAAATCCACAATGCAACTAGTTCGGCATATGAAGGGATAGAGAGTTTTTTTATAACAAACGAGAAAAATATTTTTTATACATTTTGCATGAAAAGGGTCTAAAATATTTTTTTTAACGTTCAGCACTTGACGGACATATGTAGAGTACAATACAAGGGTTTTCAAATGTGATTTAAAAAAAACATTTTTTCAATTAATATTGTCTAAAATCGTGTTTTAGGCAAAATCCACAATACAACTAGTTCGGCATATGAAGGGAGACACCGTTTTTTATAACAAACGAGAAACATATTTTTTCTACATTTTGCATGAAAAGGTTCTAAAATAGTTTTTTAACGTTCATCACTAGAAGGACATATGTAGAATACAATATACAAGGGTTTTCAAATGTGATTTAAAAAAAAAGCTTTTTCCAATGAATATTTTCTAAAATCATGTTTTAGGCTGAATCCACAATGCAACTAGTTCGGCATATGAAGGGATACAAAGTTTTTTTATAACAAACAAGAAAAATATTTTTTATACATTTTGCATGAAAAGGGTCTAAAATATGTTTTTTTACGTTCAGCACTAGAATGATATATGTAGAATACAACATACAAGGGTTTTCAAATGTGTTTTTAAAAAAAGCTTTTTTCAATTAATATTGTCTAAAATCATGTTTTAGGCAAAATCCACAATGCAACTAGTTCGGCATATGAAGGGAGACACCGTTTTTCATAACAAACGAGAAAAATATTTTTTACACATTTTTCATGAAAAGGGTCTAAAATATATTTTTTTAAGTTCAGCACTAGACGGACAGATGTAGAATACAATATACAAGGGTTTTCAAATGTGATTTTTTAAAAAGGTTTTTTCAATTAATATTGTCTAAAATCATGTTCTAGGCGAAATCCACAATGCAACTAGTTCGGCATATGAAGGAATACAACGTTTTTTTATAACAAACAAGAAAAATATTTTTTATACATTTTGCATGAAAAGGGTCTAAAATATTTTTTTTAACGTTCAGCACTAGAAGGACATATGTAGAATACAATATACATGGGTTTTCAAATGTGATTTAAAAAAAATCTGTTTCCCATGAATATTGTCTAAAATCATGTTTTAGGCTAAATCCACAATGCAACTAGTTCGGCATATGAAGGAATACAACGTATTTTTATAACAAACAAGAAAAATATTTTTTATACATTTTGCATGAAAAGGGTCTAAAATATTTTTTAACATTCAGCACTAGAAGGACATATGTAGAATACAATATACAAGGGTTTTCAAATGTGATTTAAAAAAAAGCTTTTTTCAATGAATATTTTCTAAAATCATGTTTTAGGCTGAATCCACAATGCAACTAGTTCGGCATATGAAGGGATACAACGTTTTTTTATAACAAACGAGAAAAATATTTTTTACACATTTTGCATGAAAAGGGTCTAAAATATATTTTTTTACGTTCAGCACTAGACGGACAGATGTAGAATACAATATACAAGGGTTTTCAAATGTGATTTTTTTAAAACCTGTTTCCCATGAATATTGTCTAAAATCATGTTTTAGGCAAAATCCACAATGCAACTAGTTCGGCATATGAAGGGAGACACCGTTTTTTATAACAAAGGAGAAACATATTTTTAATACATTTTGCATGAAAAGGGTCTAAAAAAATTTTTTTTTACGTTCAGCACTAGAAGGACATATGTAGAATACAACATACAAGTGTTTTCAAACGTGATTTTTTAAAAAGCTTTTTTCAATGAATATTTTCTAAAATCATGTTTTAGGCTAAATCCACAATGCAACTAGTTCGGCATATGAAGGGATAGAGAGTTTTTTTATAACAAACGAGAAAAATATTTTTTATACATTTTGCATGAAAAGGGTCTAAAATATTTTTTTTAACGTTCAGCACTTGACGGACATATGTAGAGTACAATACAAGGGTTTTCAAATGTGATTTAAAAAAACATTTTTTCAATTAATATTGTCTAAAATCGTGTTTTAGGCAAAATCCACAATACAACTAGTTCGGCATATGAAGGGAGACACCGTTTTTTATAACAAACGAGAAACATATTTTTTCTACATTTTGCATGAAAAGGTTCTAAAATAGTTTTTTAACGTTCATCACTAGAAGGACATATGTAGAATACAATATACAAGGGTTTTCAAATGTGATTTTAAAAAAAAGCTTTTTCCAATGAATATTTTCTAAAATCATGTTTTAGGCTGAATCCACAATGCAACTAGTTCGGCATATGAAGGGATACAAAGTTTTTTTATAACAAACAAGAAAAATATTTTTTATACATTTTGCATGAAAAGGGTCTAAAATATTTTTTTTTACGTTCAGCACTAGAATGATATATGTAGAATACAACATACAAGGGTTTTCAAATGTGTTTTTAAAAAAAGCTTTTTTCAATTAATATTGTCTAAAATCATGTTTTAGGCAAAATCCACAATGCAACTAGTTCGGCATATGAAGGGAGACACCGTTTTTTATAACAAACGAGAAAAATATTTTTTACACATTTTTCATGAAAAGGGTCTAAAATATATTTTTTTAAGTTCAGCACTAGACGGACAGATGTAGAATACAATATACAAGGGTTTTCAAATGTGATTTTTTAAAAAGGTTTTTTCAATTAATATTGTCTAAAATCATGTTCTAGGCGAAATCCACAATGCAACTAGTTCGGCATATGAAGGAATACAACGTTTTTTTATAACAAACAAGAAAAATATTTTTTATACATTTTGCATGAAAAGGGTCTAAAATATTTTTTTTAACGTTCAGCACTAGAAGGACATATGTAGAATACAATATACATGGGTTTTCAAATGTGATTTTAAAAAAATCTGTTTCCCATGAATATTGTCTAAAATCATGTTTTAGGCTAAATCCACAATGCAACTAGTTCGGCATATGAAGGAATACAACGTATTTTTATAACAAACAAGAAAAATATTTTTTATACATTTTGCATGAAAAGGGTCTAAAATATTTTTTAACATTCAGCACTAGAAGGACATATGTAGAATACAATATACAAGGGTTTTCAAATGTGATTTAAAAAAAAGCTTTTTTCAATGAATATTTTCTAAAATCATGTTTTAGGCTGAATCCACAATGCAACTAGTTCGGCATATGAAGGGATACAACGTTTTTTTATAACAAACGAGAAAAATATTTTTTACACATTTTGCATGAAAAGGGTCTAAAATATATTTTTTTACGTTCAGCACTAGACGGACAGATGTAGAATACAATATACAAGGGTTTTCAAATGTGATTTTTTTAAAACCTGTTTCCCATGAATATTGTCTAAAATCATGTTTTAGGCAAAATCCACAATGCAACTAGTTCGGCATATGAAGGGAGACACCGTTTTTTATAACAAAGGAGAAACATATTTTTAATACATTTTGCATGAAAAGGGTCTAAAAAAATTTTTTTTTACGTTCAGCACTAGAAGGACATATGTAGAATACAACATACAAGTGTTTTCAAACGTGATTTTTTAAAAAGCTTTTTTCAATGAATATTTTCTAAAATCATGTTTTAGGCTAAATCCACAATGCAACTAGTTCGGCATATGAAGGGATAGAGAGTTTTTTTATAACAAACGAGAAAAATATTTTTTATACATTTTGCATGAAAAGGGTCTAAAATATTTTTTTTAACGTTCAGCACTTGACGGACATATGTAGAGTACAATACAAGGGTTTTCAAATGTGATTTAAAAAAACATTTTTTCAATTAATATTGTCTAAAATCGTGTTTTAGGCAAAATCCACAATACAACTAGTTCGGCATATGAAGGGAGACACCGTTTTTTATAACAAACGAGAAACATATTTTTTCTACATTTTGCATGAAAAGGTTCTAAAATAGTTTTTTAACGTTCATCACTAGAAGGACATATGTAGAATACAATATACAAGGGTTTTCAAATGTGATTTTAAAAAAAAGCTTTTTCCAATGAATATTTTCTAAAATCATGTTTTAGGCTGAATCCACAATGCAACTAGTTCGGCATATGAAGGGATACAAAGTTTTTTTATAACAAACAAGAAAAATATTTTTTATACATTTTGCATGAAAAGGGTCTAAAATATTTTTTTTTACGTTCAGCACTAGAATGATATATGTAGAATACAACATACAAGGGTTTTCAAATGTGTTTTTAAAAAAAGCTTTTTTCAATTAATATTGTCTAAAATCATGTTTTAGGCAAAATCCACAATGCAACTAGTTCAGCATATGAAGGGAGACACCGTTTTTTATAACAAACGAGAAAAATATTTTTTACACATTTTTCATGAAAAGGGTCTAAAATATATTTTTTTAAGTTCAGCACTAGACGGACAGATGTAGAATACAATATACAAGGGTTTTCAAATGTGATTTTTTAAAAAGGTTTTTTCAATTAATATTGTCTAAAATCATGTTCTAGGCGAAATCCACAATGCAACTAGTTCGGCATATGAAGGAATACAACGTTTTTTTATAACAAACAAGAAAAATATTTTTTATACATTTTGCATGAAAAGGGTCTAAAATATTTTTTTTAACGTTCAGCACTAGAAGGACATATGTAGAATACAATATACATGGGTTTTCAAATGTGATTTAAAAAAAATCTGTTTCCCATGAATATTGTCTAAAATCATGTTTTAGGCTAAATCCACAATGCAACTAGTTCGGCATATGAAGGAATACAACGTATTTTTATAACAAACAAGAAAAATATTTTTTATACATTTTGCATGAAAAGGGTCTAAAATATTTTTTAACATTCAGCACTAGAAGGACATATGTAGAATACAATATACAAGGGTTTTCAAATGTGATTTAAAAAAAAGCTTTTTTCAATGAATATTTTCTAAAATCATGTTTTAGGCTGAATCCACAATGCAACTAGTTCGGCATATGAAGGGAGACACCGTTTTTTATAACAAACGAGAAAAATATTTTTAATACATTTTGCATGAAAAGGGTCTAAAAAATTTTTTTTTTACGTTCAGCACTAGAAGGACATATGTAGAATACAACATACAAGTGTTTTCAAACGTGATTTTTTAAAAAGCTTTTTTCAATGAATATTATCTAAAATCATGTTTTAGGCTAAATCCACAATGCAACTAGTTCGGCATATGAAGGGATAGAGAGTTTTTTTATAACAAACGAGAAAAATATTTTTTATACATTTTGCATGAAAAGGGTCTAAAATATTTTTTTTTACGTTCAGCACTTGACGGACATATGTAGAGTACAATACAAGGGTTTTCAAATGTGATTTAAAAAAAACATTTTTTCAATTAATATTGTCTAAAATCGTGTTTTAGGCAAAATCCACAATACAACTAGTTCGGCATATGAAGGGAGACACCGTTTTTTATAACAAACGAGAAACATATTTTTTCTACATTTTGCATGAAAAGGTTCTAAAATAGTTTTTTAACGTTCATCACTAGAAGGACATATGTAGAATACAATATACAAGGGTTTTCAAATGTGATTTTTAAAAAAAGCTTTTTCCAATGAATATTTTCTAAAATCATGTTTTAGGCTGAATCCACAATGCAACTAGTTCGGCATATGAAGGGATACAAAGTTTTTTTATAACAAACAATAAAAATATTTTTTATACATTTTGCATGAAAAGGGTCTAAAATATTTTTTTTTAAGTTCAGCACTAGACGGACAGATGTAGAATACAATATACAAGGGTTTTCAAATGTGATTTAAAAAAAACCTGTTTCCCATGAATATTGTCTAAAATCATGTTTTAGGCAAAATACACAATGCAACTAGTTCGGCATATGAAGGGAGACACCGTTTTTTATAACAAACGAGAAACATATTTTTTCTACATTTTGCATGAAAAGGTTCTAAAATAGTTTTTTAACGTTCATCACTAGAAGGACATATGTAGAATACAATATACAAGGGTTTTCAAATGTGATTTAAAAAAAAAGCTTTTTCCAATGAATATTTTCTAAAATCATGTTTTAGGCTGAATCCACAATGCAACTAGTTCGGCATATGAAGGGATACAAAGTTTTTTTATAACAAACAAGAAAAATATTTTTTATACATTTTGCATGAAAAGGGTCTAAAATATTTTTTTTTACGTTCAGCACTAGAATGATATATGTAGAATACAACATACAAGGGTTTTCAAATGTGTTTTTAAAAAAAGCTTTTTTCAATTAATATTGTCTAAAATCATGTTTTAGGCAAAATCCACAATGCAACTAGTTCAGCATATGAAGGGAGACACCGTTTTTTATAACAAACGAGAAAAATATTTTTTACACATTTTTCATGAAAAGGGTCTAAAATATATTTTTTTAAGTTCAGCACTAGACGGACAGATGTAGAATACAATATACAAGGGTTTTCAAATGTGATTTTTTAAAAAGGTTTTTTCAATTAATATTGTCTAAAATCATGTTCTAGGCGAAATCCACAATGCAACTAGTTCGGCATATGAAGGAATACAACGTTTTTTTATAACAAACAAGAAAAATATTTTTTATACATTTTGCATGAAAAGGGTCTAAAATATTT
The DNA here is from genome assembly GCF_964263955.1 of Coregonus lavaretus. Lineage (NCBI taxonomy): Eukaryota > Metazoa > Chordata > Actinopteri > Salmoniformes > Salmonidae > Coregonus > Coregonus lavaretus. Next base: position 20,362,247 of record NC_140025.1, on the reverse strand, counting down.
TTTTTAACGTTCAGCACTAGAAGGACATATGTAGAATACAATATACATGGGTTTTCAAATGTGATTTTAAAAAAATCTGTTTCCCATGAATATTGTCTAAAATCATGTTTTAGGCTAAATCCACAATGCAACTAGTTCGGCATATGAAGGAATACAACGTATTTTTATAACAAACAAGAAAAATATTTTTTATACATTTTGCATGAAAAGGGTCTAAAATATTTTTTAACATTCAGCACTAGAAGGACATATGTAGAATACAATATACAAGGGTTTTCAAATGTGATTTAAAAAAAAGCTTTTTTCAATGAATATTTTCTAAAATCATGTTTTAGGCTGAATCCACAATGCAACTAGTTCGGCATATGAAGGGATACAACGTTTTTTTATAACAAACGAGAAAAATATTTTTTACACATTTTGCATGAAAAGGGTCTAAATATATTTTTTTACGTTCAGCACTAGACGGACAGATGTAGAATACAATATACAAGGGTTTTCAAATGTGATTTTTTAAAAACCTGTTTCCCATGAATATTGTCTAAAATCATGTTTTAGGCAAAATCCACAATGCAACTAGTTCGGCATATGAAGGGAGACACCGTTTTTTATAACAAAGGAGAAACATATTTTTAATACATTTTGCATGAAAAGGGTATAAAAATTTTTTTTTTTACGTTCAGCACTAGAAGGACATATGTAGAATACAACATACAAGTGTTTTCAAACGTGATTTTTTAAAAAGCTTTTTTCAATGAATATTTTCTAAAATCATGTTTTAGGCTAAATCCACAATGCAACTAGTTCGGCATATGAAGGGATAGAGAGTTTTTTTATAACAAACGAGAAAAATATTTTGTATACATTTTGCATGAAAAGGGTCTAAAATATTTTTTTTTACGTTCAGCACTTGACGGACATATGTAGAGTACAATACAAGGGTTTTCAAATGTGATTTAAAAAAAACATTTTTTCAATTAATATTGTCTAAAATCGTGTTTTAGGCAAAATCCACAATACAACTAGTTCGGCATATGAAGGGAGACACCGTTTTTTATAACAAACGAGAAACATATTTTTTCTACATTTTGCATGAAAAGGTTCTAAAATAGTTTTTTAACGTTCATCACTAGAAGGACATATGTAGAATACAATATACAAGGGTTTTCAAATGTGATTTTAAAAAAAAGCTTTTTCCAATGAATATTTTCTAAAATCATGTTTTAGTCTGAATCCACAATGCAACTAGTTCGGCATATGAAGGGATACAAAGTTTTTTTATAACAAACAAGAAAAATATTTTTTATACATTTTGCATGAAAAGGGTCTAAAATATTTTTTTTTAAGTTCAGCACTAGACGGACAGATGTAGAATACAATATACAAGGGTTTTCAAATGTGATTTAAAAAAAACCTGTTTCCCATGAATATTGTCTAAAATCATGTTTTAGGCAAAATACACAATGCAACTAGTTCGGCATATGAAGGGAGACACCGTTTTTTATATCAAACGAGAAACATATTTTTTCTACATTTTGCATGAAAAGGTTCTAAAATAGTTTTTTAACGTTCATCACTAGAAGGACATATGTAGAATACAATATACAAGGGTTTTCAAATGTGATTTAAAAAAAAAGCTTTTTCCAATGAATATTTTCTAAAATCATGTTTTAGGCTGAATCCACAATGCAACTAGTTCGGCATATGAAGGGATACAAAGTTTTTTTATAACAAACAAGAAAAATATTTTTTATACATTTTGCATGAAAAGGGTCTAAAATATTTTTTTTTACGTTCAGCACTAGAATGATATATGTAGAATACAACATACAAGGGTTTTCAAATGTGTTTTTAAAAAAAGCTTTTTTCAATTAATATTGTCTAAAATCATGTTTTAGGCAAAATCCACAATGCAACTAGTTCAGCATATGAAGGGAGACACCGTTTTTTATAACAAACGAGAAAAATATTTTTTACACATTTTTCATGAAAAGGGTCTAAAATATATTTTTTTAAGTTCAGCACTAGACGGACAGATGTAGAATACAATATACAAGGGTTTTCAAATGTGATTTTTTAAAAAGGTTTTTTCAATTAATATTGTCTAAAATCATGTTCTAGGCGAAATCCACAATGCAACTAGTTCGGCATATGAAGGAATACAACGTTTTTTTATAACAAACAAGAAAAATATTTTTTATACATTTTGCATGAAAAGGGTCTAAAATATTTTTTTTAACGTTCAGCACTAGAAGGACATATGTAGAATACAATATACATGGGTTTTCAAATGTGATTTAAAAAAAATCTGTTTCCCATGAATATTGTCTAAAATCATGTTTTAGGCTAAATCCACAATGCAACTAGTTCGGCATATGAAGGAATACAACGTATTTTTATAACAAACAAGAAAAATATTTTTTATACATTTTGCATGAAAAGGGTCTAAAATATTTTTTAACATTCAGCACTAGAAGGACATATGTAGAATACAATATACAAGGGTTTTCAAATGTGATTTAAAAAAAAGCTTTTTTCAATGAATATTTTCTAAAATCATGTTTTAGGCTGAATCCACAATGCAACTAGTTCGGCATATGAAGGGATACAACGTTTTTTTATAACAAACGAGAAAAATATTTTTTATACATTTTGCATGAAAAGGGTCTAAAATATTTTTTTTAACGTTCAGCACTTGACGGACATATGTAGAGTACAATACAAGGGTTTTCAAATGTGATTTAAAAAAAACATTTTTTCAATTAATATTGTCTAAAATCGTGTTTTAGGCAAAATCCACAATACAACTAGTTCGGCATATGAAGGGAGACACCGTTTTTTATAACAAACGAGAAACATATTTTTTCTACATTTTGCATGAAAAGGTTCTAAAATAGTTTTTTAACGTTCATCACTAGAAGGACATATGTAGAATACAATATACAAGGGTTTTCAAATGTGATTTAAAAAAAAGGCTTTTTCCAATGAATATTTTCTAAAATCATGTTTTAGGCTGAATCCACAATGCAACTAGTTCGGCATATGAAGGGATACAAAGTTTTTTTATAACAAACAAGAAAAATATTTTTTATACATTTTGCATGAAAAGGGTCTAAAATATTTTTTTTTAAGTTCAGCACTAGACGGACAGATGTAGAATACAATATACAAGGGTTTTCAAATGTGATTTTTTAAAAAGCTTTTTTCAATTAATATTGTCTAAAATCATGTTCTAGGCGAAATCCACAATGCAACTAGTTCGGCATATGAAGGAATACAACGTTTTTTTATAACAAACAAGAAAAATATTTTTTATACATTTTGCATGAAAAGGGTCTAAAATATTTTTTTAACGTTCAGCACTAGAAGGACATATGTAGAATACAACATACAAGTGTTTTCAAACGTGATTTTTTAAAAAGCTTTTTTCAATGAATATTTTCTAAAATCATGTTTTAGGCTAAATCCACAATGCAACTAGTTCGGCATATGAAGGGATAGAGAGTTTTTTTATAACAAACGAGAAAAATATTTTGTATACATTTTGCATGAAAAGGGTCTAAAATATTTTTTTTTACGTTCAGCACTTGACGGACATATGTAGAGTACAATACAAGGGTTTTCAAATGTGATTTAAAAAAAACATTTTTTCAATTAATATTGTCTAAAATCGTGTTTTAGGCAAAATCCACAATACAACTAGTTCGGCATATGAAGGGAGACACCGTTTTTTATAACAAACGAGAAACATATTTTTTCTACATTTTGCATGAAAAGGTTCTAAAATAGTTTTTTAACGTTCATCACTAGAAGGACATATGTAGAATACAATATACAAGGGTTTTCAAATGTGATTTTAAAAAAAAGCTTTTTCCAATGAATATTTTCTAAAATCATGTTTTAGTCTGAATCCACAATGCAACTAGTTCGGCATATGAAGGGATACAAAGTTTTTTTATAACAAACAAGAAAAATATTTTTTATACATTTTGCATGAAAAGGGTCTAAAATATTTTTTTTTAAGTTCAGCACTAGACGGACAGATGTAGAATACAATATACAAGGGTTTTCAAATGTGATTTAAAAAAAACCTGTTTCCCATGAATATTGTCTAAAATCATGTTTTAGGCAAAATACACAATGCAACTAGTTCGGCATATGAAGGGAGACACCGTTTTTTATAACAAACGAGAAACATATTTTTTCTACATTTTGCATGAAAAGGTTCTAAAATAGTTTTTTAACGTTCATCACTAGAAGGACATATGTAGAATACAATATACAAGGGTTTTCAAATGTGATTTAAAAAAAAAGCTTTTTCCAATGAATATTTTCTAAAATCATGTTTTAGGCTGAATCCACAATGCAACTAGTTCGGCATATGAAGGGATACAAAGTTTTTTTATAACAAACAAGAAAAATATTTTTTATACATTTTGCATGAAAAGGGTCTAAAATATTTTTTTTTACGTTCAGCACTAGAATGATATATGTAGAATACAACATACAAGGGTTTTCAAATGTGTTTTTAAAAAAAGCTTTTTTCAATTAATATTGTCTAAAATCATGTTTTAGGCAAAATCCACAATGCAACTAGTTCAGCATATGAAGGGAGACACCGTTTTTTATAACAAACGAGAAAAATATTTTTTACACATTTTTCATGAAAAGGGTCTAAAATATATTTTTTTAAGTTCAGCACTAGACGGACAGATGTAGAATACAATATACAAGGGTTTTCAAATGTGATTTTTTAAAAAGGTTTTTTCAATTAATATTGTCTAAAATCATGTTCTAGGCGAAATCCACAATGCAACTAGTTCGGCATATGAAGGAATACAACGTTTTTTTATAACAAACAAGAAAAATATTTTTTATACATTTTGCATGAAAAGGGTCTAAAATATTTTTTTTAACGTTCAGCACTAGAAGGACATATGTAGAATACAATATACATGGGTTTTCAAATGTGATTTAAAAAAAATCTGTTTCCCATGAATATTGTCTAAAATCATGTTTTAGGCTAAATCCACAATGCAACTAGTTCGGCATATGAAGGAATACAACGTATTTTTATAACAAACAAGAAAAATATTTTTTATACATTTTGCATGAAAAGGGTCTAAAATATTTTTTAACATTCAGCACTAGAAGGACATATGTAGAATACAATATACAAGGGTTTTCAAATGTGATTTAAAAAAAAGCTTTTTTCAATGAATATTTTCTAAAATCATGTTTTAGGCTGAATCCACAATGCAACTAGTTCGGCATATGAAGGGATACAACGTTTTTTTATAACAAACGAGAAAAATATTTTTTACACATTTTGCATGAAAAGGGTCTAAAATATATTTTTTTACGTTGAGCACTAGACGGACAGATGTAGAATACAATATACAAGGGTTTTCAAATGTGATTTTTTAAAAACCTGTTTCCCATGAATATTGTCTAAAATCATGTTTTAGGCAAAATCCACAATGCAACTAGTTCGGCATATGAAGGGAGACACCGTTTTTTATAACAAAGGAGAAACATATTTTTAATACATTTTGCATGAAAAGGGTCTAAAAAATTTTTTTTTTACGTTCAGCACTAGAAGGACATATGTAGAATACAACATACAAGTGTTTTCAAACGTGATTTTTTAAAAAGCTTTTTTCAATGAATATTTTCTAAAATCATGTTTTAGGCTAAATCCACAATGCAACTAGTTCGGCATATGAAGGGATAGAGAGTTTTTTTATAACAAACGAGAAAAATATTTTTTATACATTTTGCATGAAAAGGGTCTAAAATATTTTTTTTAACGTTCAGCACTTGACGGACATATGTAGAGTACAATACAAGGGTTTTCAAATGTGATTTAAAAAAAACATTTTTTCAATTAATATTGTCTAAAATCGTGTTTTAGGCAAAATCCACAATACAACTAGTTCGGCATATGAAGGGAGACACCGTTTTTTATAACAAACGAGAAACATATTTTTTCTACATTTTGCATGAAAAGGTTCTAAAATAGTTTTTTAACGTTCATCACTAGAAGGACATATGTAGAATACAATATACAAGGGTTTTCAAATGTGATTTAAAAAAAAGGCTTTTTCCAATGAATATTTTCTAAAATCATGTTTTAGGCTGAATCCACAATGCAACTAGTTCGGCATATGAAGGGATACAAAGTTTTTTTATAACAAACAAGAAAAATATTTTTTATACATTTTGCATGAAAAGGGTCTAAAATATTTTTTTTTAAGTTCAGCACTAGACGGACAGATGTAGAATACAATATACAAGGGTTTTCAAATGTGATTTTTTAAAAAGCTTTTTTCAATTAATATTGTCTAAAATCATGTTCTAGGCGAAATCCACAATGCAACTAGTTCGGCATATGAAGGAATACAACGTTTTTTTATAACAAACAAGAAAAATATTTTTTATACATTTTGCATGAAAAGGGTCTAAAATATTTTTTTAACGTTCAGCACTAGAAGGACATATGTAGAATACAATATACATGGGTTTTCAAATGTGATTTAAAAAAAATCTGTTTCCCATGAATATTGTCTAAAATCATGTTTTAGGCTAAATCCACAATGCAACTAGTTCGGCATATGAAGGAATACAACGTATTTTTATAACAAACAAGAAAAATATTTTTTATACATTTTGCATGAAAAGGGTCTAAAATATTTTTTAACATTCAGCACTAGAAGGACATATGTAGAATACAATATACAAGGGTTTTCAAATGTGATTTAAAAAAAAGCTTTTTTCAATGAATATTTTCTAAAATCATGTTTTAGGCTGAATCCACAATGCAACTAGTTCGGCATATGAAGGGATACAAAGTTTTTTTATAACAAACAAGAAAAATATTTTTTATACATATAAAATCAATTTTTGTCGATTGCACAATTCAACCAGCATATTTGTTGTAACGGCCAATGTGTGGAGACAACAGATTTTAATGAATGTGGTCAAAAACACAGGTTTTAGGGATTTGCAACAAAAAACATGTATAGCACCTGAAGAAGAGAACAGTAGTCACTATTTCTGTTCGATGAGTGAAAATTAATGTGTTGTCCGTTTTCATTGAACATGGTCTAAAATCATGTTTTAGGTGAGTTACCAGCCCAAAACGATGACTGCCCTACAAGAGAGAGGACATGACAGAATATGTGTCTTTCACATCTTTGAAAATACGTTTTAAACAGGCTACAATGAACATTGTATAAAATCACATTTTTTCGATTGCACAATTCAACCAGCAGATTAGTTGTAACGGCCAATGTGTGGAGACAACAGATTTGAATGAATATGGTCAAAAACACAGGTTTTAGGGATTTGCAACAAAAAACTGGTACAGCAGCTGAAGAAGAGAAGAGGAGTCACTATTTGTGTTCGATGTGTGAAAATGAATATGTTGTCCGTTTTCATTGAACATGGTCTAAAATCATGTTTTAGGTGAGTTACCAGCCCAAAACGATGACTGCCCTACAAGAGAGAGGACATGACAGAGTATGTGTCTTTCACATCTTTGAAAATACGTTTTAAACAGGCTACAATGAACATTGTATAAAATCAAATTTTTTTGATTTCACAATTCAACCAGCAGATTAGTTGTAACGGCCAATGTGTGGAGACAACAGATTTGAATGAATGTGGTCAAAAACACAGGTTTTAGGGATTTGCAACAAAAAACATGTACAGCACCTGAAGAAGAGAACAGGAGTCACTATTTGTGTTCGATGTGTGAAAATGAATGTGTTGTCCGTTTTCATTGAAGATGGTCTAAAATCATGTTTTAGGTGAGTTACCAGCCCAAAACGAGGACTGCCCTACAAGAGAGAGGACATGACAGAGTATGTGTCTTTCACATCTTTGAAAATACGTTTTAAACAGGTTACAATGAACATTGTATGAAATCAAATGTTTTCGATTGCACAATTCAACCAGCGGATTAGTTGTAACGGCCAATGTGTGGAGACAACAGATTTGAATGAATGTGGTCAAAAACACAGGTTTTAGGGATTTGCAACAAAAAACATGTACAGCACCTGAAGAAGAGGACAGGAGTCACTATTTGTGTTCGATGTGTGAAAATGAATGTGTTGTCCGTTTTCATTGAACATGGTCTAAAATCATGTTTTTGGTGAGTTTACCAGCCCAAAACGATGACTGCCCTACAAGAGAGAGGACATGACAGATTATGTGTCTTTCACATCTTTGAAAATACGTTTTAAACAGGCTACAATGAACATTGTATAAAATCACATTTTTTCGATTGCACAATTCAACCAGCAGATTAGTTGTAACGGCCAATGTGTGGAGACAACAGATTTGAATGAATGTGGTCAAAAACACAGGTTTTAGGGATTTGCAACAAAAAACATGTACAGCACCTGAAGAAGAGAACAGGAGTCACTATTTGTGTTAAATGAGTGAAAATGAATGTGTTGTCCGTTTTCATTGAACATGGTCTAAAATCATGTTTTAGGTGAGTTACCAGCCCAAAACGAGGACTGCCCTACTTGAGAGAGGACATGACAGAGTATGTGTCTTTCACATCTTTGAAAATACGTTTTAAACAGGTTACAATGAACATTGTATGAAATCAAATGTTTTCGATTGCACAATTCAACCAGCGGATTAGTTGTAACGGCCAATGTGTGGAGACAACAGATTTGAATGAATGTGGTCAAAAACACAGGTTTTAGGGATTTGCAACAAAAAACATGTACAGCACCTGAAGAAGAGAACAGGAGTCACTATTTGTGTTAAATGAGTGAAAATGAATGTGTTGTCCGTTTTCATTGAACATGGTCTAAAATCATGTTTTAGGTGAGTTACCAGCCCAAAACGAGGACTGCCCTACTTGAGAGAGGACATGACAGAGTATGTGTCTTTCACATCTTTGAAAATACGTTTTAAACAGGTTACAATGAACATTGTATGAAATCAAATGTTTTCGATTGCACAATTCAACCAGCAGATTAGTTGTAACGGCCAATGTGTGGAGACAACAGATTTGAATGAATGTGGTCAAAAACACAGGTTTTAGGGATTTGCAACAAAAAACTGGTACAGCACCTGAAGAAGAGAACAGGAGTCACTATTTGTGTTAAATGAGTGAAAATGAATGTGTTGTCCGTTTTCATTGAACATGGTCTAAAATCATGTTTTAGGTGAGTTACCAGCCCAAAACGAGGACTGCCCTACTTGAGAGAGGACATGACAGAGTATGTGTCTTTCACATCTTTGAAAATACGTTTTAAACAGGTTACAATGAACATTGTATGAAATCAAATGTTTTCGATTGCACAATTCAACCAGCAGATTAGTTGTAACGGCCAATGTGTGGAGACAACAGATTTGAATGAATGTGGTCAAAAACACAGGTTTTAGGGATTTGCAACAAAAAACTGGTACAGCAGCTGAAGAAGAGAACAGGAGTCACTATTTGTGTTAAATGAGTGAAAATGAATGTGTTGTCCGTTTTCATTGAACATGGTCTAAAATCATGTTTTTGGTGAGTTTACCAGCCCAAAACGATGACTGCCCTACAAGAGAGAGGACATGACAGAGTATGTGTCTTTCACATCTTTGAAAATACGTTTTAAACAGGCTACAATGAACATTGTATAAAATCAAATTTTTTTGATTGCACAATTCAACCAGCAGATTAGTTGTAACGGCCAATGTGTGGAGACAACAGATTTGAATGAATGTGGTCAAAAACACAGGTTTTAGGGATTTGCAACAAAAAACATGTACAGCACCTGAAGAAGAGAACAGGAGTCACTATTTGTGTTCGATGTGTGAAAATGAATGTGTTGTCCGTTTTCATTGAAGATGGTCTAAAATCATGTTTTAGGTGAGTTACCAGCCCAAAACGAGGACTGCCCTACAAGAGAGAGGACATGACAGAGTATGTGTCTTTCACATCTTTGAAAATACGTTTTAAACAGGTTACAATGAACATTGTATGAAATCAAATGTTTTCGATTGCACAATTCAACCAGCGGATTAGTTGTAACGGCCAATGTGTGGAGACAACAGATTTGAATGAATGTGGTCAAAAACACAGGTTTTAGGGATTTGCAACAAAAAACATGTACAGCACCTGAAGAAGAGGACAGGAGTCACTATTTGTGTTCGATGTGTGAAAATGAATGTGTTGTCCGTTTTCATTGAACATGGTCTAAAATCATGTTTTAGGTGAGTTACCAGCCCAAAACGATGACTGCCCTACAAGAGAGAGGACATGACAGATTATGTGTCTTTCACATCTTTGAAAATACGTTTTAAACAGGCTACAATGAACATTGTATAAAATCACATTTTTTCGATTGCACAATTCAACCAGCAGATTAGTTGTAACGGCCAATGTGTGGAGACAACAGATTTGAATGAATGTGGTCAAAAACACAGGTTTTAGGGATTTGCAACAAAAAACATGTACAGCACCTGAAGAAGAGAACAGGAGTCACTATTTGTGTTAAATGAGTGAAAATGAATGTGTTGTCCGTTTTCATTGAACATGGTCTAAAATCATGTTTTAGGTGAGTTACCATTCCAAAACGAGGACTGCCCTACTTGAGAGAGGACATGACAGAGTATGTGTCTTTCACATCTTTGAAAATACGTTTTAAACAGGTTACAATGAACATTGTATGAAATCAAATGTTTTCGATTGCACAATTCAACCAGCGGATTAGTTGTAACGGCCAATGTGTGGAGACAACAGATTTGAATGAATGTGGTCAAAAACACAGGTTTTAGGGATTTGCAACAAAAAACATGTACAGCACCTGAAGAAGAGAACAGGAGTCACTATTTGTGTTAAATGAGTGAAAATGAATGTGTTGTCCGTTTTCATTGAACATGGTCTAAAATCATGTTTTTGGTGAGTTACCAGCCCAAAACGAGGACTGCCCTACAAGAGAGAGGACATGACAGAGTATGTGTCTTTCACATCTTTGAAAATACGTTTTAAACAGGTTACAATGAACATTGTATGAAATCAAATGTTTTCGATTGCACAATTCAACCAGCGGATTAGTTGTAACGGCCAATGTGTGGAGACAACAGATTTGAATGAATGTGGTCAAAAACACAGGTTTTAGGGATTTGCAACAAAAAACATGTACAGCACCTGAAGAAGAGGACAGGAGTCACTATTTGTGTTCGATGTGTGAAAATGAATGTGTTGTCCGTTTTCATTGAACATGGTCTAAAATCATGTTTTAGGTGAGTTACCAGCCCAAAACGATGACTGCCCTACAAGAGAGAGGACATGACAGATTATGTGTCTTTCACATCTTTGAAAATACGTTTTAAACAGGCTACAATGAACATTGTATAAAATCACATTTTTTCGATTGCACAATTCAACCAGCAGATTAGTTGTAACGGCCAATGTGTGGAGACAACAGATTTGAATGAATGTGGTCAAAAACACAGGTTTTAGGGATTTGCAACAAAAAACATGTACAGCACCTGAAGAAGAGAACAGGAGTCACTATTTGTGTTAAATGAGTGAAAATGAATGTGTTGTCCGTTTTCATTGAACATGGTCTAAAATCATGTTTTAGGTGAGTTACCATTCCAAAACGAGGACTGCCCTACTTGAGAGAGGACATGACAGAGTATGTGTCTTTCACATCTTTGAAAATACGTTTTAAACAGGTTACAATGAACATTGTATGAAATCAAATGTTTTCGATTGCACAATTCAACCAGCGGATTAGTTGTAACGGCCAATGTGTGGAGACAACAGATTTGAATGAATGTGGTCAAAAACACAGGTTTTAGGGATTTGCAACAAAAAACATGTACAGCACCTGAAGAAGAGAACAGGAGTCACTATTTGTGTTAAATGAGTGAAAATGAATGTGTTGTCCGTTTTCATTGAACATGGTCTAAAATCATGTTTTAGGTGAGTTACCAGCCCAAAACGAGGACTGCCCTACTTGAGAGAGGACATGACAGAGTATGTGTCTTTCACATCTTTGAAAATACGTTTTAAACAGGTTACAATGAACATTGTATGAAATCAAATGTTTTCGATTGCACAATTCAACCAGCGGATTAGTTGTAACGGCCAATGTGTGGAGACAACAGATTTGAATGAATGTGGTCAAAAACACAGGTTTTAGGGATTTGCAACAAAAAACATGTACAGCACCTGAAGAAGAGAACAGGAGTCACTATTTGTGTTAAATGAGTGAAAATGAATGTGTTGTCCGTTTTCATTGAACATGGTCTAAAATCATGTTTTAGGTGAGTTACCAGCCCAAAACGAGGACTGCCCTACTTGAGAGAGGACATGACAGAGTATGTGTCTTTCACATCTTTGAAAATACGTTTTAAACAGGTTACAATGAACATTGTATGAAATCAAATGTTTTCGATTGCACAATTCAACCAGCAGATTAGTTGTAACGGCCAATGTGTGGAGACAACAGATTTGAATGAATGTGGTCAAAAACACAGGTTTTAGGGATTTGCAACAAAAAACTGGTACAGCACCTGAAGAAGAGAACAGGAGTCACTATTTGTGTTAAATGAGTGAAAATGAATGTGTTGTCCGTTTTCATTGAACATGGTCTAAAATCATGTTTTAGGTGAGTTTACCAGCCCAAAACGATGACTGCCCTACAAGAGAGAGGACATGACAGATTATGTGTCTTTCACATCTTTGAAAATACGTTTTAAACAGGTTACAATGAACATTGTATGAAATCAAATGTTTTCGATTGCACAATTCAACCAGCAGATTAGTTGTAACGGCCAATGTGTGGAGACAACAGATTTGAATGAATGTGGTCAAAAACACAGGTTTTAGGGATTTGCAACAAAAAACTGGTACAGCAGCTGAAGAAGAGAACAGGAGTCACTATTTGTGTTAAATGAGTGAAAATGAATGTGTTGTCCGTTTTCATTGAACATGGTCTAAAATCATGTTTTTGGTGAGTTTACCAGCCCAAAACGATGACTGCCCTACAAGAGAGAGGACATGACAGAGTATGTGTCTTTCACATCTTTGAAAATACGTTTTAAACAGGCTACAATGAACATTGTATAAAATCAAATTTTTTTGATTGCACAATTCAACCAGCAGATTAGTTGTAACGGCCAATGTGTGGAGACAACAGATTTGAATGAATGTGGTCAAAAACACAGGTTTTAGGGATTTGCAACAAAAAACATGTACAGCACCTGAAGAAGAGAACAGGAGTCACTATTTGTGTTCGATGTGTGAAAATGAATGTGTTGTCCGTTTTCATTGAAGATGGTCTAAAATCATGTTTTAGGTGAGTTACCAGCCCAAAACGAGGACTGCCCTACGAGAGAGGACATGACAGAGTATGTGTCTTTCACATCTTTGAAAATACGTTTTAAACAGGTTACAATGAACATTGTATGAAATCAAATGTTTTCGATTGCACAATTCAACCAGCGGATTAGTTGTAACGGCCAATGTGTGGAGACAACAGATTTGAATGAATGTGGTCAAAAACACAGGTTTTAGGGATTTGCAACAAAAAACATGTACAGCACCTGAAGAAGAGGACAGGAGTCACTATTTGTGTTCGATGTGTGAAAATGAATGTGTTGTCCGTTTTCATTGAACATGGTCTAAAATCATGTTTTAGGTGAGTTACCAGCCCAAAACGATGACTGCCCTACAAGAGAGAGGACATGACAGATTATGTGTCTTTCACATCTTTGAAAATACGTTTTAAACAGGCTACAATGAACATTGTATAAAATCACATTTTTTCGATTGCACAATTCAACCAGCAGATTAGTTGTAACGGCCAATGTGTGGAGACAACAGATTTGAATGAATGTGGTCAAAAACACAGGTTTTAGGGATTTGCAACAAAAAACATGTACAGCACCTGAAGAAGAGAACAGGAGTCACTATTTGTGTTAAATGAGTGAAAATGAATGTGTTGTCCGTTTTCATTGAACATGGTCTAAAATCATGTTTTAGGTGAGTTACCATTCCAAAACGAGGACTGCCCTACTTGAGAGAGGACATGACAGAGTATGTGTCTTTCACATCTTTGAAAATACGTTTTAAACAGGTTACAATGAACATTGTATGAAATCAAATGTTTTCGATTGCACAATTCAACCAGCGGATTAGTTGTAACGGCCAATGTGTGGAGACAACAGATTTGAATGAATGTGGTCAAAAACACAGGTTTTAGGGATTTGCAACAAAAAACATGTACAGCACCTGAAGAAGAGAACAGGAGTCACTATTTGTGTTAAATGAGTGAAAATGAATGTGTTGTCCGTTTTCATTGAACATGGTCTAAAATCATGTTTTTGGTGAGTTTACCAGCCCAAAACGATGACTGCCCTACAAGAGAGAGGACATGACAGATTATGTGTCTTTCACATCTTTGAAAATACGTTTTAAACAGGCTACAATGAACATTGTATAAAATCACATTTTTTCGATTGCACAATTCAACCAGCAGATTAGTTGTAACGGCCAATGTGTGGAGACAACAGATTTGAATGAATGTGGTCAAAAACACAGGTTTTAGGGATTTGCAACAAAAAACATGTACAGCACCTGAAGAAGAGAACAGGAGTCACTATTTGTGTTAAATGAGTGAAAATGAATGTGTTGTCCGTTTTCATTGAACATGGTCTAAAATCATGTTTTTGGTGAGTTTACCAGCCCAAAACGATGACTGCCCTACAAGAGAGAGGACATGACAGATTATGTGTCTTTCACATCTTTGAAAATACGTTTTAAACAGGCTACAATGAACATTGTATAAAATCACATTTTTTCGATTGCACAATTCAACCAGCAGATTAGTTGTAACGGCCAATGTGTGGAGACAACAGATTTGAATGAATGTGGTCAAAAACACAGGTTTTAGGGATTTGCAACAAAAAACATGTACAGCACCTGAAGAAGAGAACAGGAGTCACTATTTGTGTTAAATGAGTGAAAATGAATGTGTTGTCCGTTTTCATTGAACATGGTCTAAAATCATGTTTTAGGTGAGTTACCAGCCCAAAACGAGGACTGCCCTACTTGAGAGAGGACATGACAGAGTATGTGTCTTTCACATCTTTGAAAATACGTTTTAAACAGGTTACAATGAACATTGTATGAAATCAAATGTTTTCGATTGCACAATTCAACCAGCGGATTAGTTGTAACGGCCAATGTGTGGAGACAACAGATTTGAATGAATGTGGTCAAAAACACAGGTTTTAGGGATTTGCAACAAAAAACATGTACAGCACCTGAAGAAGAGAACAGGAGTCACTATTTGTGTTAAATGAGTGAAAATGAATGTGTTGTCCGTTTTCATTGAACATGGTCTAAAATCATGTTTTAGGTGAGTTACCAGCCCAAAACGAGGACTGCCCTACTTGAGAGAGGACATGACAGAGTATGTGTCTTTCACATCTTTGAAAATACGTTTTAAACAGGTTACAATGAACATTGTATGAAATCAAATGTTTTCGATTGCACAATTCAACCAGCAGATTAGTTGTAACGGCCAATGTGTGGAGACAACAGATTTGAATGAATGTGGTCAAAAACACAGGTTTTAGGGATTTGCAACAAAAAACTGGTACAGCACCTGAAGAAGAGAACAGGAGTCACTATTTGTGTTAAATGAGTGAAAATGAATGTGTTGTCCGTTTTCATTGAACATGGTCTAAAATCATGTTTTAGGTGAGTTACCAGCCCAAAACGAGGACTGCCCTACTTGAGAGAGGACATGACAGAGTATGTGTCTTTCACATCTTTGAAAATACGTTTTAAACAGGTTACAATGAACATTGTATGAAATCAAATGTTTTCGATTGCACAATTCAACCAGCAGATTAGTTGTAACGGCCAATGTGTGGAGACAACAGATTTGAATGAATGTGGTCAAAAACACAGGTTTTAGGGATTTGCAACAAAAAACTGGTACAGCAGCTGAAGAAGAGAACAGGAGTCACTATTTGTGTTAAATGAGTGAAAATGAATGTGTTGTCCGTTTTCATTGAACATGGTCTAAAATCATGTTTTTGGTGAGTTTACCAGCCCAAAACGATGACTGCCCTACAAGAGAGAGGACATGACAGAGTATGTGTCTTTCACATCTTTGAAAATACGTTTTAAACAGGCTACAATGAACATTGTATAAAATCAAATTTTTTTGATTGCACAATTCAACCAGCAGATTAGTTGTAACGGCCAATGTGTGGAGACAACAGATTTGAATGAATGTGGTCAAAAACACAGGTTTTAGGGATTTGCAACAAAAAACATGTACAGCACCTGAAGAAGAGAACAGGAGTCACTATTTGTGTTAAATGAGTGAAAATGAATGTGTTGTCCGTTTTCATTGAACATGGTCTAAAATCATGTTTTTGGTGAGTTTACCAGCCCAAAACGATGACTGCCCTACAAGAGAGAGGACATGACAGAGTATGTGTCTTTCACATCTTTGAAAATACGTTTTAAACAGGCTACAATGAACATTGTATAAAATCAAATTTTTTTGATTGCACAATTCAACCAGCAGATTAGTTGTAACGGCCAATGTGTGGAGACAACAGATTTGAATGAATGTGGTCAAAAACACAGGTTTTAGGGATTTGCAACAAAAAACATGTACAGCACCTGAAGAAGAGAACAGGAGTCACTATTTGTGTTCGATGTGTGAAAATGAATGTGTTGTCCGTTTTCATTGAAGATGGTCTAAAATCATGTTTTAGGTGAGTTACCAGCCCAAAACGAGGACTGCCCTACGAGAGAGGACATGACAGAGTATGTGTCTTTCACATCTTTGAAAATACGTTTTAAACAGGTTACAATGAACATTGTATGAAATCAAATGTTTTCGATTGCACAATTCAACCAGCGGATTAGTTGTAACGGCCAATGTGTGGAGACAACAGATTTGAATGAATGTGGTCAAAAACACAGGTTTTAGGGATTTGCAACAAAAAACATGTACAGCACCTGAAGAAGAGGACAGGAGTCACTATTTGTGTTCGATGTGTGAAAATGAATGTGTTGTCCGTTTTCATTGAACATGGTCTAAAATCATGTTTTAGGTGAGTTACCAGCCCAAAACGATGACTGCCCTACAAGAGAGAGGACATGACAGATTATGTGTCTTTCACATCTTTGAAAATACGTTTTAAACAGGCTACAATGAACATTGTATAAAATCACATTTTTTCGATTGCACAATTCAACCAGCAGATTAGTTGTAACGGCCAATGTGTGGAGACAACAGATTTGAATGAATGTGGTCAAAAACACAGGTTTTAGGGATTTGCAACAAAAAACATGTACAGCACCTGAAGAAGAGAACAGGAGTCACTATTTGTGTTAAATGAGTGAAAATGAATGTGTTGTCCGTTTTCATTGAACATGGTCTAAAATCATGTTTTAGGTGAGTTACCATTCCAAAACGAGGACTGCCCTACTTGAGAGAGGACATGACAGAGTATGTGTCTTTCACATCTTTGAAAATACGTTTTAAACAGGTTACAATGAACATTGTATGAAATCAAATGTTTTCGATTGCACAATTCAACCAGCGGATTAGTTGTAACGGCCAATGTGTGGAGACAACAGATTTGAATGAATGTGGTCAAAAACACAGGTTTTAGGGATTTGCAACAAAAAACATGTACAGCACCTGAAGAAGAGAACAGGAGTCACTATTTGTGTTAAATGAGTGAAAATGAATGTGTTGTCCGTTTTCATTGAACATGGTCTAAAATCATGTTTTTGGTGAGTTTACCAGCCCAAAACGATGACTGCCCTACAAGAGAGAGGACATGACAGATTATGTGTCTTTCACATCTTTGAAAATACGTTTTAAACAGGCTACAATGAACATTGTATAAAATCACATTTTTTCGATTGCACAATTCAACCAGCAGATTAGTTGTAACGGCCAATGTGTGGAGACAACAGATTTGAATGAATGTGGTCAAAAACACAGGTTTTAGGGATTTGCAACAAAAAACATGTACAGCACCTGAAGAAGAGAACAGGAGTCACTATTTGTGTTAAATGAGTGAAAATGAATGTGTTGTCCGTTTTCATTGAACATGGTCTAAAATCATGTTTTTGGTGAGTTTACCAGCCCAAAACGATGACTGCCCTACAAGAGAGAGGACATGACAGATTATGTGTCTTTCACATCTTTGAAAATACGTTTTAAACAGGCTACAATGAACATTGTATAAAATCACATTTTTTCGATTGCACAATTCAACCAGCAGATTAGTTGTAACGGCCAATGTGTGGAGACAACAGATTTGAATGAATGTGGTCAAAAACACAGGTTTTAGGGATTTGCAACAAAAAACATGTACAGCACCTGAAGAAGAGAACAGGAGTCACTATTTGTGTTAAATGAGTGAAAATGAATGTGTTGTCCGTTTTCATTGAACATGGTCTAAAATCATGTTTTAGGTGAGTTACCAGCCCAAAACGAGGACTGCCCTACTTGAGAGAGGACATGACAGAGTATGTGTCTTTCACATCTTTGAAAATACGTTTTAAACAGGTTACAATGAACATTGTATGAAATCAAATGTTTTCGATTGCACAATTCAACCAGCGGATTAGTTGTAACGGCCAATGTGTGGAGACAACAGATTTGAATGAATGTGGTCAAAAACACAGGTTTTAGGGATTTGCAACAAAAAACATGTACAGCACCTGAAGAAGAGAACAGGAGTCACTATTTGTGTTAAATGAGTGAAAATGAATGTGTTGTCCGTTTTCATTGAACATGGTCTAAAATCATGTTTTAGGTGAGTTACCAGCCCAAAACGAGGACTGCCCTACTTGAGAGAGGACATGACAGAGTATGTGTCTTTCACATCTTTGAAAATACGTTTTAAACAGGTTACAATGAACATTGTATGAAATCAAATGTTTTCGATTGCACAATTCAACCAGCAGATTAGTTGTAACGGCCAATGTGTGGAGACAACAGATTTGAATGAATGTGGTCAAAAACACAGGTTTTAGGGATTTGCAACAAAAAACTGGTACAGCACCTGAAGAAGAGAACAGGAGTCACTATTTGTGTTAAATGAGTGAAAATGAATGTGTTGTCCGTTTTCATTGAACATGGTCTAAAATCATGTTTTAGGTGAGTTACCAGCCCAAAACGAGGACTGCCCTACTTGAGAGAGGACATGACAGAGTATGTGTCTTTCACATCTTTGAAAATACGTTTTAAACAGGTTACAATGAACATTGTATGAAATCAAATGTTTTCGATTGCACAATTCAACCAGCAGATTAGTTGTAACGGCCAATGTGTGGAGACAACAGATTTGAATGAATGTGGTCAAAAACACAGGTTTTAGG
The DNA here is from genome assembly GCF_964263955.1 of Coregonus lavaretus. NCBI lineage: Eukaryota > Metazoa > Chordata > Actinopteri > Salmoniformes > Salmonidae > Coregonus > Coregonus lavaretus. Next base: position 20,342,857 of record NC_140025.1, on the reverse strand, counting down.
GATTTGCAACAAAAAACTGGTACAGCAGCTGAAGAAGAGAACAGGAGTCACTATTTGTGTTAAATGAGTGAAAATGAATGTGTTGTCCGTTTTCATTGAACATGGTCTAAAATCATGTTTTAGGTGAGTTACCAGCCCAAAACGAGGACTGCCCTACTTGAGAGAGGACATGACAGAGTATGTGTCTTTCACATCTTTGAAAATACGTTTTAAACAGGTTACAATGAACATTGTATGAAATCAAATGTTTTCGATTGCACAATTCAACCAGCAGATTAGTTGTAACGGCCAATGTGTGGAGACAACAGATTTGAATGAATGTGGTCAAAAACACAGGTTTTAGGGATTTGCAACAAAAAAACTGGTACAGCAGCTGAAGAAGAGAACAGGAGTCACTATTTGTGTTAAATGAGTGAAAATGAATGTGTTGTCCGTTTTCATTGAACATGGTCTAAAATCATGTTTTAGGTGAGTTACCAGCCCAAAACGAGGACTGCCCTACTTGAGAGAGGACATGACAGAGTATGTGTCTTTCACATCTTTGAAAATACGTTTTAAACAGGTTACAATGAACATTGTATGAAATCAAATGTTTTCGATTGCACAATTCAACCAGCGGATTAGTTGTAACGGCCAATGTGTGGAGACAACAGATTTGAATGAATGTGGTCAAAAACACAGGTTTTAGGGATTTGCAACAAAAAACATGTACAGCACCTGAAGAAGAGAACAGGAGTCACTATTTGTGTTAAATGAGTGAAAATGAATGTGTTGTCCGTTTTCATTGAACATGGTCTAAAATCATGTTTTAGGTGAGTTACCAGCCCAAAACGAGGACTGCCCTACTTGAGAGAGGACATGACAGAGTATGTGTCTTTCACATCTTTGAAAATACGTTTTAAACAGGTTACAATGAACATTGTATGAAATCAAATGTTTTCGATTGCACAATTCAACCAGCAGATTAGTTGTAACGGCCAATGTGTGGAGACAACAGATTTGAATGAATGTGGTCAAAAACACAGGTTTTAGGGATTTGCAACAAAAAACTGGTACAGCACCTGAAGAAGAGAACAGGAGTCACTATTTGTGTTAAATGAGTGAAAATGAATGTGTTGTCCGTTTTCATTGAACATGGTCTAAAATCATGTTTTAGGTGAGTTACCAGCCCAAAACGAGGACTGCCCTACTTGAGAGAGGACATGACAGAGTATGTGTCTTTCACATCTTTGAAAATACGTTTTAAACAGGTTACAATGAACATTGTATGAAATCAAATGTTTTCGATTGCACAATTCAACCAGCAGATTAGTTGTAACGGCCAATGTGTGGAGACAACAGATTTGAATGAATGTGGTCAAAAACACAGGTTTTAGGGATTTGCAACAAAAAACTGGTACAGCAGCTGAAGAAGAGAACAGGAGTCACTATTTGTGTTAAATGAGTGAAAATGAATGTGTTGTCCGTTTTCATTGAACATGGTCTAAAATCATGTTTTTGGTGAGTTTACCAGCCCAAAACGATGACTGCCCTACAAGAGAGAGGACATGACAGAGTATGTGTCTTTCACATCTTTGAAAATACGTTTTAAACAGGCTACAATGAACATTGTATAAAATCACATTTTTTCGATTGCACAATTCAACCAGCAGATTAGTTGTAACGGCCAATGTGTGGAGACAACAGATTTGAATGAATGTGGTCAAAAACACAGGTTTTAGGGATTTGCAACAAAAAACATGTACAGCACCTGAAGAAGAGAACAGGAGTCACTATTTGTGTTAAATGAGTGAAAATGAATGTGTTGTCCGTTTTCATTGAACATGGTCTAAAATCATGTTTTAGGTGAGTTACCAGCCCAAAACGAGGACTGCCCTACTTGAGAGAGGACATGACAGAGTATGTGTCTTTCACATCTTTGAAAATACGTTTTAAACAGGTTACAATGAACATTGTATGAAATCAAATGTTTTCGATTGCACAATTCAACCAGCGGATTAGTTGTAACGGCCAATGTGTGGAGACAACAGATTTGAATGAATGTGGTCAAAAACACAGGTTTTAGGGATTTGCAACAAAAAACATGTACAGCACCTGAAGAAGAGAACAGGAGTCACTATTTGTGTTAAATGAGTGAAAATGAATGTGTTGTCCGTTTTCATTGAACATGGTCTAAAATCATGTTTTAGGTGAGTTACCAGCCCAAAACGAGGACTGCCCTACTTGAGAGAGGACATGACAGAGTATGTGTCTTTCACATCTTTGAAAATACGTTTTAAACAGGTTACAATGAACATTGTATGAAATCAAATGTTTTCGATTGCACAATTCAACCAGCAGATTAGTTGTAACGGCCAATGTGTGGAGACAACAGATTTGAATGAATGTGGTCAAAAACACAGGTTTTAGGGATTTGCAACAAAAAACTGGTACAGCACCTGAAGAAGAGAACAGGAGTCACTATTTGTGTTAAATGAGTGAAAATGAATGTGTTGTCCGTTTTCATTGAACATGGTCTAAAATCATGTTTTAGGTGAGTTACCAGCCCAAAACGAGGACTGCCCTACTTGAGAGAGGACATGACAGAGTATGTGTCTTTCACATCTTTGAAAATACGTTTTAAACAGGTTACAATGAACATTGTATGAAATCAAATGTTTTCGATTGCACAATTCAACCAGCAGATTAGTTGTAACGGCCAATGTGTGGAGACAACAGATTTGAATGAATGTGGTCAAAAACACAGGTTTTAGGGATTTGCAACAAAAAACTGGTACAGCAGCTGAAGAAGAGAACAGGAGTCACTATTTGTGTTAAATGAGTGAAAATGAATGTGTTGTCCGTTTTCATTGAACATGGTCTAAAATCATGTTTTAGGTGAGTTACCAGCCCAAAACGAGGACTGCCCTACTTGAGAGAGGACATGACAGAGTATGTGTCTTTCACATCTTTGAAAATACGTTTTAAACAGGTTACAATGAACATTGTATGAAATCAAATGTTTTCGATTGCACAATTCAACCAGCGGATTAGTTGTAACGGCCAATGTGTGGAGACAACAGATTTGAATGAATGTGGTCAAAAACACAGGTTTTAGGGATTTGCAACAAAAAACATGTACAGCACCTGAAGAAGAGAACAGGAGTCACTATTTGTGTTAAATGAGTGAAAATGAATGTGTTGTCCGTTTTCATTGAACATGGTCTAAAATCATGTTTTAGGTGAGTTACCAGCCCAAAACGAGGACTGCCCTACTTGAGAGAGGACATGACAGAGTATGTGTCTTTCACATCTTTGAAAATACGTTTTAAACAGGTTACAATGAACATTGTATGAAATCAAATGTTTTCGATTGCACAATTCAACCAGCAGATTAGTTGTAACGGCCAATGTGTGGAGACAACAGATTTGAATGAATGTGGTCAAAAACACAGGTTTTAGGGATTTGCAACAAAAAACTGGTACAGCACCTGAAGAAGAGAACAGGAGTCACTATTTGTGTTAAATGAGTGAAAATGAATGTGTTGTCCGTTTTCATTGAACATGGTCTAAAATCATGTTTTAGGTGAGTTACCAGCCCAAAACGAGGACTGCCCTACTTGAGAGAGGACATGACAGAGTATGTGTCTTTCACATCTTTGAAAATACGTTTTAAACAGGTTACAATGAACATTGTATGAAATCAAATGTTTTCGATTGCACAATTCAACCAGCAGATTAGTTGTAACGGCCAATGTGTGGAGACAACAGATTTGAATGAATGTGGTCAAAAACACAGGTTTTAGGGATTTGCAACAAAAAACTGGTACAGCAGCTGAAGAAGAGAACAGGAGTCACTATTTGTGTTAAATGAGTGAAAATGAATGTGTTGTCCGTTTTCATTGAACATGGTCTAAAATCATGTTTTTGGTGAGTTTACCAGCCCAAAACGATGACTGCCCTACAAGAGAGAGGACATGACAGAGTATGTGTCTTTCACATCTTTGAAAATACGTTTTAAACAGGCTACAATGAACATTGTATAAAATCACATTTTTTCGATTGCACAATTCAACCAGCAGATTAGTTGTAACGGCCAATGTGTGGAGACAACAGATTTGAATGAATGTGGTCAAAAACACAGGTTTTAGGGATTTGCAACAAAAAACATGTACAGCACCTGAAGAAGAGAACAGGAGTCACTATTTGTGTTAAATGAGTGAAAATGAATGTGTTGTCCGTTTTCATTGAACATGGTCTAAAATCATGTTTTAGGTGAGTTACCAGCCCAAAACGAGGACTGCCCTACTTGAGAGAGGACATGACAGAGTATGTGTCTTTCACATCTTTGAAAATACGTTTTAAACAGGTTACAATGAACATTGTATGAAATCAAATGTTTTCGATTGCACAATTCAACCAGCGGATTAGTTGTAACGGCCAATGTGTGGAGACAACAGATTTGAATGAATGTGGTCAAAAACACAGGTTTTAGGGATTTGCAACAAAAAACATGTACAGCACCTGAAGAAGAGAACAGGAGTCACTATTTGTGTTAAATGAGTGAAAATGAATGTGTTGTCCGTTTTCATTGAACATGGTCTAAAATCATGTTTTAGGTGAGTTACCAGCCCAAAACGAGGACTGCCCTACTTGAGAGAGGACATGACAGAGTATGTGTCTTTCACATCTTTGAAAATACGTTTTAAACAGGCTACAATGAACATTGTATAAAATCAAATTTTTTTGATTGCACAATTCAACCAGCAGATTAGTTGTAACGGCCAATGTGTGGAGACAACAGATTTGAATGAATGTGGTCAAAAACACAGGTTTTAGGGATTTGCAACAAAAAACTGGTACAGCACCTGAAGAAGAGAACAGGAGTCACTATTTGTGTTAAATGAGTGAAAATGAATGTGTTGTCCGTTTTCATTGAACATGGTCTAAAATCATGTTTTAGGTGAGTTACCAGCCCAAAACGAGGACTGCCCTACTTGAGAGAGGACATGACAGAGTATGTGTCTTTCACATCTTTGAAAATACGTTTTAAACAGGTTACAATGAACATTGTATGAAATCAAATGTTTTCGATTGCACAATTCAACCAGCAGATTAGTTGTAACGGCCAATGTGTGGAGACAACAGATTTGAATGAATGTGGTCAAAAACACAGGTTTTAGGGATTTGCAACAAAAAACTGGTACAGCAGCTGAAGAAGAGAACAGGAGTCACTATTTGTGTTAAATGAGTGAAAATGAATGTGTTGTCCGTTTTCATTGAACATGGTCTAAAATCATGTTTTTGGTGAGTTTACCAGCCCAAAACGATGACTGCCCTACAAGAGAGAGGACATGACAGAGTATGTGTCTTTCACATCTTTGAAAATACGTTTTAAACAGGCTACAATGAACATTGTATAAAATCACATTTTTTCGATTGCACAATTCAACCAGCAGATTAGTTGTAACGGCCAATGTGTGGAGACAACAGATTTGAATGAATGTGGTCAAAAACACAGGTTTTAGGGATTTGCAACAAAAAACATGTACAGCACCTGAAGAAGAGAACAGGAGTCACTATTTGTGTTAAATGAGTGAAAATGAATGTGTTGTCCGTTTTCATTGAACATGGTCTAAAATCATGTTTTAGGTGAGTTACCAGCCCAAAACGAGGACTGCCCTACTTGAGAGAGGACATGACAGAGTATGTGTCTTTCACATCTTTGAAAATACGTTTTAAACAGGTTACAATGAACATTGTATGAAATCAAATGTTTTCGATTGCACAATTCAACCAGCGGATTAGTTGTAACGGCCAATGTGTGGAGACAACAGATTTGAATGAATGTGGTCAAAAACACAGGTTTTAGGGATTTGCAACAAAAAACATGTACAGCACCTGAAGAAGAGAACAGGAGTCACTATTTGTGTTAAATGAGTGAAAATGAATGTGTTGTCCGTTTTCATTGAACATGGTCTAAAATCATGTTTTAGGTGAGTTACCAGCCCAAAACGAGGACTGCCCTACTTGAGAGAGGACATGACAGAGTATGTGTCTTTCACATCTTTGAAAATACGTTTTAAACAGGTTACAATGAACATTGTATGAAATCAAATGTTTTCGATTGCACAATTCAACCAGCAGATTAGTTGTAACGGCCAATGTGTGGAGACAACAGATTTGAATGAATGTGGTCAAAAACACAGGTTTTAGGGATTTGCAACAAAAAACTGGTACAGCACCTGAAGAAGAGAACAGGAGTCACTATTTGTGTTAAATGAGTGAAAATGAATGTGTTGTCCGTTTTCATTGAACATGGTCTAAAATCATGTTTTAGGTGAGTTACCAGCCCAAAACGAGGACTGCCCTACTTGAGAGAGGACATGACAGAGTATGTGTCTTTCACATCTTTGAAAATACGTTTTAAACAGGTTACAATGAACATTGTATGAAATCAAATGTTTTCGATTGCACAATTCAACCAGCAGATTAGTTGTAACGGCCAATGTGTGGAGACAACAGATTTGAATGAATGTGGTCAAAAACACAGGTTTTAGGGATTTGCAACAAAAAACTGGTACAGCAGCTGAAGAAGAGAACAGGAGTCACTATTTGTGTTAAATGAGTGAAAATGAATGTGTTGTCCGTTTTCATTGAACATGGTCTAAAATCATGTTTTAGGTGAGTTACCAGCCCAAAACGAGGACTGCCCTACTTGAGAGAGGACATGACAGAGTATGTGTCTTTCACATCTTTGAAAATACGTTTTAAACAGGTTACAATGAACATTGTATGAAATCAAATGTTTTCGATTGCACAATTCAACCAGCGGATTAGTTGTAACGGCCAATGTGTGGAGACAACAGATTTGAATGAATGTGGTCAAAAACACAGGTTTTAGGGATTTGCAACAAAAAACATGTACAGCACCTGAAGAAGAGAACAGGAGTCACTATTTGTGTTAAATGAGTGAAAATGAATGTGTTGTCCGTTTTCATTGAACATGGTCTAAAATCATGTTTTAGGTGAGTTACCAGCCCAAAACGAGGACTGCCCTACTTGAGAGAGGACATGACAGAGTATGTGTCTTTCACATCTTTGAAAATACGTTTTAAACAGGTTACAATGAACATTGTATGAAATCAAATGTTTTCGATTGCACAATTCAACCAGCAGATTAGTTGTAACGGCCAATGTGTGGAGACAACAGATTTGAATGAATGTGGTCAAAAACACAGGTTTTAGGGATTTGCAACAAAAAACTGGTACAGCACCTGAAGAAGAGAACAGGAGTCACTATTTGTGTTAAATGAGTGAAAATGAATGTGTTGTCCGTTTTCATTGAACATGGTCTAAAATCATGTTTTAGGTGAGTTACCAGCCCAAAACGAGGACTGCCCTACTTGAGAGAGGACATGACAGAGTATGTGTCTTTCACATCTTTGAAAATACGTTTTAAACAGGTTACAATGAACATTGTATGAAATCAAATGTTTTCGATTGCACAATTCAACCAGCAGATTAGTTGTAACGGCCAATGTGTGGAGACAACAGATTTGAATGAATGTGGTCAAAAACACAGGTTTTAGGGATTTGCAACAAAAAACTGGTACAGCAGCTGAAGAAGAGAACAGGAGTCACTATTTGTGTTAAATGAGTGAAAATGAATGTGTTGTCCGTTTTCATTGAACATGGTCTAAAATCATGTTTTTGGTGAGTTTACCAGCCCAAAACGATGACTGCCCTACAAGAGAGAGGACATGACAGAGTATGTGTCTTTCACATCTTTGAAAATACGTTTTAAACAGGCTACAATGAACATTGTATAAAATCACATTTTTTCGATTGCACAATTCAACCAGCAGATTAGTTGTAACGGCCAATGTGTGGAGACAACAGATTTGAATGAATGTGGTCAAAAACACAGGTTTTAGGGATTTGCAACAAAAAACATGTACAGCACCTGAAGAAGAGAACAGGAGTCACTATTTGTGTTAAATGAGTGAAAATGAATGTGTTGTCCGTTTTCATTGAACATGGTCTAAAATCATGTTTTAGGTGAGTTACCAGCCCAAAACGAGGACTGCCCTACTTGAGAGAGGACATGACAGAGTATGTGTCTTTCACATCTTTGAAAATACGTTTTAAACAGGTTACAATGAACATTGTATGAAATCAAATGTTTTCGATTGCACAATTCAACCAGCAGATTAGTTGTAACGGCCAATGTGTGGAGACAACAGATTTGAATGAATGTGGTCAAAAACACAGGTTTTAGGGATTTGCAACAAAAAACTGGTACAGCACCTGAAGAAGAGAACAGGAGTCACTATTTGTGTTAAATGAGTGAAAATGAATGTGTTGTCCGTTTTCATTGAACATGGTCTAAAATCATGTTTTAGGTGAGTTACCAGCCCAAAACGAGGACTGCCCTACTTGAGAGAGGACATGACAGAGTATGTGTCTTTCACATCTTTGAAAATACGTTTTAAACAGGTTACAATGAACATTGTATGAAATCAAATGTTTTCGATTGCACAATTCAACCAGCAGATTAGTTGTAACGGCCAATGTGTGGAGACAACAGATTTGAATGAATGTGGTCAAAAACACAGGTTTTAGGGATTTGCAACAAAAAACTGGTACAGCAGCTGAAGAAGAGAACAGGAGTCACTATTTGTGTTAAATGAGTGAAAATGAATGTGTTGTCCGTTTTCATTGAACATGGTCTAAAATCATGTTTTAGGTGAGTTACCAGCCCAAAACGAGGACTGCCCTACTTGAGAGAGGACATGACAGAGTATGTGTCTTTCACATCTTTGAAAATACGTTTTAAACAGGTTACAATGAACATTGTATGAAATCAAATGTTTTCGATTGCACAATTCAACCAGCGGATTAGTTGTAACGGCCAATGTGTGGAGACAACAGATTTGAATGAATGTGGTCAAAAACACAGGTTTTAGGGATTTGCAACAAAAAACATGTACAGCACCTGAAGAAGAGAACAGGAGTCACTATTTGTGTTAAATGAGTGAAAATGAATGTGTTGTCCGTTTTCATTGAACATGGTCTAAAATCATGTATTAGGTGAGTTACCAGCCCAAAACGAGGACTGCCCTACTTGAGAGAGGACATGACAGAGTATGTGTCTTTCACATCTTTGAAAATACGTTTTAAACAGGTTACAATGAACATTGTATGAAATCAAATGTTTTCGATTGCACAATTCAACCAGCAGATTAGTTGTAACGGCCAATGTGTGGAGACAACAGATTTGAATGAATGTGGTCAAAAACACAGGTTTTAGGGATTTGCAACAAAAAACTGGTACAGCACCTGAAGAAGAGAACAGGAGTCACTATTTGTGTTAAATGAGTGAAAATGAATGTGTTGTCCGTTTTCATTGAACATGGTCTAAAATCATGTTTTAGGTGAGTTACCAGCCCAAAACGAGGACTGCCCTACTTGAGAGAGGACATGACAGAGTATGTGTCTTTCACATCTTTGAAAATACGTTTTAAACAGGTTACAATGAACATTGTATGAAATCAAATGTTTTCGATTGCACAATTCAACCAGCAGATTAGTTGTAACGGCCAATGTGTGGAGACAACAGATTTGAATGAATGTGGTCAAAAACACAGGTTTTAGGGATTTGCAACAAAAAACTGGTACAGCAGCTGAAGAAGAGAACAGGAGTCACTATTTGTGTTAAATGAGTGAAAATGAATGTGTTGTCCGTTTTCATTGAACATGGTCTAAAATCATGTTTTTGGTGAGTTTACCAGCCCAAAACGATGACTGCCCTACAAGAGAGAGGACATGACAGAGTATGTGTCTTTCACATCTTTGAAAATACGTTTTAAACAGGCTACAATGAACATTGTATAAAATCACATTTTTTCGATTGCACAATTCAACCAGCAGATTAGTTGTAACGGCCAATGTGTGGAGACAACAGATTTGAATGAATGTGGTCAAAAACACAGGTTTTAGGGATTTGCAACAAAAAACATGTACAGCACCTGAAGAAGAGAACAGGAGTCACTATTTGTGTTAAATGAGTGAAAATGAATGTGTTGTCCGTTTTCATTGAACATGGTCTAAAATCATGTTTTAGGTGAGTTACCAGCCCAAAACGAGGACTGCCCTACTTGAGAGAGGACATGACAGAGTATGTGTCTTTCACATCTTTGAAAATACGTTTTAAACAGGTTACAATGAACATTGTATGAAATCAAATGTTTTCGATTGCACAATTCAACCAGCGGATTAGTTGTAACGGCCAATGTGTGGAGACAACAGATTTGAATGAATGTGGTCAAAAACACAGGTTTTAGGGATTTGCAACAAAAAACATGTACAGCACCTGAAGAAGAGAACAGGAGTCACTATTTGTGTTAAATGAGTGAAAATGAATGTGTTGTCCGTTTTCATTGAACATGGTCTAAAATCATGTTTTAGGTGAGTTACCAGCCCAAAACGAGGACTGCCCTACTTGAGAGAGGACATGACAGAGTATGTGTCTTTCACATCTTTGAAAATACGTTTTAAACAGGTTACAATGAACATTGTATGAAATCAAATGTTTTCGATTGCACAATTCAACCAGCAGATTAGTTGTAACGGCCAATGTGTGGAGACAACAGATTTGAATGAATGTGGTCAAAAACACAGGTTTTAGGGATTTGCAACAAAAAACTGGTACAGCACCTGAAGAAGAGAACAGGAGTCACTATTTGTGTTAAATGAGTGAAAATGAATGTGTTGTCCGTTTTCATTGAACATGGTCTAAAATCATGTTTTAGGTGAGTTACCAGCCCAAAACGAGGACTGCCCTACTTGAGAGAGGACATGACAGAGTATGTGTCTTTCACATCTTTGAAAATACGTTTTAAACAGGTTACAATGAACATTGTATGAAATCAAATGTTTTCGATTGCACAATTCAACCAGCAGATTAGTTGTAACGGCCAATGTGTGGAGACAACAGATTTGAATGAATGTGGTCAAAAACACAGGTTTTAGGGATTTGCAACAAAAAACTGGTACAGCAGCTGAAGAAGAGAACAGGAGTCACTATTTGTGTTAAATGAGTGAAAATGAATGTGTTGTCCGTTTTCATTGAACATGGTCTAAAATCATGTTTTTGGTGAGTTTACCAGCCCAAAACGATGACTGCCCTACAAGAGAGAGGACATGACAGAGTATGTGTCTTTCACATCTTTGAAAATACGTTTTAAACAGGCTACAATGAACATTGTATAAAATCAAATTTTTTTGATTGCACAATTCAACCAGCAGATTAGTTGTAACGGCCAATGTGTGGAGACAACAGATTTGAATGAATGTGGTCAAAAACACAGGTTTTAGGGATTTGCAACAAAAAACATGTACAGCACCTGAAGAAGAGGACAGGAGTCACTATTTGTGTTCGATGTGTGAAAATGAATGTGTTGTCCGTTTTCATTGAACATGGTCTAAAATCATGTTTTAGGTGAGTTACCAGCCCAAAACGATGACTGCCCTACAAGAGAGAGGACATGACAGATTATGTGTCTTTCACATCTTTGAAAATACGTTTTAAACAGGCTACAATGAACATTGTATAAAATCACATTTTTTCGATTGCACAATTCAACCAGCAGATTAGTTGTAACGGCCAATGTGTGGAGACAACAGATTTGAATGAATGTGGTCAAAAACACAGGTTTTAGGGATTTGCAACAAAAAACATGTACAGCACCTGAAGAAGAGAACAGGAGTCACTATTTGTGTTAAATGAGTGAAAATGAATGTGTTGTCCGTTTTCATTGAACATGGTCTAAAATCATGTTTTAGGTGAGTTACCATTCCAAAACGAGGACTGCCCTACTTGAGAGAGGACATGACAGAGTATGTGTCTTTCACATCTTTGAAAATACGTTTTAAACAGGTTACAATGAACATTGTATGAAATCAAATGTTTTCGATTGCACAATTCAACCAGCGGATTAGTTGTAACGGCCAATGTGTGGAGACAACAGATTTGAATGAATGTGGTCAAAAACACAGGTTTTAGGGATTTGCAACAAAAAACATGTACAGCACCTGAAGAAGAGAACAGGAGTCACTATTTGTGTTAAATGAGTGAAAATGAATGTGTTGTCCGTTTTCATTGAACATGGTCTAAAATCATGTTTTAGGTGAGTTACCAGCCCAAAACGAGGACTGCCCTACTTGAGAGAGGACATGACAGAGTATGTGTCTTTCACATCTTTGAAAATACGTTTTAAACAGGTTACAATGAACATTGTATGAAATCAAATGTTTTCGATTGCACAATTCAACCAGCAGATTAGTTGTAACGGCCAATGTGTGGAGACAACAGATTTGAATGAATGTGGTCAAAAACACAGGTTTTAGGGATTTGCAACAAAAAACTGGTACAGCACCTGAAGAAGAGAACAGGAGTCACTATTTGTGTTAAATGAGTGAAAATGAATGTGTTGTCCGTTTTCATTGAACATGGTCTAAAATCATGTTTTAGGTGAGTTACCAGCCCAAAACGAGGACTGCCCTACTTGAGAGAGGACATGACAGAGTATGTGTCTTTCACATCTTTGAAAATACGTTTTAAACAGGTTACAATGAACATTGTATGAAATCAAATGTTTTCGATTGCACAATTCAACCAGCAGATTAGTTGTAACGGCCAATGTGTGGAGACAACAGATTTGAATGAATGTGGTCAAAAACACAGGTTTTAGGGATTTGCAACAAAAAACTGGTACAGCAGCTGAAGAAGAGAACAGGAGTCACTATTTGTGTTAAATGAGTGAAAATGAATGTGTTGTCCGTTTTCATTGAACATGGTCTAAAATCATGTTTTTGGTGAGTTTACCAGCCCAAAACGATGACTGCCCTACAAGAGAGAGGACATGACAGAGTATGTGTCTTTCACATCTTTGAAAATACGTTTTAAACAGGCTACAATGAACATTGTATAAAATCAAATTTTTTTGATTGCACAATTCAACCAGCAGATTAGTTGTAACGGCCAATGTGTGGAGACAACAGATTTGAATGAATGTGGTCAAAAACACAGGTTTTAGGGATTTGCAACAAAAAACATGTACAGCACCTGAAGAAGAGAACAGGAGTCACTATTTGTGTTCGATGTGTGAAAATGAATGTGTTGTCCGTTTTCATTGAAGATGGTCTAAAATCATGTTTTAGGTGAGTTACCAGCCCAAAACGAGGACTGCCCTACAAGAGAGAGGACATGACAGAGTATGTGTCTTTCACATCTTTGAAAATACGTTTTAAACAGGTTACAATGAACATTGTATGAAATCAAATGTTTTCGATTGCACAATTCAACCAGCGGATTAGTTGTAACGGCCAATGTGTGGAGACAACAGATTTGAATGAATGTGGTCAAAAACACAGGTTTTAGGGATTTGCAACAAAAAACATGTACAGCACCTGAAGAAGAGGACAGGAGTCACTATTTGTGTTCGATGTGTGAAAATGAATGTGTTGTCCGTTTTCATTGAACATGGTCTAAAATCATGTTTTAGGTGAGTTACCAGCCCAAAACGATGACTGCCCTACAAGAGAGAGGACATGACAGATTATGTGTCTTTCACATCTTTGAAAATACGTTTTAAACAGGCTACAATGAACATTGTATAAAATCACATTTTTTCGATTGCACAATTCAACCAGCAGATTAGTTGTAACGGCCAATGTGTGGAGACAACAGATTTGAATGAATGTGGTCAAAAACACAGGTTTTAGGGATTTGCAACAAAAAACATGTACAGCACCTGAAGAAGAGAACAGGAGTCACTATTTGTGTTAAATGAGTGAAAATGAATGTGTTGTCCGTTTTCATTGAACATGGTCTAAAATCATGTTTTAGGTGAGTTACCATTCCAAAACGAGGACTGCCCTACTTGAGAGAGGACATGACAGAGTATGTGTCTTTCACATCTTTGAAAATACGTTTTAAACAGGTTACAATGAACATTGTATGAAATCAAATGTTTTCGATTGCACAATTCAACCAGCGGATTAGTTGTAACGGCCAATGTGTGGAGACAACAGATTTGAATGAATGTGGTCAAAAACACAGGTTTTAGGGATTTGCAACAAAAAACATGTACAGCACCTGAAGAAGAGAACAGGAGTCACTATTTGTGTTAAATGAGTGAAAATGAATGTGTTGTCCGTTTTCATTGAACATGGTCTAAAATCATGTTTTAGGTGAGTTACCATTCCAAAACGAGGACTGCCCTACTTGAGAGAGGACATGACAGAGTATGTGTCTTTCACATCTTTGAAAATACGTTTTAAACAGGCTACAATGAACATTGTATAAAATCACATTTTTTCGATTGCACAATTCAACCAGCAGATTAGTTGTAACGGCCAATGTGTGGAGACAACAGATTTGAATGAATGTGGTCAAAAACACAGGTTTTAGGGATTTGCAACAAAAAACTGGTACAGCAGCTGAAGAAGAGAACAGGAGTCACTATTTGTGTTAAATGAGTGAAAATGAATGTGTTGTCCGTTTTCATTGAACATGGTCTAAAATCATGTTTTTGGTGAGTTTACCTGCCCAAAACGATGACTGCCCTACAAGAGAGAGGACATGACAGAGTATGTGTCTTTCACATCTTTGAAAATACGTTTTAAACAGGCTACAATGAACATTGTATAAAATCACATTTTTTCGATTGCACAATTCAACCAGCAGATTAGTTGTAACGGCCAATGTGTGGAGACAACAGATTTGAATGAATGTGGTCAAAAACACAGGTTTTAGGGATTTGCAACAAAAAACATGTACAGCACCTGAAGAAGAGAACAGGAGTCACTATTTGTGTTAAATGAGTGAAAATGAATGTGTTGTCCGTTTTCATTGAACATGGTCTAAAATCATGTTTTAGGTGAGTTACCAGCCCAAAACGAGGACTGCCCTACTTGAGAGAGGACATGACAGAGTATGTGTCTTTCACATCTTTGAAAATACGTTTTAAACAGGTTACAATGAACATTGTATGAAATCAAATGTTTTCGATTGCACAATTCAACCAGCGGATTAGTTGTAACGGCCAATGTGTGGAGACAACAGATTTGAATGAATGTGGTCAAAAACACAGGTTTTAGGGATTTGCAACAAAAAACTGGTACAGCAGCTGAAGAAGAGAACAGGAGTCACTATTTGTGTTAAATGAGTGAAAATGAATGTGTTGTCCGTTTTCATTGAACATGGTCTAAAATCATGTTTTTGGTGAGTTTACCAGCCCAAAACGATGACTGCCCTACAAGAGAGAGGACATGACAGAGTATGTGTCTTTCACATCTTTGAAAATACGTTTTAAACAGGCTACAATGAACATTGTATAAAATCACATTTTTTCGATTGCACAATTCAACCAGCAGATTAGTTGTAACGGCCAATGTGTGGAGACAACAGATTTGAATGAATGTGGTCAAAAACACAGGTTTTAGGGATTTGCAACAAAAAACATGTACAGCACCTGAAGAAGAGAACAGGAGTCACTATTTGTGTTAAATGAGTGAAAATGAATGTGTTGTCCGTTTTCATTGAACATGGTCTAAAATCATGTTTTAGGTGAGTTACCAGCCCAAAACGAGGACTGCCCTACTTGAGAGAGGACATGACAGAGTATGTGTCTTTCACATCTTTGAAAATACGTTTTAAACAGGTTACAATGAACATTGTATGAAATCAAATGTTTTCGATTGCACAATTCAACCAGCGGATTAGTTGTAACGGCCAATGTGTGGAGACAACAGATTTGAATGAATGTGGTCAAAAACACAGGTTTTAGGGATTTGCAACAAAAAACTGGTACAGCAGCTGAAGAAGAGAACAGGAGTCACTATTTGTGTTAAATGAGTGAAAATGAATGTGTTGTCCGTTTTCATTGAACATGGTCTAAAATCATGTTTTTGGTGAGTTTACCAGCCCAAAACGATGACTGCCCTACAAGAGAGAGGACATGACAGAGTATGTGTCTTTCACATCTTTGAAAATACGTTTTAAACAGGCTACAATGAACATTGTATAAAATCAAATTTTTTTGATTGCACAATTCAACCAGCAGATTAGTTGTAACGGCCAATGTGTGGAGACAACAGATTTGAATGAATGTGGTCAAAAACACAGGTTTTAGGGATTTGCAACAAAAAACATGTACAGCACCTGAAGAAGAGAACAGGAGTCACTATTTGTGTTCGATGTGTGAAAATGAATGTGTTGTCCGTTTTCATTGAAGATGGTCTAAAATCATGTTTTAGGTGAGTTACCAGCCCAAAACGAGGACTGCCCTACAAGAGAGAGGACATGACAGAGTATGTGTCTTTCACATCTTTGAAAATACGTTTTAAACAGGTTACAATGAACATTGTATGAAATCAAATGTTTTCGATTGCACAATTCAACCAGCGGATTAGTTGTAACGGCCAATGTGTGGAGACAACAGATTTGAATGAATGTGGTCAAAAACACAGGTTTTAGGGATTTGCAACAAAAAACATGTACAGCACCTGAAGAAGAGGACAGGAGTCACTATTTGTGTTCGATGTGTGAAAATGAATGTGTTGTCCGTTTTCATTGAACATGGTCTAAAATCATGTTTTAGGTGAGTTACCAGCCCAAAACGATGACTGCCCTACAAGAGAGAGGACATGACAGATTATGTGTCTTTCACATCTTTGAAAATACGTTTTAAACAGGCTACAATGAACATTGTATAAAATCACATTTTTTCGATTGCACAATTCAACCAGCAGATTAGTTGTAACGGCCAATGTGTGGAGACAACAGATTTGAATGAATGTGGTCAAAAACACAGGTTTTAGGGATTTGCAACAAAAAACATGTACAGCACCTGAAGAAGAGAACAGGAGTCACTATTTGTGTTAAATGAGTGAAAATGAATGTGTTGTCCGTTTTCATTGAACATGGTCTAAAATCATGTTTTAGGTGAGTTACCATTCCAAAACGAGGACTGCCCTACTTGAGAGAGGACATGACAGAGTATGTGTCTTTCACATCTTTGAAAATACGTTTTAAACAGGTTACAATGAACATTGTATGAAATCAAATGTTTTCGATTGCACAATTCAACCAGCGGATTAGTTGTAACGGCCAATGTGTGGAGACAACAGATTTGAATGAATGTGGTCAAAAACACAGGTTTTAGGGATTTGCAACAAAAAACATGTACAGCACCTGAAGAAGAGAACAGGAGTCACTATTTGTGTTAAATGAGTGAAAATGAATGTGTTGTCCGTTTTCATTGAACATGGTCTAAAATCATGTTTTAGGTGAGTTACCATTCCAAAACGAGGACTGCCCTACTTGAGAGAGGACATGACAGAGTATGTGTCTTTCACATCTTTGAAAATACGTTTTAAACAGGCTACAATGAACATTGTATAAAATCACATTTTTTCGATTGCACAATTCAACCAGCAGATTAGTTGTAACGGCCAATGTGTGGAGACAACAGATTTGAATGAATGTGGTCAAAAACACAGGTTTTAGGGATTTGCAACAAAAAACATGTACAGCACCTGAAGAAGAGAACAGGAGTCACTATTTGTGTTAAATGAGTGAAAATGAATGTGTTGTCCGTTTTCATTGAACATGGTCTAAAATCATGTTTTTGGTGAGTTTACCAGCCCAAAACGATGACTGCCCTACAAGAGAGAGGACATGACAGATTATGTGTCTTTCACATCTTTGAAAATACGTTTTAAACAGGTTACAATGAACATTGTATGAAATCAAATGTTTTCGATTGCACAATTCAACCAGCAGATTAGTTGTAACGGCCAATGTGTGGAGACAACAGATTTGAATGAATGTGGTCAAAAACACAGGTTTTAGGGATTTGCAACAAAAAACTGGTACAGCAGCTGAAGAAGAGAACAGGAGTCACTATTTGTGTTAAATGAGTGAAAATTAATGTGTTGTCCGTTTTCATTGAACATGGTCTAAAATCATGTTTTTGGTGAGTTTACCAGCCCAAAACGATGACTGCCCTACAAGAGAGAGGACATGACAGATTATGTGTCTTTCACATCTTTGAAAATACGTTTTAAACAGGCTACAATGAACATTGTATAAAATCACATTTTTTCGATTGCACAATTAAACCAGCAGATTAGTTGTAACGGCCAATGTGTGGAGACAACAGATTTGAATGAATGTGGTCAAAAACACAGGTTTTAGGGATTTGCAACAAAAAACATGTACAGCACCTGAAGAAGAGAACAGGAGTCACTATTTGTGTTAAATGAGTGAAAATGAATGTGTTGTCCGTTTTCATTGAACATGGTCTAAAATCATGTTTTAGGTGAGTTACCAGCCCAAAACGAGGACTGCCCTACTTGAGAGAGGACATGACAGAGTATGTGTCTTTCACATCTTTGAAAATACGTTTTAAACAGGTTACAATGAACATTGTATGAAATCAAATGTTTTCGATTGCACAATTCAACCAGCGGATTAGTTGTAACGGCCAATGTGTGGAGACAACAGATTTGAATGAATGTGGTCAAAAACACAGGTTTTAGGGATTTGCAACAAAAAACATGTACAGCACCTGAAGAAGAGAACAGGAGTCACTATTTGTGTTAAATGAGTGAAAATGAATGTGTTGTCCGTTTGCATTGAACATGGTCTAAAATCATGTTTTAGGTGAGTTACCAGCCCAAAACGAGGACTGCCCTACTTGAGAGAGGACATGACAGAGTATGTGTCTTTCACATCTTTGAAAATACGTTTTAAACAGGTTACAATGAACATTGTATGAAATCAAATGTTTTCGATTGCACAATTCAACCAGCAGATTAGTTGTAACGGCCAATGTGTGGAGACAACAGATTTGAATGAATGTGGTCAAAAACACAGGTTTTAGGGATTTGCAACAAAAAACTGGTACAGCACCTGAAGAAGAGAACAGGAGTCACTATTTGTGTTAAATGAGTGAAAATGAATGTGTTGTCCGTTTTCATTGAACATGGTCTAAAATCATGTTTTAGGTGAGTTACCAGCCCAAAACGAGGACTGCCCTACTTGAGAGAGGACATGACAGAGTATGTGTCTTTCACATCTTTGAAAATACGTTTTAAACAGGTTACAATGAACATTGTATGAAATCAAATGTTTTCGATTGCACAATTCAACCAGCAGATTAGTTGTAACGGCCAATGTGTGGAGACAACAGATTTGAATGAATGTGGTCAAAAACACAGGTTTTAGGGATTTGCAACAAAAAACTGGTACAGCAGCTGAAGAAGAGAACAGGAGTCACTATTTGTGTTAAATGAGTGAAAATGAATGTGTTGTCCGTTTTCATTGAACATGGTCTAAAATCATGTTTTTGGTGAGTTTACCAGCCCAAAACGATGACTGCCCTACAAGAGAGAGGACATGACAGAGTATGTGTCTTTCACATCTTTGAAAATACGTTTTAAACAGGCTACAATGAACATTGTATAAAATCAAATTTTTTTGATTGCACAATTCAACCAGCAGATTAGTTGTAACGGCCAATGTGTGGAGACAACAGATTTGAATGAATGTGGTCAAAAACACAGGTTTTAGGGATTTGCAACAAAAAACATGTACAGCACCTGAAGAAGAGAACAGGAGTCACTATTTGTGTTCGATGTGTGAAAATGAATGTGTTGTCCGTTTTCATTGAAGATGGTCTAAAATCATGTTTTAGGTGAGTTACCAGCCCAAAACGAGGACTGCCCTACAAGAGAGAGGACATGACAGAGTATGTGTCTTTCACATCTTTGAAAATACGTTTTAAACAGGTTACAATGAACATTGTATGAAATCAAATGTTTTCGATTGCACAATTCAACCAGCGGATTAGTTGTAACGGCCAATGTGTGGAGACAACAGATTTGAATGAATGTGGTCAAAAACACAGGTTTTAGGGATTTGCAACAAAAAACATGTACAGCACCTGAAGAAGAGGACAGGAGTCACTATTTGTGTTCGATGTGTGAAAATGAATGTGTTGTCCGTTTTCATTGAACATGGTCTAAAATCATGTTTTAGGTGAGTTACCAGCCCAAAACGATGACTGCCCTACAAGAGAGAGGACATGACAGATTATGTGTCTTTCACATCTTTGAAAATACGTTTTAAACAGGCTACAATGAACATTGTATAAAATCACATTTTTTCGATTGCACAATTCAACCAGCAGATTAGTTGTAACGGCCAATGTGTGGAGACAACAGATTTGAATGAATGTGGTCAAAAACACAGGTTTTAGGGATTTGCAACAAAAAACATGTACAGCACCTGAAGAAGAGAACAGGAGTCACTATTTGTGTTAAATGAGTGAAAATGAATGTGTTGTCCGTTTTCATTGAACATGGTCTAAAATCATGTTTTAGGTGAGTTACCATTCCAAAACGAGGACTGCCCTACTTGAGAGAGGACATGACAGAGTATGTGTCTTTCACATCTTTGAAAATACGTTTTAAACAGGTTACAATGAACATTGTATGAAATCAAATGTTTTCGATTGCACAATTCAACCAGCGGATTAGTTGTAACGGCCAATGTGTGGAGACAACAGATTTGAATGAATGTGGTCAAAAACACAGGTTTTAGGGATTTGCAACAAAAAACATGTACAGCACCTGAAGAAGAGAACAGGAGTCACTATTTGTGTTAAATGAGTGAAAATGAATGTGTTGTCCGTTTTCATTGAACATGGTCTAAAATCATGTTTTAGGTGAGTTACCATTCCAAAACGAGGACTGCCCTACTTGAGAGAGGACATGACAGAGTATGTGTCTTTCACATCTTTGAAAATACGTTTTAAACAGGCTACAATGAACATTGTATAAAATCACATTTTTTCGATTGCACAATTCAACCAGCAGATTAGTTGTAACGGCCAATGTGTGGAGACAACAGATTTGAATGAATGTGGTCAAAAACACAGGTTTTAGGGATTTGCAACAAAAAACATGTACAGCACCTGAAGAAGAGAACAGGAGTCACTATTTGTGTTAAATGAGTGAAAATGAATGTGTTGTCCGTTTTCATTGAACATGGTCTAAAATCATGTTTTAGGTGAGTTACCAGCCCAAAACGAGGACTGCCCTACTTGAGAGAGGACATGACAGAGTATGTGTCTTTCACATCTTTGAAAATACGTTTTAAACAGGTTACAATGAACATTGTATGAAATCAAATGTTTTCGATTGCACAATTCAACCAGCGGATTAGTTGTAACGGCCAATGTGTGGAGACAACAGATTTGAATGAATGTGGTCAAAAACACAGGTTTTAGGGATTTGCAACAAAAAACATGTACAGCACCTGAAGAAGAGAACAGGAGTCACTATTTGTGTTAAATGAGTGAAAATGAATGTGTTGTCCGTTTTCATTGAACATGGTCTAAAATCATGTTTTAGGTGAGTTACCAGCCCAAAACGAGGACTGCCCTACTTGAGAGAGGACATGACAGAGTATGTGTCTTTCACATCTTTGAAAATACGTTTTAAACAGGTTACAATGAACATTGTATGAAATCAAATGTTTTCGATTGCACAATTCAACCAGCAGATTAGTTGTAACGGCCAATGTGTGGAGACAACAGATTTGAATGAATGTGGTCAAAAACACAGGTTTTAGGGATTTGCAACAAAAAACTGGTACAGCACCTGAAGAAGAGAACAGGAGTCACTATTTGTGTTAAATGAGTGAAAATGAATGTGTTGTCCGTTTTCATTGAACATGGTCTAAAATCATGTTTTAGGTGAGTTACCAGCCCAAAACGAGGACTGCCCTACTTGAGAGAGGACATGACAGAGTATGTGTCTTTCACATCTTTGAAAATACGTTTTAAACAGGTTACAATGAACATTGTATGAAATCAAATGTTTTCGATTGCACAATTCAACCAGCAGATTAGTTGTAACGGCCAATGTGTGGAGACAACAGATTTGAATGAATGTGGTCAAAAACACAGGTTTTAGGGATTTGCAACAAAAAACTGGTACAGCAGCTGAAGAAGAGAACAGGAGTCACTATTTGTGTTAAATGAGTGAAAATGAATGTGTTGTCCGTTTTCATTGAACATGGTCTAAAATCATGTTTTTGGTGAGTTTACCAGCCCAAAACGATGACTGCCCTACAAGAGAGAGGACATGACAGATTATGTGTCTTTCACATCTTTGAAAATACGTTTTAAACAGGTTACAATGAACATTGTATGAAATCAAATGTTTTCGATTGCACAATTCAACCAGCAGATTAGTTGTAACGGCCAATGTGTGGAGACAACAGATTTGAATGAATGTGGTCAAAAACACAGGTTTTAGGGATTTGCAACAAAAAACTGGTACAGCAGCTGAAGAAGAGAACAGGAGTCACTATTTGTGTTAAATGAGTGAAAATTAATGTGTTGTCCGTTTTCATTGAACATGGTCTAAAATCATGTTTTTGGTGAGTTTACCAGCCCAAAACGATGACTGCCCTACAAGAGAGAGGACATGACAGATTATGTGTCTTTCACATCTTTGAAAATACGTTTTAAACAGGCTACAATGAACATTGTATAAAATCACATTTTTTCGATTGCACAATTAAACCAGCAGATTAGTTGTAACGGCCAATGTGTGGAGACAACAGATTTGAATGAATGTGGTCAAAAACACAGGTTTTAGGGATTTGCAACAAAAAACATGTACAGCACCTGAAGAAGAGAACAGGAGTCACTATTTGTGTTAAATGAGTGAAAATGAATGTGTTGTCCGTTTTCATTGAACATGGTCTAAAATCATGTTTTAGGTGAGTTACCATTCCAAAACGAGGACTGCCCTACTTGAGAGAGGACATGACAGAGTATGTGTCTTTCACATCTTTGAAAATACGTTTTAAACAGGCTACAATGAACATTGTATAAAATCACATTTTTTCGATTGCACAATTCAACCAGCAGATTAGTTGTAACGGCCAATGTGTGGAGACAACAGATTTGAATGAATATGGTCAAAAACACAGGTTTTAGGGATTTGCAACAAAAAACATGTACAGCACCTGAAGAAGAGAACAGGAGTCACTATTTGTGTTCGAAGTGTGAAAATGAATGTGTTGTCCGTTTTCATTGAACATGGTCTAAAATCATGTTTTAGGTGAGTTACCAGCCCAAAACGATGACTGCCCTACAAGAGAGAGGACATGACAGATTATGTGTCTTTCACATCTTTGAAAATACGTTTTAAACAGGCTACAATGAACATTGTATAAAATCACATTTTTTCGATTGCACAATTCAACCAGCAGATTAGTTGTAACGGCCAATGTGTGGAGACAACAGATTTGAATGAATGTGGTCAAAAACACAGGTTTTAGGGATTTGCAACAAAAAACATGTACAGCACCTGAAGAAGAGAACAGGAGTCACTATTTGTGTTAAATGAGTGAAAATGAATGTGTTGTCCGTTTTCATTGAACATGGTCTAAAATCATGTTTTAGGTGAGTTAGCATTCCAAAACGAGGACTGCCCTACTTGAGAGAGGACATGACAGAGTATGTGTCTTTCACATCTTTGAAAATACGTTTTAAACAGGTTACAATGAACATTGTATGAAATCAAATGTTTTCGATTGCACAATTCAACCAGCGGATTAGTTGTAACGGCCAATGTGTGGAGACAACAGATTTGAATGAATGTGGTCAAAAACACAGGTTTTAGGGATTTGCAACAAAAAACATGTACAGCACCTGAAGAAGAGAACAGGAGTCACTATTTGTGTTAAATGAGTGAAAATGAATGTGTTGTCCGTTTTCATTGAACATGGTCTAAAATCATGTTTTTGGTGAGTTTACCAGCCCAAAACGATGACTGCCCTACAAGAGAGAGGACATGACAGATTATGTGTCTTTCACATCTTTGAAAATACGTTTTAAACAGGCTACAATGAACATTGTATAAAATCACATTTTTTCGATTGCACAATTCAACCAGCAGATTAGTTGTAACGGCCAATGTGTGGAGACAACAGATTTGAATGAATGTGGTCAAAAACACAGGTTTTAGGGATTTGCAACAAAAAACATGTACAGCACCTGAAGAAGAGAACAGGAGTCACTATTTGTGTTAAATGAGTGAAAATGAATGTGTTGTCCGTTTTCATTGAACATGGTCTAAAATCATGTTTTAGGTGAGTTACCAGCCCAAAACGAGGACTGCCCTACTTGAGAGAGGACATGACAGAGTATGTGTCTTTCACATCTTTGAAAATACGTTTTAAACAGGTTACAATGAACATTGTATGAAATCAAATGTTTTCGATTGCACAATTCAACCAGCGGATTAGTTGTAACGGCCAATGTGTGGAGACAACAGATTTGAATGAATGTGGTCAAAAACACAGGTTTTAGGGATTTGCAACAAAAAACATGTACAGCACCTGAAGAAGAGAACAGGAGTCACTATTTGTGTTAAATGAGTGAAAATGAATGTGTTGTCCGTTTTCATTGAACATGGTCTAAAATCATGTTTTAGGTGAGTTACCAGCCCAAAACGAGGACTGCCCTACTTGAGAGAGGACATGACAGAGTATGTGTCTTTCACATCTTTGAAAATACGTTTTAAACAGGTTACAATGAACATTGTATGAAATCAAATGTTTTCGATTGCACAATTCAACCAGCAGATTAGTTGTAACGGCCAATGTGTGGAGTCAACAGATTTGAATGAATGTGGTCAAAAACACAGGTTTTAGGGATTTGCAACAAAAAACTGGTACAGCACCTGAAGAAGAGAACAGGAGTCACTATTTGTGTTAAATGAGTGAAAATGAATGTGTTGTCCGTTTTCATTGAACATGGTCTAAAATCATGTTTTAGGTGAGTTACCAGCCCAAAACGAGGACTGCCCTACTTGAGAGAGGACATGACAGAGTATGTGTCTTTCACATCTTTGAAAATACGTTTTAAACAGGTTACAATGAACATTGTATGAAATCAAATGTTTTCGATTGCACAATTCAACCAGCAGATTAGTTGTAACGGCCAATGTGTGGAGACAACAGATTTGAATGAATGTGGTCAAAAACACAGGTTTTAGGGATTTGCAACAAAAAACTGGTACAGCAGCTGAAGAAGAGAACAGGAGTCACTATTTGTGTTAAATGAGTGAAAATGAATGTGTTGTCCGTTTTCATTGAACATGGTCTAAAATCATGTTTTTGGTGAGTTTACCAGCCCAAAACGATGACTGCCCTACAAGAGAGAGGACATGACAGATTATGTGTCTTTCACATCTTTGAAAATACGTTTTAAACAGGTTACAATGAACATTGTATGAAATCAAATGTTTTCGATTGCACAATTCAACCAGCAGATTAGTTGTAACGGCCAATGTGTGGAGACAACAGATTTGAATGAATGTGGTCAAAAACACAGGTTTTAGGGATTTGCAACAAAAAACTGGTACAGCAGCTGAAGAAGAGAACAGGAGTCACTATTTGTGTTAAATGAGTAAAAATTAATGTGTTGTCCGTTTTCATTGAACATGGTCTAAAATCATGTTTTTGGTGAGTTTACCAGCCCAAAACGATGACTGCCCTACAAGAGAGAGGACATGACAGATTATGTGTCTTTCACATCTTTGAAAATACGTTTTAAACAGGCTACAATGAACATTGTATAAAATCACATTTTTTCGATTGCACAATTAAACCAGCAGATTAGTTGTAACGGCCAATGTGTGGAGACAACAGATTTGAATGAATATGGTCAAAAACACAGGTTTTAGGGATTTGCAACAAAAAACATGTACAGCACCTGAAGAAGAGAACAGGAGTCACTATTTGTGTTCGAAGTGTGAAAATGAATGTGTTGTCCGTTTTCATTGAACATGGTCTAAAATCATGTTTTAGGTGAGTTACCAGCCCAAAACGATGACTGCCCTACAAGAGAGAGGACATGACAGATTATGTGTCTTTCACATCTTTGAAAATACGTTTTAAACAGGCTACAATGAACATTGTATAAAATCACATTTTTTCGATTGCACAATTCAACCAGCAGATTAGTTGTAACGGCCAATGTGTGGAGACAACAGATTTGAATGAATGTGGTCAAAAACACAGGTTTTAGGGATTTGCAACAAAAAACATGTACAGCACCTGAAGAAGAGAACAGGAGTCACTATTTGTGTTAAATGAGTGAAAATGAATGTGTTGTCCGTTTTCATTGAACATGGTCTAAAATCATGTTTTAGGTGAGTTACCAGCCCAAAACGAGGACTGCCCTACTTGAGAGAGGACATGACAGAGTATGTGTCTTTCACATCTTTGAAAATACGTTTTAAACAGGTTACAATGAACATTGTATGAAATCAAATGTTTTCGATTGCACAATTCAACCAGCGGATTAGTTGTAACGGCCAATGTGTGGAGACAACAGATTTGAATGAATGTGGTCAAAAACACAGGTTTTAGGGATTTGCAACAAAAAACATGTACAGCACCTGAAGAAGAGAACAGGAGTCACTATTTGTGTTAAATGAGTGAAAATGAATGTGTTGTCCGTTTTCATTGAACATGGTCTAAAATCATGTTTTAGGTGAGTTACCAGCCCAAAACGAGGACTGCCCTACTTGAGAGAGGACATGACAGAGTATGTGTCTTTCACATCTTTGAAAATACGTTTTAAACAGGTTACAATGAACATTGTATGAAATCAAATGTTTTCGATTGCACAATTCAACCAGCAGATTAGTTATAACGGCCAATGTGTGGAGACAACAGATTTGAATGAATGTGGTCAAAAACACAGGTTTTAGGGATTTGCAACAAAAAACTGGTACAGCACCTGAAGAAGAGAACAGGAGTCACTATTTGTGTTAAATGAGTGAAAATGAATGTGTTGTCCGTTTTCATTGAACATGGTCTAAAATCATGTTTTAGGTGAGTTACCAGCCCAAAACGAGGACTGCCCTACTTGAGAGAGGACATGACAGAGTATGTGTCTTTCACATCTTTGAAAATACGTTTTAAACAGGTTACAATGAACATTGTATGAAATCAAATGTTTTCGATTGCACAATTCAACCAGCAGATTAGTTGTAACGGCCAATGTGTGGAGACAACAGATTTGAATGAATGTGGTCAAAAACACAGGTTTTAGGGATTTGCAACAAAAAACTGGTACAGCAGCTGAAGAAGAGAACAGGAGTCACTATTTGTGTTAAATGAGTGAAAATGAATGTGTTGTCCGTTTTCATTGAACATGGTCTAAAATCATGTTTTTGGTGAGTTTACCAGCCCAAAACGATGACTGCCCTACAAGAGAGAGGACATGACAGAGTATGTGTCTTTCACATCTTTGAAAATACGTTTTAAACAGGCTACAATGAACATTGTATAAAATCAAATGTTTTCGATTGCACAATTCAACCAGCGGATTAGTTGTAACGGCCAATGTGTGGAGACAACAGATTTGAATGAATGTGGTCAAAAACACAGGTTTTAGGGATTTGCAACAAAAAACATGTACAGCACCTGAAGAAGAGAACAGGAGTCACTATTTGTGTTCAATGAGTGAAAATGAATGTGTTGTCCGTTTTCATTGAACATGGTCTAAAATCATGTTTTAGGTGAGTTACCAGCCCAAAACGAGGACTGCCCTACTTGAGAGAGGACATGACAGAGTATGTGTCTTTCACATCTTTGAAAATACGTTTTAAACAGGTTACAATGAACATTGTATGAAATCAAATGTTTTCGATTGCACAATTCAACCAGCAGATTAGTTGTAACGGCCAATGTGTGGAGACAACAGATTTGAATGAATGTTGTCAAAAACACAGGTTTTAGGGATTTGCAACAAAAAACATGTACAGCACCTGAAGAAGAGAACAGGAGTCACTATTTGTGTTAAATGAGTGAAAATGAATGTGTTGTCCGTTTTCATTGAACATGGTCTAAAATCATGTTTTTGGTGAGTTTACCAGCCCAAAACGATGACTGCCCTACAAGAGAGAGGACATGACAGATTATGTGTCTTTCACATCTTTGAAAATACGTTTTAAACAGGCTACAATGAACATTGTATAAAATCACATTTTTTCGATTGCACAATTCAACCAGCAGATTAGTTGTAACGGCCAATGTGTGGAGACAACAGATTTGAATGAATGTGGTCAAAAACACAGGTTTTAGGGATTTGCAACAAAAAACATGTACAGCACCTGAAGAAGAGAACAGGAGTCACTATTTGTGTTAAATGAGTGAAAATGAATGTGTTGTCCGTTTTCATTGAACATGGTCTAAAATCATGTTTTAGGTGAGTTACCAGCCCAAAACGAGGACTGCCCTACTTGAGAGAGGACATGACAGAGTATGTGTCTTTCACATCTTTGAAAATACGTTTTAAACAGGTTACAATGAACATTGTATGAAATCAAATGTTTTCGATTGCACAATTCAACCAGCGGATTAGTTGTAACGGCCAATGTGTGGAGACAACAGATTTGAATGAATGTGGTCAAAAACACAGGTTTTAGGGATTTGCAACAAAAAACATGTACAGCACCTGAAGAAGAGAACAGGAGTCACTATTTGTGTTAAATGAGTGAAAATGAATGTGTTGTCCGTTTTCATTGAACATGGTCTAAAATCATGTTTTAGGTGAGTTACCAGCCCAAAACGAGGACTGCCCTACTTGAGAGAGGACATGACAGAGTATGTGTCTTTCACATCTTTGAAAATACGTTTTAAACAGGTTACAATGAACATTGTATGAAATCAAATGTTTTCGATTGCACAATTCAACCAGCAGATTAGTTGTAACGGCCAATGTGTGGAGTCAACAGATTTGAATGAATGTGGTCAAAAACACAGGTTTTAGGGATTTGCAACAAAAAACTGGTACAGCACCTGAAGAAGAGAACAGGAGTCACTATTTGTGTTAAATGAGTGAAAATGAATGTGTTGTCCGTTTTCATTGAACATGGTCTAAAATCATGTTTTAGGTGAGTTACCAGCCCAAAACGAGGACTGCCCTACTTGAGAGAGGACATGACAGAGTATGTGTCTTTCACATCTTTGAAAATACGTTTTAAACAGGTTACAATGAACATTGTATGAAATCAAATGTTTTCGATTGCACAATTCAACCAGCAGATTAGTTGTAACGGCCAATGTGTGGAGACAACAGATTTGAATGAATGTGGTCAAAAACACAGGTTTTAGGGATTTGCAACAAAAAACTGGTACAGCAGCTGAAGAAGAGAACAGGAGTCACTATTTGTGTTAAATGAGTGAAAATGAATGTGTTGTCCGTTTTCATTGAACATGGTCTAAAATCATGTTTTTGGTGAGTTTACCAGCCCAAAACGATGACTGCCCTACAAGAGAGAGGACATGACAGATTATGTGTCTTTCACATCTTTGAAAATACGTTTTAAACAGGTTACAATGAACATTGTATGAAATCAAATGTTTTCGATTGCACAATTCAACCAGCAGATTAGTTGTAACGGCCAATGTGTGGAGACAACAGATTTGAATGAATGTGGTCAAAAACACAGGTTTTAGGGATTTGCAACAAAAAACTGGTACAGCAGCTGAAGAAGAGAACAGGAGTCACTATTTGTGTTAAATGAGTAAAAATTAATGTGTTGTCCGTTTTCATTGAACATGGTCTAAAATCATGTTTTTGGTGAGTTTACCAGCCCAAAACGATGACTGCCCTACAAGAGAGAGGACATGACAGATTATGTGTCTTTCACATCTTTGAAAATACGTTTTAAACAGGCTACAATGAACATTGTATAAAATCACATTTTTTCGATTGCACAATTAAACCAGCAGATTAGTTGTAACGGCCAATGTGTGGAGACAACAGATTTGAATGAATATGGTCAAAAACACAGGTTTTAGGGATTTGCAACAAAAAACATGTACAGCACCTGAAGAAGAGAACAGGAGTCACTATTTGTGTTCGAAGTGTGAAAATGAATGTGTTGTCCGTTTTCATTGAACATGGTCTAAAATCATGTTTTAGGTGAGTTACCAGCCCAAAACGATGACTGCCCTACAAGAGAGAGGACATGACAGATTATGTGTCTTTCACATCTTTGAAAATACGTTTTAAACAGGCTACAATGAACATTGTATAAAATCACATTTTTTCGATTGCACAATTCAACCAGCAGATTAGTTGTAACGGCCAATGTGTGGAGACAACAGATTTGAATGAATGTGGTCAAAAACACAGGTTTTAGGGATTTGCAACAAAAAACATGTACAGCACCTGAAGAAGAGAACAGGAGTCACTATTTGTGTTAAATGAGTGAAAATGAATGTGTTGTCCGTTTTCATTGAACATGGTCTAAAATCATGTTTTAGGTGAGTTACCAGCCCAAAACGAGGACTGCCCTACTTGAGAGAGGACATGACAGAGTATGTGTCTTTCACATCTTTGAAAATACGTTTTAAACAGGTTACAATGAACATTGTATGAAATCAAATGTTTTCGATTGCACAATTCAACCAGCGGATTAGTTGTAACGGCCAATGTGTGGAGACAACAGATTTGAATGAATGTGGTCAAAAACACAGGTTTTAGGGATTTGCAACAAAAAACATGTACAGCACCTGAAGAAGAGAACAGGAGTCACTATTTGTGTTAAATGAGTGAAAATGAATGTGTTGTCCGTTTTCATTGAACATGGTCTAAAATCATGTTTTAGGTGAGTTACCAGCCCAAAACGAGGACTGCCCTACTTGAGAGAGGACATGACAGAGTATGTGTCTTTCACATCTTTGAAAATACGTTTTAAACAGGTTACAATGAACATTGTATGAAATCAAATGTTTTCGATTGCACAATTCAACCAGCAGATTAGTTATAACGGCCAATGTGTGGAGACAACAGATTTGAATGAATGTGGTCAAAAACACAGGTTTTAGGGATTTGCAACAAAAAACTGGTACAGCACCTGAAGAAGAGAACAGGAGTCACTATTTGTGTTAAATGAGTGAAAATGAATGTGTTGTCCGTTTTCATTGAACATGGTCTAAAATCATGTTTTAGGTGAGTTACCAGCCCAAAACGAGGACTGCCCTACTTGAGAGAGGACATGACAGAGTATGTGTCTTTCACATCTTTGAAAATACGTTTTAAACAGGTTACAATGAACATTGTATGAAATCAAATGTTTTCGATTGCACAATTCAACCAGCAGATTAGTTGTAACGGCCAATGTGTGGAGACAACAGATTTGAATGAATGTGGTCAAAAACACAGGTTTTAGGGATTTGCAACAAAAAACTGGTACAGCAGCTGAAGAAGAGAACAGGAGTCACTATTTGTGTTAAATGAGTGAAAATGAATGTGTTGTCCGTTTTCATTGAACATGGTCTAAAATCATGTTTTTGGTGAGTTTACCAGCCCAAAACGATGACTGCCCTACAAGAGAGAGGACATGACAGAGTATGTGTCTTTCACATCTTTGAAAATACGTTTTAAACAGGCTACAATGAACATTGTATAAAATCAAATGTTTTCGATTGCACAATTCAACCAGCGGATTAGTTGTAACGGCCAATGTGTGGAGACAACAGATTTGAATGAATGTGGTCAAAAACACAGGTTTTAGGGATTTGCAACAAAAAACATGTACAGCACCTGAAGAAGAGAACAGGAGTCACTATTTGTGTTCAATGAGTGAAAATGAATGTGTTGTCCGTTTTCATTGAACATGGTCTAAAATCATGTTTTAGGTGAGTTACCAGCCCAAAACGAGGACTGCCCTACTTGAGAGAGGACATGACAGAGTATGTGTCTTTCACATCTTTGAAAATACGTTTTAAACAGGTTACAATGAACATTGTATGAAATCAAATGTTTTCGATTGCACAATTCAACCAGCAGATTAGTTGTAACGGCCAATGTGTGGAGACAACAGATTTGAATGAATGTTGTCAAAAACACAGGTTTTAGGGATTTGCAACAAAAAACTGGTACAGCACCTGAAGAAGAGAACAGGAGTCACTATTTGTGTTAAATGAGTGAAAATGAATGTGTTGTCCGTTTTCATTGAACATGGTCTAAAATCATGTTTTAGGTGAGTTACCAGCCCAAAACGAGGACTGCCCTACTTGAGAGAGGACATGACAGAGTATGTGTCTTTCACATCTTTGAAAATACGTTTTAAACAGGTTACAATGAACATTGTATGAAATCAAATGTTTTCGATTGCACAATTCAACCAGCAGATTAGTTGTAACGGCCAATGTGTGGAGACAACAGATTTGAATGAATGTGGTCAAAAACACAGGTTTTAGGGATTTGCAACAAAAAACTGGTACAGCAGCTGAAGAAGAGAACAGGAGTCACTATTTGTGTTAAATGAGTGAAAATGAATGTGTTGTCCGTTTTCATTGAACATGGTCTAAAATCATGTTTTTGGTGAGTTTACCAGCCCAAAACGATGACTGCCCTACAAGAGAGAGGACATGACAGATTATGTGTCTTTCACATCTTTGAAAATACGTTTTAAACAGGTTACAATGAACATTGTATGAAATCAAATGTTTTCGATTGCACAATTCAACCAGCAGATTA
Source organism: Coregonus lavaretus (assembly GCF_964263955.1). Lineage (NCBI taxonomy): Eukaryota > Metazoa > Chordata > Actinopteri > Salmoniformes > Salmonidae > Coregonus > Coregonus lavaretus. The sequence goes on along the minus strand of NC_140025.1, from coordinate 20,310,218 downwards.
GTTGTAACGGCCAATGTGTGGAGACAACAGATTTGAATGAATGTGGTCAAAAACACAGGTTTTAGGGATTTGCAACAAAAAACTGGTACAGCAGCTGAAGAAGAGAACAGGAGTCACTATTTGTGTTAAATGAGTGAAAATTAATGTGTTGTCCGTTTTCATTGAACATGGTCTAAAATCATGTTTTTGGTGAGTTTACCAGCCCAAAACGATGACTGCCCTACAAGAGAGAGGACATGACAGATTATGTGTCTTTCACATCTTTGAAAATACGTTTTAAACAGGCTACAATGAACATTGTATAAAATCACATTTTTTCGATTGCACAATTAAACCAGCAGATTAGTTGTAACGGCCAATGTGTGGAGACAACAGATTTGAATGAATGTGGTCAAAAACACAGGTTTTAGGGATTTGCAACAAAAAACATGTACAGCACCTGAAGAAGAGAACAGGAGTCACTATTTGTGTTAAATGAGTGAAAATGAATGTGTTGTCCGTTTTCATTGAACATGGTCTAAAATCATGTTTTAGGTGAGTTACCATTCCAAAACGAGGACTGCCCTACTTGAGAGAGGACATGACAGAGTATGTGTCTTTCACATCTTTGAAAATACGTTTTAAACAGGCTACAATGAACATTGTATAAAATCACATTTTTTCGATTGCACAATTCAACCAGCAGATTAGTTGTAACGGCCAATGTGTGGAGACAACAGATTTGAATGAATATGGTCAAAAACACAGGTTTTAGGGATTTGCAACAAAAAACATGTACAGCACCTGAAGAAGAGAACAGGAGTCACTATTTGTGTTCGAAGTGTGAAAATGAATGTGTTGTCCGTTTTCATTGAACATGGTCTAAAATCATGTTTTAGGTGAGTTACCAGCCCAAAACGATGACTGCCCTACAAGAGAGAGGACATGACAGATTATGTGTCTTTCACATCTTTGAAAATACGTTTTAAACAGGCTACAATGAACATTGTATAAAATCACATTTTTTCGATTGCACAATTCAACCAGCAGATTAGTTGTAACGGCCAATGTGTGGAGACAACAGATTTGAATGAATGTGGTCAAAAACACAGGTTTTAGGGATTTGCAACAAAAAACATGTACAGCACCTGAAGAAGAGAACAGGAGTCACTATTTGTGTTAAATGAGTGAAAATGAATGTGTTGTCCGTTTTCATTGAACATGGTCTAAAATCATGTTTTAGGTGAGTTACCATTCCAAAACGAGGACTGCCCTACTTGAGAGAGGACATGACAGAGTATGTGTCTTTCACATCTTTGAAAATACGTTTTAAACAGGTTACAATGAACATTGTATGAAATCAAATGTTTTCGATTGCACAATTCAACCAGCGGATTAGTTGTAACGGCCAATGTGTGGAGACAACAGATTTGAATGAATGTGGTCAAAAACACAGGTTTTAGGGATTTGCAACAAAAAACATGTACAGCACCTGAAGAAGAGAACAGGAGTCACTATTTGTGTTAAATGAGTGAAAATGAATGTGTTGTCCGTTTTCATTGAACATGGTCTAAAATCATGTTTTTGGTGAGTTTACCAGCCCAAAACGATGACTGCCCTACAAGAGAGAGGACATGACAGATTATGTGTCTTTCACATCTTTGAAAATACGTTTTAAACAGGCTACAATGAACATTGTATAAAATCACATTTTTTCGATTGCACAATTCAACCAGCAGATTAGTTGTAACGGCCAATGTGTGGAGACAACAGATTTGAATGAATGTGGTCAAAAACACAGGTTTTAGGGATTTGCAACAAAAAACATGTACAGCACCTGAAGAAGAGAACAGGAGTCACTATTTGTGTTAAATGAGTGAAAATGAATGTGTTGTCCGTTTTCATTGAACATGGTCTAAAATCATGTTTTAGGTGAGTTACCAGCCCAAAACGAGGACTGCCCTACTTGAGAGAGGACATGACAGAGTATGTGTCTTTCACATCTTTGAAAATACGTTTTAAACAGGTTACAATGAACATTGTATGAAATCAAATGTTTTCGATTGCACAATTCAACCAGCGGATTAGTTGTAACGGCCAATGTGTGGAGACAACAGATTTGAATGAATGTGGTCAAAAACACAGGTTTTAGGGATTTGCAACAAAAAACATGTACAGCACTTGAAGAAGAGAACAGGAGTCACTATTTGTGTTAAATGAGTGAAAATGAATGTGTTGTCCGTTTTCATTGAACATGGTCTAAAATCATGTTTTAGGTGAGTTACCAGCCCAAAACGAGGACTGCCCTACTTGAGAGAGGACATGACAGAGTATGTGTCTTTCACATCTTTGAAAATACGTTTTAAACAGGTTACAATGAACATTGTATGAAATCAAATGTTTTCGATTGCACAATTCAACCAGCAGATTAGTTGTAACGGCCAATGTGTGGAGTCAACAGATTTGAATGAATGTGGTCAAAAACACAGGTTTTAGGGATTTGCAACAAAAAACTGGTACAGCACCTGAAGAAGAGAACAGGAGTCACTATTTGTGTTAAATGAGTGAAAATGAATGTGTTGTCCGTTTTCATTGAACATGGTCTAAAATCATGTTTTAGGTGAGTTACCAGCCCAAAACGAGGACTGCCCTACTTGAGAGAGGACATGACAGAGTATGTGTCTTTCACATCTTTGAAAATACGTTTTAAACAGGTTACAATGAACATTGTATGAAATCAAATGTTTTCGATTGCACAATTCAACCAGCAGATTAGTTGTAACGGCCAATGTGTGGAGACAACAGATTTGAATGAATGTGGTCAAAAACACAGGTTTTAGGGATTTGCAACAAAAAACTGGTACAGCAGCTGAAGAAGAGAACAGGAGTCACTATTTGTGTTAAATGAGTGAAAATGAATGTGTTGTCCGTTTTCATTGAACATGGTCTAAAATCATGTTTTTGGTGAGTTTACCAGCCCAAAACGATGACTGCCCTACAAGAGAGAGGACATGACAGATTATGTGTCTTTCACATCTTTGAAAATACGTTTTAAACAGGTTACAATGAACATTGTATGAAATCAAATGTTTTCGATTGCACAATTCAACCAGCAGATTAGTTGTAACGGCCAATGTGTGGAGACAACAGATTTGAATGAATGTGGTCAAAAACACAGGTTTTAGGGATTTGCAACAAAAAACATGTACAGCACCTGAGGAAGAGAACAGGAGTCACTATTTGTGTTAAATGAGTGAAAATGAATGTGTTGTCCGTTTTCATTGAACATGGTCTAAAATCATGTTTTAGGTGAGTTACCAGCCCAAAACGATGACTGCCCTACAAGAGAGAGGACATGACAGATTATGTGTCTTTCACATCTTTGAAAATACGTTTTAAACAGGCTACAATGAACATTGTATAAAATCACATTTTTTCGATTGCACAATTCAACCAGCAGATTAGTTGTAACGGCCAATGTGTGGAGACAACAGATTTGAATGAATATGGTCAAAAACACAGGTTTTAGGGATTTGCAACAAAAAACATGTACAGCACCTGAAGAAGAGAACAGGAGTCACTATTTGTGTTCGAAGTGTGAAAATGAATGTGTTGTCCGTTTTCATTGAACATGGTCTAAAATCATGTTTTAGGTGAGTTACCAGCCCAAAACGATGACTGCCCTACAAGAGAGAGGACATGACAGATTATGTGTCTTTCACATCTTTGAAAATACGTTTTAAACAGGCTACAATGAACATTGTATAAAATCACATTTTTTCGATTGCACAATTCAACCAGCAGATTAGTTGTAACGGCCAATGTGTGGAGACAACAGATTTGAATGAATGTGGTCAAAAACACAGGTTTTAGGGATTTGCAACAAAAAACTGGTACAGCAGCTGAAGAAGAGAACAGGAGTCACTATTTGTGTTAAATGAGTGAAAATGAATGTGTTGTCCGTTTTCATTGAACATGGTCTAAAATCATGTTTTTGGTGAGTTTACCAGCCCAAAACGATGACTGCCCTGCAAGAGAGAGGACATGACAGAGTATGTGTCTTTCACATCTTTGAAAATACGTTTTAAACAGGCTACAATGAACATTGTATAAAATCAAATTTTTTTGATTGCACAATTCAACCAGCAGATTAGTTGTAACGGCCAATGTGTGGAGACAACAGATTTGAATGAATGTGGTCAAAAACACAGGTTTTAGGGATTTGCAACAAAAAACATGTACAGCACCTGAAGAAGAGAACAGGAGTCACTATTTGTGTTCGATGTGTGAAAATGAATGTGTTGTCCGTTTTCATTGAAGATGGTCTAAAATCATGTTTTAGGTGAGTTACCAGCCCAAAACGAGGACTGCCCTACAAGAGAGAGGACATGACAGAGTATGTGTCTTTCACATCTTTGAAAATACGTTTTAAACAGGTTACAATGAACATTGTATGAAATCAAATGTTTTCGATTGCACAATTCAACCAGCGGATTAGTTGTAACGGCCAATGTGTGGAGACAACAGATTTGAATGAATGTGGTCAAAAACACAGGTTTTAGGGATTTGCAACAAAAAACATGTACAGCACCTGAAGAAGAGGACAGGAGTCACTATTTGTGTTCGATGTGTGAAAATGAATGTGTTGTCCGTTTTCATTGAACATGGTCTAAAATCATGTTTTAGGTGAGTTACCAGCCCAAAACGATGACTGCCCTACAAGAGAGAGGACATGACAGATTATGTGTCTTTCACATCTTTGAAAATACGTTTTAAACAGGCTACAATGAACATTGTATAAAATCACATTTTTTCGATTGCACAATTCAACCAGCAGATTAGTTGTAACGGCCAATGTGTGGAGACAACAGATTTGAATGAATGTGGTCAAAAACACAGGTTTTAGGGATTTGCAACAAAAAACATGTACAGCACCTGAAGAAGAGAACAGGAGTCACTATTTGTGTTAAATGAGTGAAAATGAATGTGTTGTCCGTTTTCATTGAACATGGTCTAAAATCATGTTTTAGGTGAGTTACCATTCCAAAACGAGGACTGCCCTACTTGAGAGAGGACATGACAGAGTATGTGTCTTTCACATCTTTGAAAATACGTTTTAAACAGGTTACAATGAACATTGTATGAAATCAAATGTTTTCGATTGCACAATTCAACCAGCGGATTAGTTGTAACGGCCAATGTGTGGAGACAACAGATTTGAATGAATGTGGTCAAAAACACAGGTTTTAGGGATTTGCAACAAAAAACATGTACAGCACCTGAAGAAGAGAACAGGAGTCACTATTTGTGTTAAATGAGTGAAAATGAATGTGTTGTCCGTTTTCATTGAACATGGTCTAAAATCATGTTTTTGGTGAGTTTACCAGCCCAAAACGATGACTGCCCTACAAGAGAGAGGACATGACAGAGTATGTGTCTTTCACATCTTTGAAAATACGTTTTAAACAGGTTACAATGAACATTGTATGAAATCAAATGTTTTCGATTGCACAATTCAACCAGCGGATTAGTTGTAACGGCCAATGTGTGGAGACAACAGATTTGAATGAATGTGGTCAAAAACACAGGTTTTAGGGATTTGCAACAAAAAACATGTACAGCACCTGAAGAAGAGAACAGGAGTCACTATTTGTGTTAAATGAGTGAAAATGAATGTGTTGTCCGTTTTCATTGAACATGGTCTAAAATCATGTTTTAGGTGAGTTACCAGCCCAAAACGAGGACTGCCCTACTTGAGAGAGGACATGACAGAGTATGTGTCTTTCACATCTTTGAAAATACGTTTTAAACAGGTTACAATGAACATTGTATGAAATCAAATGTTTTCGATTGCACAATTCAACCAGCAGATTAGTTGTAACGGCCAATGTGTGGAGACAACAGATTTGAATGAATGTGGTCAAAAACACAGGTTTTAGGGATTTGCAACAAAAAACTGGTACAGCACCTGAAGAAGAGAACAGGAGTCACTATTTGTGTTAAATGAGTGAAAATGAATGTGTTGTCCGTTTTCATTGAACATGGTCTAAAATCATGTTTTAGGTGAGTTACCAGCCCAAAACGAGGACTGCCCTACTTGAGAGAGGACATGACAGAGTATGTGTCTTTCACATCTTTGAAAATACGTTTTAAACAGGTTACAATGAACATTGTATGAAATCAAATGTTTTCGATTGCACAATTCAACCAGCAGATTAGTTGTAACGGCCAATGTGTGGAGACAACAGATTTGAATGAATGTGGTCAAAAACACAGGTTTTAGGGATTTGCAACAAAAAACTGGTACAGCAGCTGAAGAAGAGAACAGGAGTCACTATTTGTGTTAAATGAGTGAAAATGAATGTGTTGTCCGTTTTCATTGAACATGGTCTAAAATCATGTTTTTGTTGAGTTTACCAGCCCAAAACGATGACTGCCCTACAAGAGAGAGGACATGACAGAGTATGTGTCTTTCACATCTTTGAAAATACGTTTTAAACAGGCTACAATGAACATTGTATAAAATCACATTTTTTCGATTGCACAATTCAACCAGCAGATTAGTTGTAACGGCCAATGTGTGGAGACAACAGATTTGAATGAATGTGGTCAAAAACACAGGTTTTAGGGATTTGCAACAAAAAACATGTACAGCACCTGAAGAAGAGAACAGGAGTCACTATTTGTGTTAAATGAGTGAAAATGAATGTGTTGTCCGTTTTCATTGAACATGGTCTAAAATCATGTTTTAGGTGAGTTACCAGCCCAAAACGAGGACTGCCCTACTTGAGAGAGGACATGACAGAGTATGTGTCTTTCACATCTTTGAAAATACGTTTTAAACAGGTTACAATGAACATTGTATGAAATCAAATGTTTTCGATTGCACAATTCAACCAGCAGATTAGTTGTAACGGCCAATGTGTGGAGACAACAGATTTGAATGAATGTGGTCAAAAACACAGGTTTTAGGGATTTGCAACAAAAAACTGGTACAGCAGCTGAAGAAGAGAACAGGAGTCACTATTTGTGTTAAATGAGTGAAAATGAATGTGTTGTCCGTTTTCATTGAACATGGTCTAAAATCATGTTTTTGGTGAGTTTACCAGCCCAAAACGATGACTGCCCTACAAGAGAGAGGACATGACAGAGTATGTGTCTTTCACATCTTTGAAAATACGTTTTAAACAGGCTACAATGAACATTGTATAAAATCACATTTTTTCGATTGCACAATTCAACCAGCAGATTAGTTGTAACGGCCAATGTGTGGAGACAACAGATTTGAATGAATGTGGTCAAAAACACAGGTTTTAGGGATTTGCAACAAAAAACATGTACAGCACCTGAAGAAGAGAACAGGAGTCACTATTTGTGTTAAATGAGTGAAAATGAATGTGTTGTCCGTTTTCATTGAACATGGTCTAAAATCATGTTTTAGGTGAGTTACCAGCCCAAAACGAGGACTGCCCTACTTGAGAGAGGACATGACAGAGTATGTGTCTTTCACATCTTTGAAAATACGTTTTAAACAGGTTACAATGAACATTGTATGAAATCAAATGTTTTCGATTGCACAATTCAACCAGCGGATTAGTTGTAACGGCCAATGTGTGGAGACAACAGATTTGAATGAATGTGGTCAAAAACACAGGTTTTAGGGATTTGCAACAAAAAACATGTACAGCACCTGAAGAAGAGAACAGGAGTCACTATTTGTGTTAAATGAGTGAAAATGAATGTGTTGTCCGTTTTCATTGAACATGGTCTAAAATCATGTTTTAGGTGAGTTACCAGCCCAAAACGAGGACTGCCCTACTTGAGAGAGGACATGACAGAGTATGTGTCTTTCACATCTTTGAAAATACGTTTTAAACAGGTTACAATGAACATTGTATGAAATCAAATGTTTTCGATTGCACAATTCAACCAGCAGATTAGTTGTAACGGCCAATGTGTGGAGACAACAGATTTGAATGAATGTGGTCAAAAACACAGGTTTTAGGGATTTGCAACAAAAAACTGGTACAGCACCTGAAGAAGAGAACAGGAGTCACTATTTGTGTTAAATGAGTGAAAATGAATGTGTTGTCCGTTTTCATTGAACATGGTCTAAAATCATGTTTTAGGTGAGTTACCAGCCCAAAACGAGGACTGCCCTACTTGAGAGAGGACATGACAGAGTATGTGTCTTTCACATCTTTGAAAATACGTTTTAAACAGGTTACAATGAACATTGTATGAAATCAAATGTTTTCGATTGCACAATTCAACCAGCAGATTAGTTGTAACGGCCAATGTGTGGAGACAACAGATTTGAATGAATGTGGTCAAAAACACAGGTTTTAGGGATTTGCAACAAAAAACTGGTACAGCAGCTGAAGAAGAGAACAGGAGTCACTATTTGTGTTAAATGAGTGAAAATGAATGTGTTGTCCGTTTTCATTGAACATGGTCTAAAATCATGTTTTTGGTGAGTTTACCAGCCCAAAACGATGACTGCCCTACAAGAGAGAGGACATGACAGAGTATGTGTCTTTCACATCTTTGAAAATACGTTTTAAACAGGCTACAATGAACATTGTATAAAATCAAATTTTTTTGATTGCACAATTCAACCAGCAGATTAGTTGTAACGGCCAATGTGTGGAGACAACAGATTTGAATGAATGTGGTCAAAAACACAGGTTTTAGGGATTTGCAACAAAAAACATGTACAGCACCTGAAGAAGAGAACAGGAGTCACTATTTGTGTTCGATGTGTGAAAATGAATGTGTTGTCCGTTTTCATTGAAGATGGTCTAAAATCATGTTTTAGGTGAGTTACCAGCCCAAAACGAGGACTGCCCTACAAGAGAGAGGACATGACAGAGTATGTGTCTTTCACATCTTTGAAAATACGTTTTAAACAGGTTACAATGAACATTGTATGAAATCAAATGTTTTCGATTGCACAATTCAACCAGCGGATTAGTTGTAACGGCCAATGTGTGGAGACAACAGATTTGAATGAATGTGGTCAAAAACACAGGTTTTAGGGATTTGCAACAAAAAACATGTACAGCACCTGAAGAAGAGAACAGGAGTCACTATTTGTGTTAAATGAGTGAAAATGAATGTGTTGTCCGTTTTCATTGAACATGGTCTAAAATCATGTTTTAGGTGAGTTACCAGCCCAAAACGAGGACTGCCCTACTTGAGAGAGGCCATGACAGAGTATGTGTCTTTCACATCTTTGAAAATACGTTTTAAACAGGTTACAATGAACATTGTATGAAATCAAATGTTTTCGATTGCACAATTCAACCAGCAGATTAGTTGTAACGGCCAATGTGTGGAGACAACAGATTTGAATGAATGTGGTCAAAAACACAGGTTTTAGGGATTTGCAACAAAAAACTGGTACAGCACCTGAAGAAGAGAACAGGAGTCACTATTTGTGTTAAATGAGTGAAAATGAATGTGTTGTCCGTTTTCATTGAACATGGTCTAAAATCATGTTTTAGGTGAGTTACCAGCCCAAAACGAGGACTGCCCTACTTGAGAGAGGACATGACAGAGTATGTGTCTTTCACATCTTTGAAAATACGTTTTAAACAGGTTACAATGAACATTGTATGAAATCAAATGTTTTCGATTGCACAATTCAACCAGCAGATTAGTTGTAACGGCCAATGTGTGGAGACAACAGATTTGAATGAATGTGGTCAAAAACACAGGTTTTAGGGATTTGCAACAAAAAACTGGTACAGCAGCTGAAGAAGAGAACAGGAGTCACTATTTGTGTTAAATGAGTGAAAATGAATGTGTTGTCCGTTTTCATTGAACATGGTCTAAAATCATGTTTTTGGTGAGTTTACCAGCCCAAAACGATGACTGCCCTACAAGAGAGAGGACATGACAGAGTATGTGTCTTTCACATCTTTGAAAATACGTTTTAAACAGGCTACAATGAACATTGTATAAAATCAAATTTTTTTGATTGCACAATTCAACCAGCAGATTAGTTGTAACGGCCAATGTGTGGAGACAACAGATTTGAATGAATGTGGTCAAAAACACAGGTTTTAGGGATTTGCAACAAAAAACATGTACAGCACCTGAAGAAGAGAACAGGAGTCACTATTTGTGTTCGATGTGTGAAAATGAATGTGTTGTCCGTTTTCATTGAAGATGGTCTAAAATCATGTTTTAGGTGAGTTACCAGCCCAAAACGAGGACTGCCCTACTTGAGAGAGGACATGACAGAGTATGTGTCTTTCACATCTTTGAAAATACGTTTTAAACAGGTTACAATGAACATTGTATAAAATCAAATTTTTTTGATTGCACAATTCAACCAGCAGATTAGTTGTAACGGCCAATGTGTGGAGACAACAGATTTGAATGAATGTGGTCAAAAACACAGGTTTTAGGGATTTGCAACAAAAAACATGTACAGCACCTGAAGAAGAGAACAGGAGTCACTATTTGTGTTCGATGTGTGAAAATGAATGTGTTGTCCGTTTTCATTGAAGATGGTCTAAAATCATGTTTTAGGTGAGTTACCAGCCCAAAACGAGGACTGCCCTACTTGAGAGAGGACATGACAGAGTATGTGTCTTTCACATCTTTGAAAATACGTTTTAAACAGGTTACAATGAACATTGTATGAAATCAAATGTTTTCGATTGCACAATTCAACCAGCAGATTAGTTGTAACGGCCAATGTGTGGAGACAACAGATTTGAATGAATGTGGTCAAAAACACAGGTTTTAGGGATTTGCAACAAAAAACTGGTACAGCAGCTGAAGAAGAGAACAGGAGTCACTATTTGTGTTAAATGACTGAAAATGAATGTGTTGTCCGTTTTCATTGAACATGGTCTAAAATCATGTTTTTGGTGAGTTTACCAGCCCAAAACGATGACTGCCCTACAAGAGAGAGGACATGACAGAGTATGTGTCTTTCACATCTTTGAAAATACGTTTTAAACAGGCTACAATGAACATTGTATAAAATCACATTTTTTCGATTGCACAATTCAACCAGCAGATTAGTTGTAACGGCCAATGTGTGGAGACAACAGATTTGAATGAATGTGGTCAAAAACACAGGTTTTAGGGATTTGCAACAAAAAACATGTACAGCACCTGAAGAAGAGAACAGGAGTCACTATTTGTGTTAAATGAGTGAAAATGAATGTGTTGTCCGTTTTCATTGAACATGGTCTAAAATCATGTTTTAGGTGAGTTACCAGCCCAAAACGAGGACTGCCCTACTTGAGAGAGGACATGACAGAGTATGTGTCTTTCACATCTTTGAAAATACGTTTTAAACAGGTTACAATGAACATTGTATGAAATCAAATGTTTTCGATTGCACAATTCAACCAGCGGATTAGTTGTAACGGCCAATGTGTGGAGACAACAGATTTGAATGAATGTGGTCAAAAACACAGGTTTTAGGGATTTGCAACAAAAAACATGTACAGCACCTGAAGAAGAGAACAGGAGTCACTATTTGTGTTAAATGAGTGAAAATGAATGTGTTGTCCGTTTTCATTGAACATGGTCTAAAATCATGTTTTAGGTGAGTTACCAGCCCAAAACGAGGACTGCCCTACTTGAGAGAGGACATGACAGAGTATGTGTCTTTCACATCTTTGAAAATACGTTTTAAACAGGTTACAATGAACATTGTATGAAATCAAATGTTTTCGATTGCACAATTCAACCAGCAGATTAGTTGTAACGGCCAATGTGTGGAGACAACAGATTTGAATGAATGTGGTCAAAAACACAGGTTTTAGGGATTTGCAACAAAAAACTGGTACAGCAGCTGAAGAAGAGAACAGGAGTCACTATTTGTGTTAAATGAGTGAAAATGAATGTGTTGTCCGTTTTCATTGAACATGGTCTAAAATCATGTTTTTGGTGAGTTTACCAGCCCAAAACGATGACTGCCCTACAAGAGAGAGGACATGACAGAGTATGTGTCTTTCACATCTTTGAAAATACGTTTTAAACAGGCTACAATGAACATTGTATAAAATCAAATTTTTTTGATTGCACAATTCAACCAGCAGATTAGTTGTAACGGCCAATGTGTGGAGACAACAGATTTGAATGAATGTGGTCAAAAACACAGGTTTTAGGGATTTGCAACAAAAAACATGTACAGCACCTGAAGAAGAGAACAGGAGTCACTATTTGTGTTCGATGTGTGAAAATGAATGTGTTGTCCGTTTTCATTGAAGATGGTCTAAAATCATGTTTTAGGTGAGTTACCAGCCCAAAACGAGGACTGCCCTACAAGAGAGAGGACATGACAGAGTATGTGTCTTTCACATCTTTGAAAATACGTTTTAAACAGGTTACAATGAACATTGTATGAAATCAAATGTTTTCGATTGCACAATTCAACCAGCGGATTAGTTGTAACGGCCAATGTGTGGAGACAACAGATTTGAATGAATGTGGTCAAAAACACAGGTTTTAGGGATTTGCAACAAAAAACATGTACAGCACCTGAAGAAGAGAACAGGAGTCACTATTTGTGTTAAATGAGTGAAAATGAATGTGTTGTCCGTTTTCATTGAACATGGTCTAAAATCATGTTTTAGGTGAGTTACCAGCCCAAAACGAGGACTGCCCTACTTGAGAGAGGACATGACAGAGTATGTGTCTTTCACATCTTTGAAAATACGTTTTAAACAGGTTACAATGAACATTGTATGAAATCAAATGTTTTCGATTGCACAATTCAACCAGCAGATTAGTTGTAACGGCCAATGTGTGGAGACAACAGATTTGAATGAATGTGGTCAAAAACACAGGTTTTAGGGATTTGCAACAAAAAACTGGTACAGCACCTGAAGAAGAGAACAGGAGTCACTATTTGTGTTAAATGAGTGAAAATGAATGTGTTGTCCGTTTTCATTGAACATGGTCTAAAATCATGTTTTAGGTGAGTTACCAGCCCAAAACGAGGACTGCCCTACTTGAGAGAGGACATGACAGAGTATGTGTCTTTCACATCTTTGAAAATACGTTTTAAACAGGTTACAATGAACATTGTATGAAATCAAATGTTTTCGATTGCACAATTCAACCAGCAGATTAGTTGTAACGGCCAATGTGTGGAGACAACAGATTTGAATGAATGTGGTCAAAAACACAGGTTTTAGGGATTTGCAACAAAAAACTGGTACAGCAGCTGAAGAAGAGAACAGGAGTCACTATTTGTGTTAAATGAGTGAAAATGAATGTGTTGTCCGTTTTCATTGAACATGGTCTAAAATCATGTTTTTGGTGAGTTTACCAGCCCAAAACGATGACTGCCCTACAAGAGAGAGGACATGACAGAGTATGTGTCTTTCACATCTTTGAAAATACGTTTTAAACAGGCTACAATGAACATTGTATAAAATCAAATTTTTTTGATTGCACAATTCAACCAGCAGATTAGTTGTAACGGCCAATGTGTGGAGACAACAGATTTGAATGAATGTGGTCAAAAACACAGGTTTTAGGGATTTGCAACAAAAAACATGTACAGCACCTGAAGAAGAGAACAGGAGTCACTATTTGTGTTCGATGTGTGAAAATGAATGTGTTGTCCGTTTTCATTGAAGATGGTCTAAAATCATGTTTTAGGTGAGTTACCAGCCCAAAACGAGGACTGCCCTACAAGAGAGAGGACATGACAGAGTATGTGTCTTTCACATCTTTGAAAATACGTTTTAAACAGGTTACAATGAACATTGTATGAAATCAAATGTTTTCGATTGCACAATTCAACCAGCGGATTAGTTGTAACGGCCAATGTGTGGAGACAACAGATTTGAATGAATGTGGTCAAAAACACAGGTTTTAGGGATTTGCAACAAAAAACATGTACAGCACCTGAAGAAGAGAACAGGAGTCACTATTTGTGTTAAATGAGTGAAAATGAATGTGTTGTCCGTTTTCATTGAACATGGTCTAAAATCATGTTTTAGGTGAGTTACCAGCCCAAAACGAGGACTGCCCTACTTGAGAGAGGACATGACAGAGTATGTGTCTTTCACATCTTTGAAAATACGTTTTAAACAGGTTACAATGAACATTGTATGAAATCAAATGTTTTCGATTGCACAATTCAACCAGCAGATTAGTTGTAACGGCCAATGTGTGGAGACAACAGATTTGAATGAATGTGGTCAAAAACACAGGTTTTAGGGATTTGCAACAAAAAACTGGTACAGCACCTGAAGAAGAGAACAGGAGTCACTATTTGTGTTAAATGAGTGAAAATGAATGTGTTGTCCGTTTTCATTGAACATGGTCTAAAATCATGTTTTAGGTGAGTTACCAGCCCAAAACGAGGACTGCCCTACTTGAGAGAGGACATGACAGAGTATGTGTCTTTCACATCTTTGAAAATACGTTTTAAACAGGTTACAATGAACATTGTATGAAATCAAATGTTTTCGATTGCACAATTCAACCAGCAGATTAGTTGTAACGGCCAATGTGTGGAGACAACAGATTTGAATGAATGTGGTCAAAAACACAGGTTTTAGGGATTTGCAACAAAAAACTGGTACAGCAGCTGAAGAAGAGAACAGGAGTCACTATTTGTGTTAAATGAGTGAAAATGAATGTGTTGTCCGTTTTCATTGAACATGGTCTAAAATCATGTTTTTGGTGAGTTTACCAGCCCAAAACGATGACTGCCCTACAAGAGAGAGGACATGACAGAGTATGTGTCTTTCACATCTTTGAAAATACGTTTTAAACAGGCTACAATGAACATTGTATAAAATCAAATTTTTTTGATTGCACAATTCAACCAGCAGATTAGTTGTAACGGCCAATGTGTGGAGACAACAGATTTGAATGAATGTGGTCAAAAACACAGGTTTTAGGGATTTGCAACAAAAAACATGTACAGCACCTGAAGAAGAGAACAGGAGTCACTATTTGTGTTCGATGTGTGAAAATGAATGTGTTGTCCGTTTTCATTGAAGATGGTCTAAAATCATGTTTTAGGTGAGTTACCAGCCCAAAACGAGGACTGCCCTACAAGAGAGAGGACATGACAGAGTATGTGTCTTTCACATCTTTGAAAATACGTTTTAAACAGGTTACAATGAACATTGTATGAAATCAAATGTTTTCGATTGCACAATTCAACCAGCGGATTAGTTGTAACGGCCAATGTGTGGAGACAACAGATTTGAATGAATGTGGTCAAAAACACAGGTTTTAGGGATTTGCAACAAAAAACATGTACAGCACCTGAAGAAGAGGACAGGAGTCACTATTTGTGTTCGATGTGTGAAAATGAATGTGTTGTCCGTTTTCATTGAAAATGGTCTAAAATCATGTTTTAGGTGAGTTACCAGCCCAAAACGATGACTGCCCTACAAGAGAGAGGACATGACAGATTATGTGTCTTTCACATCTTTGAAAATACGTTTTAAACAGGCTACAATGAACATTGTATAAAATCACATTTTTTCGATTGCACAATTCAACCAGCAGATTAGTTGTAACGGCCAGTGTGGAGACAACAGATTTGAATGAATGTGGTCAAAAACACAGGTTTTAGGGATTTGCAACAAAAAACATGTACAGCACCTGAAGAAGAGAACAGGAGTCACTATTTGTGTTAAATGAGTGAAAATGAATGTGTTGTCCGTTTTCATTGAACATGGTCTAAAATCATGTTTTAGGTGAGTTACCAGCCCAAAACGAGGACTGCCCTACTTGAGAGAGGACATGACAGAGTATGTGTCTTTCACATCTTTGAAAATACGTTTTAAACAGGTTACAATGAACATTGTATGAAATCAAATGTTTTCGATTGCACAATTCAACCAGCAGATTAGTTGTAACGGCCAATGTGTGGAGACAACAGATTTGAATGAATGTGGTCAAAAACACAGGTTTTAGGGATTTGCAACAAAAAACTGGTACAGCAGCTGAAGAAGAGAACAGGAGTCACTATTTGTGTTAAATGAGTGAAAATGAATGTGTTGTCCGTTTTCATTGAACATGGTCTAAAATCATGTTTTTGGTGAGTTTACCAGCCCAAAACGATGACTGCCCTACAAGAGAGAGGACATGACAGAGTATGTGTCTTTCACATCTTTGAAAATACGTTTTAAACAGGCTACAATGAACATTGTATAAAATCAAATTTTTTTGATTGCACAATTCAACCAGCAGATTAGTTGTAACGGCCAATGTGTGGAGACAACAGATTTGAATGAATGTGGTCAAAAACACAGGTTTTAGGGATTTGCAACAAAAAACATGTACAGCACCTGAAGAAGAGAACAGGAGTCACTATTTGTGTTCGATGTGTGAAAATGAATGTGTTGTCCGTTTTCATTGAAGATGGTCTAAAATCATGTTTTAGGTGAGTTACCAGCCCAAAACGAGGACTGCCCTACTTGAGAGAGGACATGACAGAGTATGTGTCTTTCACATCTTTGAAAATACGTTTTAAACAGGTTACAATGAACATTGTATAAAATCAAATTTTTTTGATTGCACAATTCAACCAGCAGATTAGTTGTAACGGCCAATGTGTGGAGACAACAGATTTGAATGAATGTGGTCAAAAACACAGGTTTTAGGGATTTGCAACAAAAAACATGTACAGCACCTGAAGAAGAGAACAGGAGTCACTATTTGTGTTCGATGTGTGAAAATGAATGTGTTGTCCGTTTTCATTGAAGATGGTCTAAAATCATGTTTTAGGTGAGTTACCAGCCCAAAACGAGGACTGCCCTACTTGAGAGAGGACATGACAGAGTATGTGTCTTTCACATCTTTGAAAATACGTTTTAAACAGGTTACAATGAACATTGTATGAAATCAAATGTTTTCGATTGCACAATTCAACCAGCAGATTAGTTGTAACGGCCAATGTGTGGAGACAACAGATTTGAATGAATGTGGTCAAAAACACAGGTTTTAGGGATTTGCAACAAAAAACTGGTACAGCAGCTGAAGAAGAGAACAGGAGTCACTATTTGTGTTAAATGAGTGAAAATGAATGTGTTGTCCGTTTTCATTGAACATGGTCTAAAATCATGTTTTTGGTGAGTTTACCAGCCCAAAACGATGACTGCCCTACAAGAGAGAGGACATGACAGAGTATGTGTCTTTCACATCTTTGAAAATACGTTTTAAACAGGCTACAATGAACATTGTATAAAATCACATTTTTTCGATTGCACAATTCAACCAGCAGATTAGTTGTAACGGCCAATGTGTGGAGACAACAGATTTGAATGAATGTGGTCAAAAACACAGGTTTTAGGGATTTGCAACAAAAAACATGTACAGCACCTGAAGAAGAGAACAGGAGTCACTATTTGTGTTAAATGAGTGAAAATGAATGTGTTGTCCGTTTTCATTGAACATGGTCTAAAATCATGTTTTAGGTGAGTTACCAGCCCAAAACGAGGACTGCCCTACTTGAGAGAGGACATGACAGAGTATGTGTCTTTCACATCTTTGAAAATACGTTTTAAACAGGTTACAATGAACATTGTATGAAATCAAATGTTTTCGATTGCACAATTCAACCAGCGGATTAGTTGTAACGGCCAATGTGTGGAGACAACAGATTTGAATGAATGTGGTCAAAAACACAGGTTTTAGGGATTTGCAACAAAAAACATGTACAGCACCTGAAGAAGAGAACAGGAGTCACTATTTGTGTTAAATGAGTGAAAATGAATGTGTTGTCCGTTTTCATTGAACATGGTCTAAAATCATGTTTTAGGTGAGTTACCAGCCCAAAACGAGGACTGCCCTACTTGAGAGAGGACATGACAGAGTATGTGTCTTTCACATCTTTGAAAATACGTTTTAAACAGGTTACAATGAACATTGTATGAAATCAAATGTTTTCGATTGCACAATTCAACCAGCAGATTAGTTGTAACGGCCAATGTGTGGAGACAACAGATTTGAATGAATGTGGTCAAAAACACAGGTTTTAGGGATTTGCAACAAAAAACTGGTACAGCAGCTGAAGAAGAGAACAGGAGTCACTATTTGTGTTAAATGAGTGAAAATGAATGTGTTGTCCGTTTTCATTGAACATGGTCTAAAATCATGTTTTTGGTGAGTTTACCAGCCCAAAACGATGACTGCCCTACAAGAGAGAGGACATGACAGAGTATGTGTCTTTCACATCTTTGAAAATACGTTTTAAACAGGCTACAATGAACATTGTATAAAATCAAATTTTTTTGATTGCACAATTCAACCAGCAGATTAGTTGTAACGGCCAATGTGTGGAGACAACAGATTTGAATGAATGTGGTCAAAAACACAGGTTTTAGGGATTTGCAACAAAAAACATGTACAGCACCTGAAGAAGAGAACAGGAGTCACTATTTGTGTTCGATGTGTGAAAATGAATGTGTTGTCCGTTTTCATTGAAGATGGTCTAAAATCATGTTTTAGGTGAGTTACCAGCCCAAAACGAGGACTGCCCTACAAGAGAGAGGACATGACAGAGTATGTGTCTTTCACATCTTTGAAAATACGTTTTAAACAGGTTACAATGAACATTGTATGAAATCAAATGTTTTCGATTGCACAATTCAACCAGCGGATTAGTTGTAACGGCCAATGTGTGGAGACAACAGATTTGAATGAATGTGGTCAAAAACACAGGTTTTAGGGATTTGCAACAAAAAACATGTACAGCACCTGAAGAAGAGAACAGGAGTCACTATTTGTGTTAAATGAGTGAAAATGAATGTGTTGTCCGTTTTCATTGAACATGGTCTAAAATCATGTTTTAGGTGAGTTACCAGCCCAAAACGAGGACTGCCCTACTTGAGAGAGGACATGACAGAGTATGTGTCTTTCACATCTTTGAAAATACGTTTTAAACAGGTTACAATGAACATTGTATGAAATCAAATGTTTTCGATTGCACAATTCAACCAGCAGATTAGTTGTAACGGCCAATGTGTGGAGACAACAGATTTGAATGAATGTGGTCAAAAACACAGGTTTTAGGGATTTGCAACAAAAAACTGGTACAGCACCTGAAGAAGAGAACAGGAGTCACTATTTGTGTTAAATGAGTGAAAATGAATGTGTTGTCCGTTTTCATTGAACATGGTCTAAAATCATGTTTTAGGTGAGTTACCAGCCCAAAACGAGGACTGCCCTACTTGAGAGAGGACATGACAGAGTATGTGTCTTTCACATCTTTGAAAATACGTTTTAAACAGGTTACAATGAACATTGTATGAAATCAAATGTTTTCGATTGCACAATTCAACCAGCAGATTAGTTGTAACGGCCAATGTGTGGAGACAACAGATTTGAATGAATGTGGTCAAAAACACAGGTTTTAGGGATTTGCAACAAAAAACTGGTACAGCAGCTGAAGAAGAGAACAGGAGTCACTATTTGTGTTAAATGAGTGAAAATGAATGTGTTGTCCGTTTTCATTGAACATGGTCTAAAATCATGTTTTTGGTGAGTTTACCAGCCCAAAACGATGACTGCCCTACAAGAGAGAGGACATGACAGAGTATGTGTCTTTCACATCTTTGAAAATACGTTTTAAACAGGCTACAATGAACATTGTATAAAATCAAATTTTTTTGATTGCACAATTCAACCAGCAGATTAGTTGTAACGGCCAATGTGTGGAGACAACAGATTTGAATGAATGTGGTCAAAAACACAGGTTTTAGGGATTTGCAACAAAAAACATGTACAGCACCTGAAGAAGAGAACAGGAGTCACTATTTGTGTTCGATGTGTGAAAATGAATGTGTTGTCCGTTTTCATTGAAGATGGTCTAAAATCATGTTTTAGGTGAGTTACCAGCCCAAAACGAGGACTGCCCTACAAGAGAGAGGACATGACAGAGTATGTGTCTTTCACATCTTTGAAAATACGTTTTAAACAGGTTACAATGAACATTGTATGAAATCAAATGTTTTCGATTGCACAATTCAACCAGCGGATTAGTTGTAACGGCCAATGTGTGGAGACAACAGATTTGAATGAATGTGGTCAAAAACACAGGTTTTAGGGATTTGCAACAAAAAACATGTACAGCACCTGAAGAAGAGGACAGGAGTCACTATTTGTGTTCGATGTGTGAAAATGAATGTGTTGTCCGTTTTCATTGAACATGGTCTAAAATCATGTTTTAGGTGAGTTACCAGCCCAAAACGATGACTGCCCTACAAGAGAGAGGACATGACAGATTATGTGTCTTTCACATCTTTGAAAATACGTTTTAAACAGGCTACAATGAACATTGTATAAAATCACATTTTTTCGATTGCACAATTCAACCAGCAGATTAGTTGTAACGGCCAGTGTGGAGACAACAGATTTGAATGAATGTGGTCAAAAACACAGGTTTTAGGGATTTGCAACAAAAAACATGTACAGCACCTGAAGAAGAGAACAGGAGTCACTATTTGTGTTAAATGAGTGAAAATGAATGTGTTGTCCGTTTTCATTGAACATGGTCTAAAATCATGTTTTAGGTGAGTTACCATTCCAAAACGAGGACTGCCCTACTTGAGAGAGGACATGACAGAGTATGTGTCTTTCACATCTTTGAAAATACGTTTTAAACAGGTTACAATGAACATTGTATGAAATCAAATGTTTTCGATTGCACAATTCAACCAGCGGATTAGTTGTAACGGCCAATGTGTGGAGACAACAGATTTGAATGAATGTGGTCAAAAACACAGGTTTTAGGGATTTGCAACAAAAAACATGTACAGCACCTGAAGAAGAGAACAGGAGTCACTATTTGTGTTAAATGAGTGAAAATGAATGTGTTGTCCGTTTTCATTGAACATGGTCTAAAATCATGTTTTTGGTGAGTTTACCAGCCCAAAACGATGACTGCCCTACAAGAGAGAGGACATGACAGAGTATGTGTCTTTCACATCTCTGAAAATACGTTTTAAACAGGTTACAATGAACATTGTATGAAATCAAATGTTTTCGATTGCACAATTCAACCAGCGGATTAGTTGTAACGGCCAATGTGTGGAGACAACAGATTTGAATGAATGTGGTCAAAAACACAGGTTTTAGGGATTTGCAACAAAAAACATGTACAGCACCTGAAGAAGAGGACAGGAGTCACTATTTGTGTTCGATGTGTGAAAATGAATGTGTTGTCCGTTTTCATTGAACATGGTCTAAAATCATGTTTTAGGTGAGTTACCAGCCCAAAACGATGACTGCCCTACAAGAGAGAGGACATGACAGATTATGTGTCTTTCACATCTTTGAAAATACGTTTTAAACAGGCTACAATGAACATTGTATAAAATCACATTTTTTCGATTGCACAATTCAACCAGCAGATTAGTTGTAACGGCCAGTGTGGAGACAACAGATTTGAATGAATGTGGTCAAAAACACAGGTTTTAGGGATTTGCAACAAAAAACATGTACAGCACCTGAAGAAGAGAACAGGAGTCACTATTTGTGTTAAATGAGTGAAAATGAATGTGTTGTCCGTTTTCATTGAACATGGTCTAAAATCATGTTTTAGGTGAGTTACCATTCCAAAACGAGGACTGCCCTACTTGAGAGAGGACATGACAGAGTATGTGTCTTTCACATCTTTGAAAATACGTTTTAAACAGGTTACAATGAACATTGTATGAAATCAAATGTTTTCGATTGCACAATTCAACCAGCGGATTAGTTGTAACGGCCAATGTGTGGAGACAACAGATTTGAATGAATGTGGTCAAAAACACAGGTTTTAGGGATTTGCAACAAAAAACATGTACAGCACCTGAAGAAGAGAACAGGAGTCACTATTTGTGTTAAATGAGTGAAAATGAATGTGTTGTCCGTTTTCATTGAACATGGTCTAAAATCATGTTTTTGGTGAGTTTACCAGCCCAAAACGATGACTGCCCTACAAGAGAGAGGACATGACAGAGTATGTGTCTTTCACATCTCTGAAAATACGTTTTAAACAGGTTACAATGAACATTGTATGAAATCAAATGTTTTCGATTGCACAATTCAACCAGCGGATTAGTTGTAACGGCCAATGTGTGGAGACAACAGATTTGAATGAATGTGGTCAAAAACACAGGTTTTAGGGATTTGCAACAAAAAACATGTACAGCACCTGAAGAAGAGAACAGGAGTCACTATTTGTGTTAAATGAGTGAAAATGAATGTGTTGTCCGTTTTCATTGAACATGGTCTAAAATCATGTTTTAGGTGAGTTACCAGCCCAAAACGAGGACTGCCCTACTTGAGAGAGGACATGACAGAGTATGTGTCTTTCACATCTTTGAAAATACGTTTTAAACAGGTTACAATGAACATTGTATGAAATCAAATGTTTTCGATTGCACAATTCAACCAGCAGATTAGTTGTAACGGCCAATGTGTGGAGACAACAGATTTGAATGAATGTGGTCAAAAACACAGGTTTTAGGGATTTGCAACAAAAAACTGGTACAGCACCTGAAGAAGAGAACAGGAGTCACTATTTGTGTTAAATGAGTGAAAATGAATGTGTTGTCCGTTTTCATTGAACATGGTCTAAAATCATGTTTTAGGTGAGTTACCAGCCCAAAACGAGGACTGCCCTACTTGAGAGAGGACATGACAGAGTATGTGTCTTTCACATCTTTGAAAATACGTTTTAAACAGGTTACAATGAACATTGTATGAAATCAAATGTTTTCGATTGCACAATTCAACCAGCAGATTAGTTGTAACGGCCAATGTGTGGAGACAACAGATTTGAATGAATGTGGTCAAAAACACAGGTTTTAGGGATTTGCAACAAAAAACTGGTACAGCACCTGAAGAAGAGAACAGGAGTCACTATTTGTGTTAAATGAGTGAAAATGAATGTGTTGTCCGTTTTCATTGAACATGGTCTAAAATCATGTTTTAGGTGAGTTACCAGCCCAAAACGAGGACTGCCCTACTTGAGAGAGGACATGACAGAGTATGTGTCTTTCACATCTTTGAAAATACGTTTTAAACAGGTTACAATGAACATTGTATGAAATCAAATGTTTTCGATTGCACAATTCAACCAGCAGATTAGTTGTAACGGCCAATGTGTGGAGACAACAGATTTGAATGAATGTGGTCAAAAACACAGGTTTTAGGGATTTGCAACAAAAAACTGGTACAGCAGCTGAAGAAGAGAACAGGAGTCACTATTTGTGTTAAATGAGTGAAAATGAATGTGTTGTCCGTTTTCATTGAACATGGTCTAAAATCATGTTTTTGGTGAGTTTACCAGCCCAAAACGATGACTGCCCTACAAGAGAGAGGACATGACAGAGTATGTGTCTTTCACATCTTTGAAAATACGTTTTAAACAGGCTACAATGAACATTGTATAAAATCACATTTTTTCGATTGCACAATTCAACCAGCAGATTAGTTGTAACGGCCAATGTGTGGAGACAACAGATTTGAATGAATGTGGTCAAAAACACAGGTTTTAGGGATTTGCAACAAAAAACTGGTACAGCACCTGAAGAAGAGAACAGGAGTCACTATTTGTGTTAAATGAGTGAAAATGAATGTGTTGTCCGTTTTCATTGAACATGGTCTAAAATCATGTTTTAGGTGAGTTACCAGCCCAAAACGAGGACTGCCCTACTTGAGAGAGGACATGACAGAGTATGTGTCTTTCACATCTTTGAAAATACGTTTTAAACAGGTTACAATGAACATTGTATGAAATCAAATGTTTTCGATTGCACAATTCAACCAGCAGATTAGTTGTAACGGCCAATGTGTGGAGACAACAGATTTGAATGAATGTGGTCAAAAACACAGGTTTTAGGGATTTGCAACAAAAAACTGGTACAGCAGCTGAAGAAGAGAACAGGAGTCACTATTTGTGTTAAATGAGTGAAAATGAATGTGTTGTCCGTTTTCATTGAACATGGTCTAAAATCATGTTTTTGGTGAGTTTACCAGCCCAAAACGATGACTGCCCTACAAGAGAGAGGACATGACAGAGTATGTGTCTTTCACATCTTTGAAAATACGTTTTAAACAGGCTACAATGAACATTGTATAAAATCACATTTTTTCGATTGCACAATTCAACCAGCAGATTAGTTGTAACGGCCAATGTGTGGAGACAACAGATTTGAATGAATGTGGTCAAAAACACAGGTTTTAGGGATTTGCAACAAAAAACATGTACAGCACCTGAAGAAGAGAACAGGAGTCACTATTTGTGTTAAATGAGTGAAAATGAATGTGTTGTCCGTTTTCATTGAACATGGTCTAAAATCATGTTTTAGGTGAGTTACCAGCCCAAAACGAGGACTGCCCTACTTGAGAGAGGACATGACAGAGTATGTGTCTTTCACATCTTTGAAAATACGTTTTAAACAGGTTACAATGAACATTGTATGAAATCAAATGTTTTCGATTGCACAATTCAACCAGCGGATTAGTTGTAACGGCCAATGTGTGGAGACAACAGATTTGAATGAATGTGGTCAAAAACACAGGTTTTAGGGATTTGCAACAAAAAACATGTACAGCACCTGAAGAAGAGAACAGGAGTCACTATTTGTGTTAAATGAGTGAAAATGAATGTGTTGTCCGTTTTCATTGAACATGGTCTAAAATCATGTTTTAGGTGAGTTACCAGCCCAAAACGAGGACTGCCCTACTTGAGAGAGGACATGACAGAGTATGTGTCTTTCACATCTTTGAAAATACGTTTTAAACAGGTTACAATGAACATTGTATGAAATCAAATGTTTTCGATTGCACAATTCAACCAGCAGATTAGTTGTAACGGCCAATGTGTGGAGACAACAGATTTGAATGAATGTGGTCAAAAACACAGGTTTTAGGGATTTGCAACAAAAAACTGGTACAGCACCTGAAGAAGAGAACAGGAGTCACTATTTGTGTTAAATGAGTGAAAATGAATGTGTTGTCCGTTTTCATTGAACATGGTCTAAAATCATGTTTTAGGTGAGTTACCAGCCCAAAACGAGGACTGCCCTACTTGAGAGAGGACATGACAGAGTATGTGTCTTTCACATCTTTGAAAATACGTTTTAAACAGGTTACAATGAACATTGTATGAAATCAAATGTTTTCGATTGCACAATTCAACCAGCGGATTAGTTGTAACGGCCAATGTGTGGAGACAACAGATTTGAATGAATGTGGTCAAAAACACAGGTTTTAGGGATTTGCAACAAAAAACATGTACAGCACCTGAAGAAGAGAACAGGAGTCACTATTTGTGTTAAATGAGTGAAAATGAATGTGTTGTCCGTTTTCATTGAACATGGTCTAAAATCATGTTTTTGGTGAGTTTACCAGCCCAAAACGATGACTGCCCTACAAGAGAGAGGACATGACAGAGTATGTGTCTTTCACATCTCTGAAAATACGTTTTAAACAGGTTACAATGAACATTGTATGAAATCAAATGTTTTCGATTGCACAATTCAACCAGCGGATTAGTTGTAACGGCCAATGTGTGGAGACAACAGATTTGAATGAATGTGGTCAAAAACACAGGTTTTAGGGATTTGCAACAAAAAACATGTACAGCACCTGAAGAAGAGAACAGGAGTCACTATTTGTGTTAAATGAGTGAAAATGAATGTGTTGTCCGTTTTCATTGAACATGGTCTAAAATCATGTTTTAGGTGAGTTACCAGCCCAAAACGAGGACTGCCCTACTTGAGAGAGGACATGACAGAGTATGTGTCTTTCACATCTTTGAAAATACGTTTTAAACAGGTTACAATGAACATTGTATGAAATCAAATGTTTTCGATTGCACAATTCAACCAGCAGATTAGTTGTAACGGCCAATGTGTGGAGACAACAGATTTGAATGAATGTGGTCAAAAACACAGGTTTTAGGGATTTGCAACAAAAAACTGGTACAGCACCTGAAGAAGAGAACAGGAGTCACTATTTGTGTTAAATGAGTGAAAATGAATGTGTTGTCCGTTTTCATTGAACATGGTCTAAAATCATGTTTTAGGTGAGTTACCAGCCCAAAACGAGGACTGCCCTACTTGAGAGAGGACATGACAGAGTATGTGTCTTTCACATCTTTGAAAATACGTTTTAAACAGGTTACAATGAACATTGTATGAAATCAAATGTTTTCGATTGCACAATTCAACCAGCAGATTAGTTGTAACGGCCAATGTGTGGAGACAACAGATTTGAATGAATGTGGTCAAAAACACAGGTTTTAGGGATTTGCAACAAAAAACTGGTACAGCACCTGAAGAAGAGAACAGGAGTCACTATTTGTGTTAAATGAGTGAAAATGAATGTGTTGTCCGTTTTCATTGAACATGGTCTAAAATCATGTTTTAGGTGAGTTACCAGCCCAAAACGAGGACTGCCCTACTTGAGAGAGGACATGACAGAGTATGTGTCTTTCACATCTTTGAAAATACGTTTTAAACAGGTTACAATGAACATTGTATGAAATCAAATGTTTTCGATTGCACAATTCAACCAGCAGATTAGTTGTAACGGCCAATGTGTAGAGACAACAGATTTGAATGAATGTGGTCAAAAACACAGGTTTTAGGGATTTGCAACAAAAAACTGGTACAGCAGCTGAAGAAGAGAACAGGAGTCACTATTTGTGTTAAATGAGTGAAAATGAATGTGTTGTCCGTTTTCATTGAACATGGTCTAAAATCATGTTTTTGGTGAGTTTACCAGCCCAAAACGATGACTGCCCTACAAGAGAGAGGACATGACAGAGTATGTGTCTTTCACATCTTTGAAAATACGTTTTAAACAGGCTACA
Organism: Coregonus lavaretus; assembly: GCF_964263955.1. Taxonomy (NCBI): domain Eukaryota; kingdom Metazoa; phylum Chordata; class Actinopteri; order Salmoniformes; family Salmonidae; genus Coregonus; species Coregonus lavaretus. The sequence continues at coordinate 20,283,424 of NC_140025.1, read as the reverse complement.
ATGAACATTGTATAAAATCACATTTTTTCGATTGCACAATTCAACCAGCAGATTAGTTGTAACGGCCAATGTGTGGAGACAACAGATTTGAATGAATGTGGTCAAAAACACAGGTTTTAGGGATTTGCAACAAAAAACTGGTACAGCACCTGAAGAAGAGAACAGGAGTCACTATTTGTGTTAAATGAGTGAAAATGAATGTGTTGTCCGTTTTCATTGAACATGGTCTAAAATCATGTTTTAGGTGAGTTACCAGCCCAAAACGAGGACTGCCCTACTTGAGAGAGGACATGACAGAGTATGTGTCTTTCACATCTTTGAAAATACGTTTTAAACAGGTTACAATGAACATTGTATGAAATCAAATGTTTTCGATTGCACAATTCAACCAGCAGATTAGTTGTAACGGCCAATGTGTGGAGACAACAGATTTGAATGAATGTGGTCAAAAACACAGGTTTTAGGGATTTGCAACAAAAAACTGGTACAGCAGCTGAAGAAGAGAACAGGAGTCACTATTTGTGTTAAATGAGTGAAAATGAATGTGTTGTCCGTTTTCATTGAACATGGTCTAAAATCATGTTTTTGGTGAGTTTACCAGCCCAAAACGATGACTGCCCTACAAGAGAGAGGACATGACAGAGTATGTGTCTTTCACATCTTTGAAAATACGTTTTAAACAGGCTACAATGAACATTGTATAAAATCACATTTTTTCGATTGCACAATTCAACCAGCAGATTAGTTGTAACGGCCAATGTGTGGAGACAACAGATTTGAATGAATGTGGTCAAAAACACAGGTTTTAGGGATTTGCAACAAAAAACATGTACAGCACCTGAAGAAGAGAACAGGAGTCACTATTTGTGTTAAATGAGTGAAAATGAATGTGTTGTCCGTTTTCATTGAACATGGTCTAAAATCATGTTTTAGGTGAGTTACCAGCCCAAAACGAGGACTGCCCTACTTGAGAGAGGACATGACAGAGTATGTGTCTTTCACATCTTTGAAAATACGTTTTAAACAGGTTACAATGAACATTGTATGAAATCAAATGTTTTCGATTGCACAATTCAACCAGCGGATTAGTTGTAACGGCCAATGTGTGGAGACAACATATTTGAATGAATGTGGTCAAAAACACAGGTTTTAGGGATTTGCAACAAAAAACATGTACAGCACCTGAAGAAGAGAACAGGAGTCACTATTTGTGTTAAATGAGTGAAAATGAATGTGTTGTCCGTTTTCATTGAACATGGTCTAAAATCATGTTTTAGGTGAGTTACCAGCCCAAAACGAGGACTGCCCTACTTGAGAGAGGACATGACAGAGTATGTGTCTTTCACATCTTTGAAAATACATTTTAAACAGGTTACAATGAACATTGTATGAAATCAAATGTTTTCGATTGCACAATTCAACCAGCAGATTAGTTGTAACGGCCAATGTGTGGAGACAACAGATTTGAATGAATGTGGTCAAAAACACAGGTTTTAGGGATTTGCAACAAAAAACTGGTACAGCACCTGAAGAAGAGAACAGGAGTCACTATTTGTGTTAAATGAGTGAAAATGAATGTGTTGTCCGTTTTCATTGAACATGGTCTAAAATCATGTTTTAGGTGAGTTACCAGCCCAAAACGAGGACTGCCCTACTTGAGAGAGGACATGACAGAGTATGTGTCTTTCACATCTTTGAAAATACGTTTTAAACAGGTTACAATGAACATTGTATGAAATCAAATGTTTTCGATTGCACAATTCAACCAGCAGATTAGTTGTAACGGCCAATGTGTGGAGACAACAGATTTGAATGAATGTGGTCAAAAACACAGGTTTTAGGGATTTGCAACAAAAAACTGGTACAGCAGCTGAAGAAGAGAACAGGAGTCACTATTTGTCTTAAATGAGTGAAAATGAATGTGTTGTCCGTTTTCATTGAACATGGTCTAAAATCATGTTTTTGGTGAGTTTACCAGCCCAAAACGATGACTGCCCTACAAGAGAGAGGACATGACAGAGTATGTGTCTTTCACATCTTTGAAAATACGTTTTAAACAGGCTACAATGAACATTGTATAAAATCAAATTTTTTTGATTGCACAATTCAACCAGCAGATTAGTTGTAACGGCCAATGTGTGGAGACAACAGATTTGAATGAATGTGGTCAAAAACACAGGTTTTAGGGATTTGCAACAAAAAACATGTACAGCACCTGAAGAAGAGAACAGGAGTCACTATTTGTGTTCGATGTGTGAAAATGAATGTGTTGTCCGTTTTCATTGAAGATGGTCTAAAATCATGTTTTAGGTGAGTTACCAGCCCAAAACGAGGACTGCCCTACAAGAGAGAGGACATGACAGAGTATGTGTCTTTCACATCTTTGAAAATACGTTTTAAACAGGTTACAATGAACATTGTATGAAATCAAATGTTTTCGATTGCACAATTCAACCAGCGGATTAGTTGTAACGGCCAATGTGTGGAGACAACAGATTTGAATGAATGTGGTCAAAAACACAGGTTTTAGGGATTTGCAACAAAAAACATGTACAGCACCTGAAGAAGAGAACAGGAGTCACTATTTGTGTTAAATGAGTGAAAATGAATGTGTTGTCCGTTTTCATTGAACATGGTCTAAAATCATGTTTTAGGTGAGTTACCAGCCCAAAACGAGGACTGCCCTACTTGAGAGAGGACATGACAGAGTATGTGTCTTTCACATCTTTGAAAATACGTTTTAAACAGGTTACAATGAACATTGTATGAAATCAAATGTTTTCGATTGCACAATTCAACCAGCAGATTAGTTGTAACGGCCAATGTGTGGAGACAACAGATTTGAATGAATGTGGTCAAAAACACAGGTTTTAGGGATTTGCAACAAAAAACTGGTACAGCACCTGAAGAAGAGAACAGGAGTCACTATTTGTGTTAAATGAGTGAAAATGAATGTGTTGTCCGTTTTCATTGAACATGGTCTAAAATCATGTTTTAGGTGAGTTACCAGCCCAAAACGAGGACTGCCCTACTTGAGAGAGGACATGACAGAGTATGTGTCTTTCACATCTTTGAAAATACGTTTTAAACAGGTTACAATGAACATTGTATGAAATCAAATGTTTTCGATTGCACAATTCAACCAGCAGATTAGTTGTAACGGCCAATGTGTGGAGACAACAGATTTGAATGAATGTGGTCAAAAACACAGGTTTTAGGGATTTGCAACAAAAAACTGGTACAGCAGCTGAAGAAGAGAACAGGAGTCACTATTTGTGTTAAATGAGTGAAAATGAATGTGTTGTCCGTTTTCATTGAACATGGTCTAAAATCATGTTTTAGGTGAGTTACCATTCCAAAACGAGGACTGCCCTACTTGAGAGAGGACATGACAGAGTATGTGTCTTTCACATCTTTGAAAATACGTTTTAAACAGGTTACAATGAACATTGTATGAAATCAAATGTTTTCGATTGCACAATTCAACCAGCGGATTAGTTGTAACGGCCAATGTGTGGAGACAACAGATTTGAATGAATGTGGTCAAAAACACAGGTTTTAGGGATTTGCAACAAAAAACATGTACAGCACCTGAAGAAGAGAACAGGAGTCACTATTTGTGTTAAATGAGTGAAAATGAATGTGTTGTCCGTTTTCATTGAACATGGTCTAAAATCATGTTTTTGGTGAGTTTACCAGCCCAAAACGATGACTGCCCTACAAGAGAGAGGACATGACAGAGTATGTGTCTTTCACATCTCTGAAAATACGTTTTAAACAGGTTACAATGAACATTGTATGAAATCAAATGTTTTCGATTGCACAATTCAACCAGCGGATTAGTTGTAACGGCCAATGTGTGGAGACAACAGATTTGAATGAATGTGGTCAAAAACACAGGTTTTAGGGATTTGCAACAAAAAACATGTACAGCACCTGAAGAAGAGAACAGGAGTCACTATTTGTGTTCGATGTGTGAAAATGAATGTGTTGTCCGTTTTCATTGAAGATGGTCTAAAATCATGTTTTAGGTGAGTTACCAGCCCAAAACGAGGACTGCCCTACAAGAGAGAGGACATGACAGAGTATGTGTCTTTCACATCTTTGAAAATACGTTTTAAACAGGTTACAATGAACATTGTATGAAATCAAATGTTTTCGATTGCACAATTCAACCAGCGGATTAGTTGTAACGGCCAATGTGTGGAGACAACAGATTTGAATGAATGTGGTCAAAAACACAGGTTTTAGGGATTTGCAACAAAAAACATGTACAGCACCTGAAGAAGAGAACAGGAGTCACTATTTGTGTTAAATGAGTGAAAATGAATGTGTTGTCCGTTTTCATTGAACATGGTCTAAAATCATGTTTTAGGTGAGTTACCAGCCCAAAACGAGGACTGCCCTACTTGAGAGAGGACATGACAGAGTATGTGTCTTTCACATCTTTGAAAATACGTTTTAAACAGGTTACAATGAACATTGTATGAAATCAAATGTTTTCGATTGCACAATTCAACCAGCAGATTAGTTGTAACGGCCAATGTGTGGAGACAACAGATTTGAATGAATGTGGTCAAAAACACAGGTTTTAGGGATTTGCAACAAAAAACTGGTACAGCACCTGAAGAAGAGAACAGGAGTCACTATTTGTGTTAAATGAGTGAAAATGAATGTGTTGTCCGTTTTCATTGAACATGGTCTAAAATCATGTTTTAGGTGAGTTACCAGCCCAAAACGAGGACTGCCCTACTTGAGAGAGGACATGACAGAGTATGTGTCTTTCACATCTTTGAAAATACGTTTTAAACAGGTTACAATGAACATTGTATGAAATCAAATGTTTTCGATTGCACAATTCAACCAGCAGATTAGTTGTAACGGCCAATGTGTGGAGACAACAGATTTGAATGAATGTGGTCAAAAACACAGGTTTTAGGGATTTGCAACAAAAAACTGGTACAGCAGCTGAAGAAGAGAACAGGAGTCACTATTTGTGTTAAATGAGTGAAAATGAATGTGTTGTCCGTTTTCATTGAACATGGTCTAAAATCATGTTTTAGGTGAGTTACCATTCCAAAACGAGGACTGCCCTACTTGAGAGAGGACATGACAGAGTATGTGTCTTTCACATCTTTGAAAATACGTTTTAAACAGGTTACAATGAACATTGTATGAAATCAAATGTTTTCGATTGCACAATTCAACCAGCGGATTAGTTGTAACGGCCAATGTGTGGAGACAACAGATTTGAATGAATGTGGTCAAAAACACAGGTTTTAGGGATTTGCAACAAAAAACATGTACAGCACCTGAAGAAGAGAACAGGAGTCACTATTTGTGTTAAATGAGTGAAAATGAATGTGTTGTCCGTTTTCATTGAACATGGTCTAAAATCATGTTTTTGGTGAGTTTACCAGCCCAAAACGATGACTGCCCTACAAGAGAGAGGACATGACAGAGTATGTGTCTTTCACATCTCTGAAAATACGTTTTAAACAGGTTACAATGAACATTGTATGAAATCAAATGTTTTCGATTGCACAATTCAACCAGCGGATTAGTTGTAACGGCCAATGTGTGGAGACAACAGATTTGAATGAATGTGGTCAAAAACACAGGTTTTAGGGATTTGCAACAAAAAACATGTACAGCACCTGAAGAAGAGAACAGGAGTCACTATTTGTGTTAAATGAGTGAAAATGAATGTGTTGTCCGTTTTCATTGAACATGGTCTAAAATCATGTTTTAGGTGAGTTACCAGCCCAAAACGAGGACTGCCCTACTTGAGAGAGGACATGACAGAGTATGTGTCTTTCACATCTTTGAAAATACGTTTTAAACAGGTTACAATGAACATTGTATGAAATCAAATGTTTTCGATTGCACAATTCAACCAGCAGATTAGTTGTAACGGCCAATGTGTGGAGACAACAGATTTGAATGAATGTGGTCAAAAACACAGGTTTTAGGGATTTGCAACAAAAAACTGGTACAGCACCTGAAGAAGAGAACAGGAGTCACTATTTGTGTTAAATGAGTGAAAATGAATGTGTTGTCCGTTTTCATTGAACATGGTCTAAAATCATGTTTTAGGTGAGTTACCAGCCCAAAACGAGGACTGCCCTACTTGAGAGAGGACATGACAGAGTATGTGTCTTTCACATCTTTGAAAATACGTTTTAAACAGGTTACAATGAACATTGTATGAAATCAAATGTTTTCGATTGCACAATTCAACCAGCAGATTAGTTGTAACGGCCAATGTGTGGAGACAACAGATTTGAATGAATGTGGTCAAAAACACAGGTTTTAGGGATTTGCAACAAAAAACTGGTACAGCACCTGAAGAAGAGAACAGGAGTCACTATTTGTGTTAAATGAGTGAAAATGAATGTGTTGTCCGTTTTCATTGAACATGGTCTAAAATCATGTTTTAGGTGAGTTACCAGCCCAAAACGAGGACTGCCCTACTTGAGAGAGGACATGACAGAGTATGTGTCTTTCACATCTTTGAAAATACGTTTTAAACAGGTTACAATGAACATTGTATGAAATCAAATGTTTTCGATTGCACAATTCAACCAGCAGATTAGTTGTAACGGCCAATGTGTGGAGACAACAGATTTGAATGAATGTGGTCAAAAACACAGGTTTTAGGGATTTGCAACAAAAAACTGGTACAGCAGCTGAAGAAGAGAACAGGAGTCACTATTTGTGTTAAATGAGTGAAAATGAATGTGTTGTCCGTTTTCATTGAACATGGTCTAAAATCATGTTTTTGGTGAGTTTACCAGCCCAAAACGATGACTGCCCTACAAGAGAGAGGACATGACAGAGTATGTGTCTTTCACATCTTTGAAAATACGTTTTAAACAGGCTACAATGAACATTGTATAAAATCACATTTTTTCGATTGCACAATTCAACCAGCAGATTAGTTGTAACGGCCAATGTGTGGAGACAACAGATTTGAATGAATGTGGTCAAAAACACAGGTTTTAGGGATTTGCAACAAAAAACTGGTACAGCACCTGAAGAAGAGAACAGGAGTCACTATTTGTGTTAAATGAGTGAAAATGAATGTGTTGTCCGTTTTCATTGAACATGGTCTAAAATCATGTTTTAGGTGAGTTACCAGCCCAAAACGAGGACTGCCCTACTTGAGAGAGGACATGACAGAGTATGTGTCTTTCACATCTTTGAAAATACGTTTTAAACAGGTTACAATGAACATTGTATGAAATCAAATGTTTTCGATTGCACAATTCAACCAGCAGATTAGTTGTAACGGCCAATGTGTGGAGACAACAGATTTGAATGAATGTGGTCAAAAACACAGGTTTTAGGGATTTGCAACAAAAAACTGGTACAGCAGCTGAAGAAGAGAACAGGAGTCACTATTTGTGTTAAATGAGTGAAAATGAATGTGTTGTCCGTTTTCATTGAACATGGTCTAAAATCATGTTTTTGGTGAGTTTACCAGCCCAAAACGATGACTGCCCTACAAGAGAGAGGACATGACAGAGTATGTGTCTTTCACATCTTTGAAAATACGTTTTAAACAGGCTACAATGAACATTGTATAAAATCACATTTTTTCGATTGCACAATTCAACCAGCAGATTAGTTGTAACGGCCAATGTGTGGAGACAACAGATTTGAATGAATGTGGTCAAAAACACAGGTTTTAGGGATTTGCAACAAAAAACATGTACAGCACCTGAAGAAGAGAACAGGAGTCACTATTTGTGTTAAATGAGTGAAAATGAATGTGTTGTCCGTTTTCATTGAACATGGTCTAAAATCATGTTTTAGGTGAGTTACCAGCCCAAAACGAGGACTGCCCTACTTGAGAGAGGACATGACAGAGTATGTGTCTTTCACATCTTTGAAAATACGTTTTAAACAGGTTACAATGAACATTGTATGAAATCAAATGTTTTCGATTGCACAATTCAACCAGCGGATTAGTTGTAACGGCCAATGTGTGGAGACAACAGATTTGAATGAATGTGGTCAAAAACACAGGTTTTAGGGATTTGCAACAAAAAACATGTACAGCACCTGAAGAAGAGAACAGGAGTCACTATTTGTGTTAAATGAGTGAAAATGAATGTGTTGTCCGTTTTCATTGAACATGGTCTAAAATCATGTTTTAGGTGAGTTACCAGCCCAAAACGAGGACTGCCCTACTTGAGAGAGGACATGACAGAGTATGTGTCTTTCACATCTTTGAAAATACGTTTTAAACAGGTTACAATGAACATTGTATGAAATCAAATGTTTTCGATTGCACAATTCAACCAGCAGATTAGTTGTAACGGCCAATGTGTGGAGACAACAGATTTGAATGAATGTGGTCAAAAACACAGGTTTTAGGGATTTGCAACAAAAAACTGGTACAGCACCTGAAGAAGAGAACAGGAGTCACTATTTGTCTTAAATGAGTGAAAATGAATGTGTTGTCCGTTTTCATTGAACATGGTCTAAAATCATGTTTTTGGTGAGTTACCAGCCCAAAACGAGGACTGCCCTACTTGAGAGAGGACATGACAGAGTATGTGTCTTTCACATCTTTGAAAATACGTTTTAAACAGGTTACAATGAACATTGTATGAAATCAAATGTTTTCGATTGCACAATTCAACCAGCGGATTAGTTGTAACGGCCAATGTGTGGAGACAACAGATTTGAATGAATGTGGTCAAAAACACAGGTTTTAGGGATTTGCAACAAAAAACATGTACAGCACCTGAAGAAGAGAACAGGAGTCACTATTTGTGTTAAATGAGTGAAAATGAATGTGTTGTCCGTTTTCATTGAACATGGTCTAAAATCATGTTTTAGGTGAGTTACCAGCCCAAAACGAGGACTGCCCTACTTGAGAGAGGACATGACAGAGTATGTGTCTTTCACATCTTTGAAAATACGTTTTAAACAGGTTACAATGAACATTGTATGAAATCAAATGTTTTCGATTGCACAATTCAACCAGCAGATTAGTTGTAACGGCCAATGTGTGGAGACAACAGATTTGAATGAATGTGGTCAAAAACACAGGTTTTAGGGATTTGCAACAAAAAACTGGTACAGCACCTGAAGAAGAGAACAGGAGTCACTATTTGTCTTAAATGAGTGAAAATGAATGTGTTGTCCGTTTTCATTGAACATGGTCTAAAATCATGTTTTTGGTGAGTTTACCAGCCCAAAACGATGACTGCCCTACAAGAGAGAGGACATGACAGAGTATGTGTCTTTCACATCTTTGAAAATACGTTTTAAACAGGCTACAATGAACATTGTATAAAATCAAATTTTTTTGATTGCACAATTCAACCAGCAGATTAGTTGTAACGGCCAATGTGTGGAGACAACAGATTTGAATGAATGTGGTCAAAAACACAGGTTTTAGGGATTTGCAACAAAAAACATGTACAGCACCTGAAGAAGAGAACAGGAGTCACTATTTGTGTTCGATGTGTGAAAATGAATGTGTTGTCCGTTTTCATTGAAGATGGTCTAAAATCATGTTTTAGGTGAGTTACCAGCCCAAAACGAGGACTGCCCTACAAGAGAGAGGACATGACAGAGTATGTGTCTTTCACATCTTTGAAAATACGTTTTAAACAGGTTACAATGAACATTGTATGAAATCAAATGTTTTCGATTGCACAATTCAACCAGCGGATTAGTTGTAACGGCCAATGTGTGGAGACAACAGATTTGAATGAATGTGGTCAAAAACACAGGTTTTAGGGATTTGCAACAAAAAACATGTACAGCACCTGAAGAAGAGAACAGGAGTCACTATTTGTGTTAAATGAGTGAAAATGAATGTGTTGTCCGTTTTCATTGAACATGGTCTAAAATCATGTTTTAGGTGAGTTACCAGCCCAAAACGAGGACTGCCCTACTTGAGAGAGGACATGACAGAGTATGTGTCTTTCACATCTTTGAAAATACGTTTTAAACAGGTTACAATGAACATTGTATGAAATCAAATGTTTTCGATTGCACAATTCAACCAGCAGATTAGTTGTAACGGCCAATGTGTGGAGACAACAGATTTGAATGAATGTGGTCAAAAACACAGGTTTTAGGGATTTGCAACAAAAAACTGGTACAGCACCTGAAGAAGAGAACAGGAGTCACTATTTGTGTTAAATGAGTGAAAATGAATGTGTTGTCCGTTTTCATTGAACATGGTCTAAAATCATGTTTTAGGTGAGTTACCAGCCCAAAACGAGGACTGCCCTACTTGAGAGAGGACATGACAGAGTATGTGTCTTTCACATCTTTGAAAATACGTTTTAAACAGGTTACAATGAACATTGTATGAAATCAAATGTTTTCGATTGCACAATTCAACCAGCAGATTAGTTGTAACGGCCAATGTGTGGAGACAACAGATTTGAATGAATGTGGTCAAAAACACAGGTTTTAGGGATTTGCAACAAAAAACTGGTACAGCAGCTGAAGAAGAGAACAGGAGTCACTATTTGTGTTAAATGAGTGAAAATGAATGTGTTGTCCGTTTTCATTGAACATGGTCTAAAATCATGTTTTTGGTGAGTTTACCAGCCCAAAACGATGACTGCCCTACAAGAGAGAGGACATGACAGAGTATGTGTCTTTCACATCTTTGAAAATACGTTTTAAACAGGCTACAATGAACATTGTATAAAATCAAATTTTTTTGATTGCACAATTCAACCAGCAGATTAGTTGTAACGGCCAATGTGTGGAGACAACAGATTTGAATGAATGTGGTCAAAAACACAGGTTTTAGGGATTTGCAACAAAAAACATGTACAGCACCTGAAGAAGAGAACAGGAGTCACTATTTGTGTTCGATGTGTGAAAATGAATGTGTTGTCCGTTTTCATTGAAGATGGTCTAAAATCATGTTTTAGGTGAGTTACCAGCCCAAAACGAGGACTGCCCTACAAGAGAGAGGACATGACAGAGTATGTGTCTTTCACATCTTTGAAAATACGTTTTAAACAGGTTACAATGAACATTGTATGAAATCAAATGTTTTCGATTGCACAATTCAACCAGCGGATTAGTTGTAACGGCCAATGTGTGGAGACAACAGATTTGAATGAATGTGGTCAAAAACACAGGTTTTAGGGATTTGCAACAAAAAACATGTACAGCACCTGAAGAAGAGAACAGGAGTCACTATTTGTGTTAAATGAGTGAAAATGAATGTGTTGTCCGTTTTCATTGAACATGGTCTAAAATCATGTTTTAGGTGAGTTACCAGCCCAAAACGAGGACTGCCCTACTTGAGAGAGGACATGACAGAGTATGTGTCTTTCACATCTTTGAAAATACGTTTTAAACAGGTTACAATGAACATTGTATGAAATCAAATGTTTTCGATTGCACAATTCAACCAGCAGATTAGTTGTAACGGCCAATGTGTGGAGACAACAGATTTGAATGAATGTGGTCAAAAACACAGGTTTTAGGGATTCGCAACAAAAAACTGGTACAGCAGCTGAAGAAGAGAACAGGAGTCACTATTTGTGTTAAATGAGTGAAAATGAATGTGTTGTCCGTTTTCATTGAACATGGTCTAAAATCATGTTTTTGGTGAGTTTACCAGCCCAAAACGATGACTGCCCTACAAGAGAGAGGACATGACAGAGTATGTGTCTTTCACATCTTTGAAAATACGTTTTAAACAGGCTACAATGAACATTGTATAAAATCAAATTTTTTTGATTGCACAATTCAACCAGCGGATTAGTTGTAACGGCCAATGTGTGGAGACAACAGATTTGAATGAATGTGGTCAAAAACACAGGTTTTAGGGATTTGCAACAAAAAACATGTACAGCACCTGAAGAAGAGAACAGGAGTCACTATTTGTGTTAAATGAGTGAAAATGAATGTGTTGTCCGTTTTCATTGAACATGGTCTAAAATCATGTTTTAGGTGAGTTACCAGCCCAAAACGAGGACTGCCCTACTTGAGAGAGGACATGACAGAGTATGTGTCTTTCACATCTTTGAAAATACGTTTTAAACAGGTTACAATGAACATTGTATGAAATCAAATGTTTTCGATTGCACAATTCAACCAGCAGATTAGTTGTAACGGCCAATGTGTGGAGACAACAGATTTGAATGAATGTGGTCAAAAACACAGGTTTTAGGGATTTGCAACAAAAAACTGGTACAGCACCTGAAGAAGAGAACAGGAGTCACTATTTGTGTTAAATGAGTGAAAATGAATGTGTTGTCCGTTTTCATTGAACATGGTCTAAAATCATGTTTTAGGTGAGTTACCAGCCCAAAACGAGGACTGCCCTACTTGAGAGAGGACATGACAGAGTATGTGTCTTTCACATCTTTGAAAATACGTTTTAAACAGGTTACAATGAACATTGTATGAAATCAAATGTTTTCGATTGCACAATTCAACCAGCAGATTAGTTGTAACGGCCAATGTGTGGAGACAACAGATTTGAATGAATGTGGTCAAAAACACAGGTTTTAGGGATTTGCAACAAAAAACTGGTACAGCAGCTGAAGAAGAGAACAGGAGTCACTATTTGTGTTAAATGAGTGAAAATGAATGTGTTGTCCGTTTTCATTGAACATGGTCTAAAATCATGTTTTTGGTGAGTTTACCAGCCCAAAACGATGACTGCCCTACAAGAGAGAGGACATGACAGAGTATGTGTCTTTCACATCTTTGAAAATACGTTTTAAACAGGCTACAATGAACATTGTATAAAATCAAATTTTTTTGATTGCACAATTCAACCAGCAGATTAGTTGTAACGGCCAATGTGTGGAGACAACAGATTTGAATGAATGTGGTCAAAAACACAGGTTTTAGGGATTTGCAACAAAAAACATGTACAGCACCTGAAGAAGAGAACAGGAGTCACTATTTGTGTTCGATGTGTGAAAATGAATGTGTTGTCCGTTTTCATTGAAGATGGTCTAAAATCATGTTTTAGGTGAGTTACCAGCCCAAAACGAGGACTGCCCTACAAGAGAGAGGACATGACAGAGTATGTGTCTTTCACATCTTTGAAAATACGTTTTAAACAGGTTACAATGAACATTGTATGAAATCAAATGTTTTCGATTGCACAATTCAACCAGCGGATTAGTTGTAACGGCCAATGTGTGGAGACAACAGATTTGAATGAATGTGGTCAAAAACACAGGTTTTAGGGATTTGCAACAAAAAACATGTACAGCACCTGAAGAAGAGAACAGGAGTCACTATTTGTGTTAAATGAGTGAAAATGAATGTGTTGTCCGTTTTCATTGAACATGGTCTAAAATCATGTTTTAGGTGAGTTACCAGCCCAAAACGAGGACTGCCCTACTTGAGAGAGGACATGACAGAGTATGTGTCTTTCACATCTTTGAAAATACGTTTTAAACAGGTTACAATGAACATTGTATGAAATCAAATGTTTTCGATTGCACAATTCAACCAGCAGATTAGTTGTAACGGCCAATGTGTGGAGACAACAGATTTGAATGAATGTGGTCAAAAACACAGGTTTTAGGGATTCGCAACAAAAAACTGGTACAGCAGCTGAAGAAGAGAACAGGAGTCACTATTTGTGTTAAATGAGTGAAAATGAATGTGTTGTCCGTTTTCATTGAACATGGTCTAAAATCATGTTTTTGGTGAGTTTACCAGCCCAAAACGATGACTGCCCTACAAGAGAGAGGACATGACAGAGTATGTGTCTTTCACATCTTTGAAAATACGTTTTAAACAGGCTACAATGAACATTGTATAAAATCACATTTTTTCGATTGCACAATTCAACCAGCAGATTAGTTGTAACGGCCAATGTGTGGAGACAACAGATTTGAATGAATGTGGTCAAAAACACAGGTTTTAGGGATTTGCAACAAAAAACATGTACAGCACCTGAAGAAGAGAACAGGAGTCACTATTTGTGTTAAATGAGTGAAAATGAATGTGTTGTCCGTTTTCATTGAACATGGTCTAAAATCATGTTTTAGGTGAGTTACCAGCCCAAAACGAGGACTGCCCTACTTGAGAGAGGACATGACAGAGTATGTGTCTTTCACATCTTTGAAAATACGTTTTAAACAGGTTACAATGAACATTGTATGAAATCAAATGTTTTCGATTGCACAATTCAACCAGCGGATTAGTTGTAACGGCCAATGTGTGGAGACAACAGATTTGAATGAATGTGGTCAAAAACACGGGTTTTAGGGATTTGCAACAAAAAACATGTACAGCACCTGAAGAAGAGAACAGGAGTCACTATTTGTGTTAAATGAGTGAAAATGAATGTGTTGTCCGTTTTCATTGAACATGGTCTAAAATCATGTTTTAGGTGAGTTACCAGCCCAAAACGAGGACTGCCCTACTTGAGAGAGGACATGACAGAGTATGTGTCTTTCACATCTTTGAAAATACGTTTTAAACAGGTTACAATGAACATTGTATGAAATCAAATGTTTTCGATTGCACAATTCAACCAGCAGATTAGTTGTAACGGCCAATGTGTGGAGACAACAGATTTGAATGAATGTGGTCAAAAACACAGGTTTTAGGGATTTGCAACAAAAAACTGGTACAGCACCTGAAGAAGAGAACAGGAGTCACTATTTGTGTTAAATGAGTGAAAATGAATGTGTTGTCCGTTTTCATTGAACATGGTCTAAAATCATGTTTTAGGTGAGTTACCAGCCCAAAACGAGGACTGCCCTACTTGAGAGAGGACATGACAGAGTATGTGTCTTTCACATCTTTGAAAATACGTTTTAAACAGGTTACAATGAACATTGTATGAAATCAAATGTTTTCGATTGCACAATTCAACCAGCAGATTAGTTGTAACGGCCAATGTGTGGAGACAACAGATTTGAATGAATGTGGTCAAAAACACAGGTTTTAGGGATTTGCAACAAAAAACTGGTACAGCAGCTGAAGAAGAGAACAGGAGTCACTATTTGTGTTAAATGAGTGAAAATGAATGTGTTGTCCGTTTTCATTGAACATGGTCTAAAATCATGTTTTTGGTGAGTTTACCAGCCCAAAACGATGACTGCCCTACAAGAGAGAGGACATGACAGAGTATGTGTCTTTCACATCTTTGAAAATACGTTTTAAACAGGCTACAATGAACATTGTATAAAATCAAATTTTTTTGATTGCACAATTCAACCAGCAGATTAGTTGTAACGGCCAATGTGTGGAGACAACAGATTTGAATGAATGTGGTCAAAAACACAGGTTTTAGGGATTTGCAACAAAAAACATGTACAGCACCTGAAGAAGAGAACAGGAGTCACTATTTGTGTTCGATGTGTGAAAATGAATGTGTTGTCCGTTTTCATTGAAGATGGTCTAAAATCATGTTTTAGGTGAGTTACCAGCCCAAAACGAGGACTGCCCTACAAGAGAGAGGACATGACAGAGTATGTGTCTTTCACATCTTTGAAAATACGTTTTAAACAGGTTACAATGAACATTGTATGAAATCAAATGTTTTCGATTGCACAATTCAACCAGCGGATTAGTTGTAACGGCCAATGTGTGGAGACAACAGATTTGAATGAATGTGGTCAAAAACACAGGTTTTAGGGATTTGCAACAAAAAACATGTACAGCACCTGAAGAAGAGAACAGGAGTCACTATTTGTGTTAAATGAGTGAAAATGAATGTGTTGTCCGTTTTCATTGAACATGGTCTAAAATCATGTTTTAGGTGAGTTACCAGCCCAAAACGAGGACTGCCCTACTTGAGAGAGGACATGACAGAGTATGTGTCTTTCACATCTTTGAAAATACGTTTTAAACAGGTTACAATGAACATTGTATGAAATCAAATGTTTTCGATTGCACAATTCAACCAGCAGATTAGTTGTAACGGCCAATGTGTGGAGACAACAGATTTGAATGAATGTGGTCAAAAACACAGGTTTTAGGGATTTGCAACAAAAAACTGGTACAGCACCTGAAGAAGAGAACAGGAGTCACTATTTGTGTTAAATGAGTGAAAATGAATGTGTTGTCCGTTTTCATTGAACATGGTCTAAAATCATGTTTTAGGTGAGTTACCAGCCCAAAACGAGGACTGCCCTACTTGAGAGAGGACATGACAGAGTATGTGTCTTTCACATCTTTGAAAATACGTTTTAAACAGGTTACAATGAACATTGTATGAAATCAAATGTTTTCGATTGCACAATTCAACCAGCAGATTAGTTGTAACGGCCAATGTGTGGAGACAACAGATTTGAATGAATGTGGTCAAAAACACAGGTTTTAGGGATTTGCAACAAAAAACTGGTACAGCAGCTGAAGAAGAGAACAGGAGTCACTATTTGTGTTAAATGAGTGAAAATGAATGTGTTGTCCGTTTTCATTGAACATGGTCTAAAATCATGTTTTTGGTGAGTTTACCAGCCCAAAACGATGACTGCCCTACAAGAGAGAGGACATGACAGAGTATGTGTCTTTCACATCTTTGAAAATACGTTTTAAACAGGCTACAATGAACATTGTATAAAATCAAATTTTTTTGATTGCACAATTCAACCAGCAGATTAGTTGTAACGGCCAATGTGTGGAGACAACAGATTTGAATGAATGTGGTCAAAAACACAGGTTTTAGGGATTTGCAACAAAAAACATGTACAGCACCTGAAGAAGAGAACAGGAGTCACTATTTGTGTTCGATGTGTGAAAATGAATGTGTTGTCCGTTTTCATTGAAGATGGTCTAAAATCATGTTTTAGGTGAGTTACCAGCCCAAAACGAGGACTGCCCTACAAGAGAGAGGACATGACAGAGTATGTGTCTTTCACATCTTTGAAAATACGTTTTAAACAGGTTACAATGAACATTGTATGAAATCAAATGTTTTCGATTGCACAATTCAACCAGCGGATTAGTTGTAACGGCCAATGTGTGGAGACAACAGATTTGAATGAATGTGGTCAAAAACACAGGTTTTAGGGATTTGCAACAAAAAACATGTACAGCACCTGAAGAAGAGGACAGGAGTCACTATTTGTGTTCGATGTGTGAAAATGAATGTGTTGTCCGTTTTCATTGAACATGGTCTAAAATCATGTTTTAGGTGAGTTACCAGCCCAAAACGATGACTGCCCTACAAGAGAGAGGACATGACAGATTATGTGTCTTTCACATCTTTGAAAATACGTTTTAAACAGGCTACAATGAACATTGTATAAAATCACATTTTTTCGATTGCACAATTCAACCAGCAGATTAGTTGTAACGGCCAATGTGTGGAGACAACAGATTTGAATGAATGTGGTCAAAAACACAGGTTTTAGGGATTTGCAACAAAAAACATGTACAGCACCTGAAGAAGAGAACAGGAGTCACTATTTGTGTTAAATGAGTGAAAATGAATGTGTTGTCCGTTTTCATTGAACATGGTCTAAAATCATGTTTTAGGTGAGTTACCATTCCAAAACGAGGACTGCCCTACTTGAGAGAGGACATGACAGAGTATGTGTCTTTCACATCTTTGAAAATACGTTTTAAACAGGTTACAATGAACATTGTATGAAATCAAATGTTTTCGATTGCACAATTCAACCAGCGGATTAGTTGTAACGGCCAATGTGTGGAGACAACAGATTTGAATGAATGTGGTCAAAAACACAGGTTTTAGGGATTTGCAACAAAAAACATGTACAGCACCTGAAGAAGAGAACAGGAGTCACTATTTGTGTTAAATGAGTGAAAATGAATGTGTTGTCCGTTTTCATTGAACATGGTCTAAAATCATGTTTTTGGTGAGTTTACCAGCCCAAAACGATGACTGCCCTACAAGAGAGAGGACATGACAGAGTATGTGTCTTTCACATCTTTGAAAATACGTTTTAAACAGGTTACAATGAACATTGTATGAAATCAAATGTTTTCGATTGCACAATTCAACCAGCGGATTAGTTGTAACGGCCAATGTGTGGAGACAACAGATTTGAATGAATGTGGTCAAAAACACAGGTTTTAGGGATTTGCAACAAAAAACATGTACAGCACCTGAAGAAGAGAACAGGAGTCACTATTTGTGTTAAATGAGTGAAAATGAATGTGTTGTCCGTTTTCATTGAACATGGTCTAAAATCATGTTTTAGGTGAGTTACCAGCCCAAAACGAGGACTGCCCTACTTGAGAGAGGACATGACAGAGTATGTGTCTTTCACATCTTTGAAAATACGTTTTAAACAGGTTACAATGAACATTGTATGAAATCAAATGTTTTCGATTGCACAATTCAACCAGCAGATTAGTTGTAACGGCCAATGTGTGGAGACAACAGATTTGAATGAATGTGGTCAAAAACACAGGTTTTAGGGATTTGCAACAAAAAACTGGTACAGCACCTGAAGAAGAGAACAGGAGTCACTATTTGTGTTAAATGAGTGAAAATGAATGTGTTGTCCGTTTTCATTGAACATGGTCTAAAATCATGTTTTAGGTGAGTTACCAGCCCAAAACGAGGACTGCCCTACTTGAGAGAGGACATGACAGAGTATGTGTCTTTCACATCTTTGAAAATACGTTTTAAACAGGTTACAATGAACATTGTATGAAATCAAATGTTTTCGATTGCACAATTCAACCAGCAGATTAGTTGTAACGGCCAATGTGTGGAGACAACAGATTTGAATGAATGTGGTCAAAAACACAGGTTTTAGGGATTTGCAACAAAAAACTGGTACAGCACCTGAAGAAGAGAACAGGAGTCACTATTTGTGTTAAATGAGTGAAAATGAATGTGTTGTCCGTTTTCATTGAACATGGTCTAAAATCATGTTTTAGGTGAGTTACCAGCCCAAAACGAGGACTGCCCTACTTGAGAGAGGACATGACAGAGTATGTGTCTTTCACATCTTTGAAAATACGTTTTAAACAGGTTACAATGAACATTGTATGAAATCAAATGTTTTCGATTGCACAATTCAACCAGCAGATTAGTTGTAACGGCCAATGTGTGGAGACAACAGATTTGAATGAATGTGGTCAAAAACACAGGTTTTAGGGATTTGCAACAAAAAACTGGTACAGCAGCTGAAGAAGAGAACAGGAGTCACTATTTGTGTTAAATGAGTGAAAATGAATGTGTTGTCCGTTTTCATTGAACATGGTCTAAAATCATGTTTTTGGTGAGTTTACCAGCCCAAAACGATGACTGCCCTACAAGAGAGAGGACATGACAGAGTATGTGTCTTTCACATCTTTGAAAATACGTTTTAAACAGGCTACAATGAACATTGTATAAAATCACATTTTTTCGATTGCACAATTCAACCAGCAGATTAGTTGTAACGGCCAATGTGTGGAGACAACAGATTTGAATGAATGTGGTCAAAAACACAGGTTTTAGGGATTTGCAACAAAAAACATGTACAGCACCTGAAGAAGAGAACAGGAGTCACTATTTGTGTTAAATGAGTGAAAATGAATGTGTTGTCCGTTTTCATTGAACATGGTCTAAAATCATGTTTTAGGTGAGTTACCAGCCCAAAACGAGGACTGCCCTACTTGAGAGAGGACATGACAGAGTATGTGTCTTTCACATCTTTGAAAATACGTTTTAAACAGGTTACAATGAACATTGTATGAAATCAAATGTTTTCGATTGCACAATTCAACCAGCGGATTAGTTGTAACGGCCAATGTGTGGAGACAACAGATTTGAATGAATGTGGTCAAAAACACAGGTTTTAGGGATTTGCAACAAAAAACATGTACAGCACCTGAAGAAGAGAACAGGAGTCACTATTTGTGTTAAATGAGTGAAAATGAATGTGTTGTCCGTTTTCATTGAACATGGTCTAAAATCATGTTTTAGGTGAGTTACCAGCCCAAAACGAGGACTGCCCTACTTGAGAGAGGACATGACAGAGTATGTGTCTTTCACATCTTTGAAAATACGTTTTAAACAGGTTACAATGAACATTGTATGAAATCAAATGTTTTCGATTGCACAATTCAACCAGCAGATTAGTTGTAACGGCCAATGTGTGGAGACAACAGATTTGAATGAATGTGGTCAAAAACACAGGTTTTAGGGATTTGCAACAAAAAACTGGTACAGCACCTGAAGAAGAGAACAGGAGTCACTATTTGTGTTAAATGAGTGAAAATGAATGTGTTGTCCGTTTTCATTGAACATGGTCTAAAATCATGTTTTAGGTGAGTTACCAGCCCAAAACGAGGACTGCCCTACTTGAGAGAGGACATGACAGAGTATGTGTCTTTCACATCTTTGAAAATACGTTTTAAACAGGTTACAATGAACATTGTATGAAATCAAATGTTTTCGATTGCACAATTCAACCAGCAGATTAGTTGTAACGGCCAATGTGTGGAGACAACAGATTTGAATGAATGTGGTCAAAAACACAGGTTTTAGGGATTTGCAACAAAAAACTGGTACAGCAGCTGAAGAAGAGAACAGGAGTCACTATTTGTGTTAAATGAGTGAAAATGAATGTGTTGTCCGTTTTCATTGAACATGGTCTAAAATCATGTTTTTGGTGAGTTTACCAGCCCAAAACGATGACTGCCCTACAAGAGAGAGGACATGACAGAGTATGTGTCTTTCACATCTTTGAAAATACGTTTTAAACAGGCTACAATGAACATTGTATAAAATCAAATTTTTTTGATTGCACAATTCAACCAGCAGATTAGTTGTAACGGCCAATGTGTGGAGACAACAGATTTGAATGAATGTGGTCAAAAACACAGGTTTTAGGGATTTGCAACAAAAAACATGTACAGCACCTGAAGAAGAGAACAGGAGTCACTATTTGTGTTCGATGTGTGAAAATGAATGTGTTGTCCGTTTTCATTGAAGATGGTCTAAAATCATGTTTTAGGTGAGTTACCAGCCCAAAACGAGGACTGCCCTACAAGAGAGAGGACATGACAGAGTATGTGTCTTTCACATCTTTGAAAATACGTTTTAAACAGGTTACAATGAACATTGTATGAAATCAAATGTTTTCGATTGCACAATTCAACCAGTGGATTAGTTGTAACGGCCAATGTGTGGAGACAACAGATTTGAATGAATGTGGTCAAAAACACAGGTTTTAGGGATTTGCAACAAAAAACATGTACAGCACCTGAAGAAGAGGACAGGAGTCACTATTTGTGTTCGATGTGTGAAAATGAATGTGTTGTCCGTTTTCATTGAACATGGTCTAAAATCATGTTTTAGGTGAGTTACCAGCCCAAAACGATGACTGCCCTACAAGAGAGAGGACATGACAGATTATGTGTCTTTCACATCTTTGAAAATACGTTTTAAACAGGCTACAATGAACATTGTATAAAATCACATTTTTTCGATTGCACAATTCAACCAGCAGATTAGTTGTAACGGCCAATGTGTGGAGACAACAGATTTGAATGAATGTGGTCAAAAACACAGGTTTTAGGGATTTGCAACAAAAAACATGTACAGCACCTGAAGAAGAGAACAGGAGTCACTATTTGTGTTAAATGAGTGAAAATGAATGTGTTGTCCGTTTTCATTGAACATGGTCTAAAATCATGTTTTAGGTGAGTTACCATTCCAAAACGAGGACTGCCCTACTTGAGAGAGGACATGACAGAGTATGTGTCTTTCACATCTTTGAAAATACGTTTTAAACAGGTTACAATGAACATTGTATGAAATCAAATGTTTTCGATTGCACAATTCAACCAGCGGATTAGTTGTAACGGCCAATGTGTGGAGACAACAGATTTGAATGAATGTGGTCAAAAACACAGGTTTTAGGGATTTGCAACAAAAAACATGTACAGCACCTGAAGAAGAGAACAGGAGTCACTATTTGTGTTAAATGAGTGAAAATGAATGTGTTGTCCGTTTTCATTGAACATGGTCTAAAATCATGTTTTTGGTGAGTTTACCAGCCCAAAACGATGACTGCCCTACAAGAGAGAGGACATGACAGATTATGTGTCTTTCACATCTTTGAAAATACGTTTTAAACAGGCTACAATGAACATTGTATAAAATCACATTTTTTCGATTGCACAATTCAACCAGCAGATTAGTTGTAACGGCCAATGTGTGGAGACAACAGATTTGAATGAATGTGGTCAAAAACACAGGTTTTAGGGATTTGCAACAAAAAACATGTACAGCACCTGAAGAAGAGAACAGGAGTCACTATTTGTGTTAAATGAGTGAAAATGAATGTGTTGTCCGTTTTCATTGAACATGGTCTAAAATCATGTTTTAGGTGAGTTACCAGCCCAAAACGAGGACTGCCCTACTTGAGAGAGGACATGACAGAGTATGTGTCTTTCACATCTTTGAAAATACGTTTTAAACAGGTTACAATGAACATTGTATGAAATCAAATGTTTTCGATTGCACAATTCAACCAGCGGATTAGTTGTAACGGCCAATGTGTGGAGACAACAGATTTGAATGAATGTGGTCAAAAACACAGGTTTTAGGGATTTGCAACAAAAAACATGTACAGCACCTGAAGAAGAGAACAGGAGTCACTATTTGTGTTAAATGAGTGAAAATGAATGTGTTGTCCGTTTTCATTGAACATGGTCTAAAATCATGTTTTAGGTGAGTTACCAGCCCAAAACGAGGACTGCCCTACTTGAGAGAGGACATGACAGAGTATGTGTCTTTCACATCTTTGAAAATACGTTTTAAACAGGTTACAATGAACATTGTATGAAATCAAATGTTTTCGATTGCACAATTCAACCAGCAGATTAGTTGTAACGGCCAATGTGTGGAGACAACAGATTTGAATGAATGTGGTCAAAAACACAGGTTTTAGGGATTTGCAACAAAAAACTGGTACAGCACCTGAAGAAGAGAACAGGAGTCACTATTTGTGTTAAATGAGTGAAAATGAATGTGTTGTCCGTTTTCATTGAACATGGTCTAAAATCATGTTTTAGGTGAGTTACCAGCCCAAAACGAGGACTGCCCTACTTGAGAGAGGACATGACAGAGTATGTGTCTTTCACATCTTTGAAAATACGTTTTAAACAGGTTACAATGAACATTGTATGAAATCAAATGTTTTCGATTGCACAATTCAACCAGCAGATTAGTTGTAACGGCCAATGTGTGGAGACAACAGATTTGAATGAATGTGGTCAAAAACACAGGTTTTAGGGATTTGCAACAAAAAACTGGTACAGCAGCTGAAGAAGAGAACAGGAGTCACTATTTGTGTTAAATGAGTGAAAATGAATGTGTTGTCCGTTTTCATTGAACATGGTCTAAAATCATGTTTTTGGTGAGTTTACCAGCCCAAAACGATGACTGCCCTACAAGAGAGAGGACATGACAGATTATGTGTCTTTCACATCTTTGAAAATACGTTTTAAACAGGTTACAATGAACATTGTATGAAATCAAATGTTTTCGATTGCACAATTCAACCAGCAGATTAGTTGTAACGGCCAATGTGTGGAGACAACAGATTTGAATGAATGTGGTCAAAAACACAGGTTTTAGGGATTTGCAACAAAAAACTGGTACAGCAGCTGAAGAAGAGAACAGGAGTCACTATTTGTGTTAAATGAGTGAAAATTAATGTGTTGTCCGTTTTCATTGAACATGGTCTAAAATCATGTTTTTGGTGAGTTTACCAGCCCAAAACGATGACTGCCCTACAAGAGAGAGGACATGACAGATTATGTGTCTTTCACATCTTTGAAAATACGTTTTAAACAGGCTACAATGAACATTGTATAAAATCACATTTTTTCGATTGCACAATTAAACCAGCAGATTAGTTGTAACGGCCAATGTGTGGAGACAACAGATTTGAATGAATGTGGTCAAAAACACAGGTTTTAGGGATTTGCAACAAAAAACATGTACAGCACCTGAAGAAGAGAACAGGAGTCACTATTTGTGTTCGAAGTGTGAAAATGAATGTGTTGTCCGTTTTCATTGAACATGGTCTAAAATCATGTTTTAGGTGAGTTACCAGCCCAAAACGATGACTGCCCTACAAGAGAGAGGACATGACAGATTATGTGTCTTTCACATCTTTGAAAATAAGTTTTAAACAGGCTACAATGAACATTGTATAAAATCACATTTTTTCGATTGCACAATTCAACCAGCAGATTAGTTGTAACGGCCAATGTGTGGAGACAACAGATTTGAATGAATGTGGTCAAAAACACAGGTTTTAGGGATTTGCAACAAAAAACATGTACAGCACCTGAAGAAGAGAACAGGAGTCACTATTTGTGTTAAATGAGTGAAAATGAATGTGTTGTCCGTTTTCATTGAACATGGTCTAAAATCATGTTTTAGGTGAGTTACCAGCCCAAAACGAGGACTGCCCTACTTGAGAGAGGACATGACAGAGTATGTGTCTTTCACATCTTTGAAAATACGTTTTAAACAGGTTACAATGAACATTGTATGAAATCAAATGTTTTCGATTGCACAATTCAACCAGCGGATTAGTTGTAACGGCCAATGTGTGGAGACAACAGATTTGAATGAATGTGGTCAAAAACACAGGTTTTAGGGATTTGCAACAAAAAACATGTACAGCACCTGAAGAAGAGAACAGGAGTCACTATTTGTGTTAAATGAGTGAAAATGAATGTGTTGTCCGTTTTCATTGAACATGGTCTAAAATCATGTTTTAGGTGAGTTACCAGCCCAAAACGAGGACTGCCCTACAAGAGAGAGGACATGACAGAGTATGTGTCTTTCACATCTTTGAAAATACGTTTTAAACAGGTTACAATGAACATTGTATGAAATCAAATGTTTTCGATTGCACAATTCAACCAGCGGATTAGTTGTAACGGCCAATGTGTGGAGACAACAGATTTGAATGAATGTGGTCAAAAACACAGGTTTTAGGGATTTGCAACAAAAAACATGTACAGCACCTGAAGAAGAGGACAGGAGTCACTATTTGTGTTCGATGTGTGAAAATGAATGTGTTGTCCGTTTTCATTGAACATGGTCTAAAATCATGTTTTAGGTGAGTTACCAGCCCAAAACGATGACTGCCCTACAAGAGAGAGGACATGACAGATTATGTGTCTTTCACATCTTTGAAAATACGTTTTAAACAGGCTACAATGAACATTGTATAAAATCACATTTTTTCGATTGCACAATTCAACCAGCAGATTAGTTGTAACGGCCAATGTGTGGAGACAACAGATTTGAATGAATGTGGTCAAAAACACAGGTTTTAGGGATTTGCAACAAAAAACATGTACAGCACCTGAAGAAGAGAACAGGAGTCACTATTTGTGTTAAATGAGTGAAAATGAATGTGTTGTCCGTTTTCATTGAACATGGTCTAAAATCATGTTTTAGGTGAGTTACCATTCCAAAACGAGGACTGCCCTACTTGAGAGAGGACATGACAGAGTATGTGTCTTTCACATCTTTGAAAATACGTTTTAAACAGGTTACAATGAACATTGTATGAAATCAAATGTTTTCGATTGCACAATTCAACCAGCGGATTAGTTGTAACGGCCAATGTGTGGAGACAACAGATTTGAATGAATGTGGTCAAAAACACAGGTTTTAGGGATTTGCAACAAAAAACATGTACAGCACCTGAAGAAGAGAACAGGAGTCACTATTTGTGTTAAATGAGTGAAAATGAATGTGTTGTCCGTTTTCATTGAACATGGTCTAAAATCATGTTTTTGGTGAGTTTACCAGCCCAAAACGATGACTGCCCTACAAGAGAGAGGACATGACAGATTATGTGTCTTTCACATCTTTGAAAATACGTTTTAAACAGGCTACAATGAACATTGTATAAAATCACATTTTTTCGATTGCACAATTCAACCAGCAGATTAGTTGTAACGGCCAATGTGTGGAGACAACAGATTTGAATGAATGTGGTCAAAAACACAGGTTTTAGGGATTTGCAACAAAAAACATGTACAGCACCTGAAGAAGAGAACAGGAGTCACTATTTGTGTTAAATGAGTGAAAATGAATGTGTTGTCCGTTTTCATTGAACATGGTCTAAAATCATGTTTTAGGTGAGTTACCAGCCCAAAACGAGGACTGCCCTACTTGAGAGAGGACATGACAGAGTATGTGTCTTTCACATCTTTGAAAATACGTTTTAAACAGGTTACAATGAACATTGTATGAAATCAAATGTTTTCGATTGCACAATTCAACCAGCGGATTAGTTGTAACGGCCAATGTGTGGAGACAACAGATTTGAATGAATGTGGTCAAAAACACAGGTTTTAGGGATTTGCAACAAAAAACATGTACAGCACCTGAAGAAGAGAACAGGAGTCACTATTTGTGTTAAATGAGTGAAAATGAATGTGTTGTCCGTTTTCATTGAACATGGTCTAAAATCATGTTTTTGGTGAGTTTACCAGCCCAAAACGATGACTGCCCTACAAGAGAGAGGACATGACAGATTATGTGTCTTTCACATCTTTGAAAATACGTTTTAAACAGGCTACAATGAACATTGTATAAAATCACATTTTTTCGATTGCACAATTCAACCAGCAGATTAGTTGTAACGGCCAATGTGTGGAGACAACAGATTTGAATGAATGTGGTCAAAAACACAGGTTTTAGGGATTTGCAACAAAAAACATGTACAGCACCTGAAGAAGAGAACAGGAGTCACTATTTGTGTTAAATGAGTGAAAATGAATGTGTTGTCCGTTTTCATTGAACATGGTCTAAAATCATGTTTTAGGTGAGTTACCAGCTCAAAACGAGGACTGCCCTACTTGAGAGAGGACATGACAGAGTATGTGTCTTTCACATCTTTGAAAATACGTTTTAAACAGGTTACAATGAACATTGTATGAAATCAAATGTTTTCGATTGCACAATTCAACCAGCGGATTAGTTGTAACGGCCAATGTGTGGAGACAACAGATTTGAATGAATGTGGTCAAAAACACAGGTTTTAGGGATTTGCAACAAAAAACATGTACAGCACCTGAAGAAGAGAACAGGAGTCACTATTTGTGTTAAATGAGTGAAAATGAATGTGTTGTCCGTTTTCATTGAACATGGTCTAAAATCATGTTTTAGGTGAGTTACCAGCCCAAAACGAGGACTGCCCTACTTGAGAGAGGACATGACAGAGTATGTGTCTTTCACATCTTTGAAAATACGTTTTAAACAGGTTACAATGAACATTGTATGAAATCAAATGTTTTCGATTGCACAATTCAACCAGCAGATTAGTTGTAACGGCCAATGTGTGGAGACAACAGATTTGAATGAATGTGGTCAAAAACACAGGTTTTAGGGATTTGCAACAAAAAACTGGTACAGCACCTGAAGAAGAGAACAGGAGTCACTATTTGTGTTAAATGAGTGAAAATGAATGTGTTGTCCGTTTTCATTGAACATGGTCTAAAATCATGTTTTAGGTGAGTTACCAGCCCAAAACGAGGACTGCCCTACTTGAGAGAGGACATGACAGAGTATGTGTCTTTCACATCTTTGAAAATACGTTTTAAACAGGTTACAATGAACATTGTATGAAATCAAATGTTTTCGATTGCACAATTCAACCAGCAGATTAGTTGTAACGGCCAATGTGTGGAGACAACAGATTTGAATGAATGTGGTCAAAAACACAGGTTTTAGGGATTTGCAACAAAAAACTGGTACAGCAGCTGAAGAAGAGAACAGGAGTCACTATTTGTGTTAAATGAGTGAAAATGAATGTGTTGTCCGTTTTCATTGAACATGGTCTAAAATCATGTTTTTGGTGAGTTTACCAGCCCAAAACGATGACTGCCCTACAAGAGAGAGGACATGACAGATTATGTGTCTTTCACATCTTTGAAAATACGTTTTAAACAGGTTACAATGAACATTGTATGAAATCAAATGTTTTCGATTGCACAATTCAACCAGCAGATTAGTTGTAACGGCCAATGTGTGGAGACAACAGATTTGAATGAATGTGGTCAAAAACACAGGTTTTAGGGATTTGCAACAAAAAACTGGTACAGCAGCTGAAGAAGAGAACAGGAGTCACTATTTGTGTTAAATGAGTGAAAATTAATGTGTTGTCCGTTTTCATTGAACATGGTCTAAAATCATGTTTTTGGTGAGTTTACCAGCCCAAAACGATGACTGCCCTACAAGAGAGAGGACATGACAGATTATGTGTCTTTCACATCTTTGAAAATACGTTTTAAACAGGCTACAATGAACATTGTATAAAATCACATTTTTTCGATTGCACAATTAAACCAGCAGATTAGTTGTAACGGCCAATGTGTGGAGACAACAGATTTGAATGAATGTGGTCAAAAACACAGGTTTTAGGGATTTGCAACAAAAAACATGTACAGCACCTGAAGAAGAGAACAGGAGTCACTATTTGTGTTAAATGAGTGAAAATGAATGTGTTGTCCGTTTTCATTGAACATGGTCTAAAATCATGTTTTAGGTGAGTTACCAGCCCAAAACGATGACTGCCCTACAAGAGAGAGGACATGACAGATTATGTGTCTTTCACATCTTTGAAAATACGTTTTAAACAGGCTACAATGAACATTGTATAAAATCACATTTTTTCGATTGCACAATTCAACCAGCAGATTAGTTGTAACGGCCAATGTGTGGAGACAACAGATTTGAATGAATATGGTCAAAAACACAGGTTTTAGGGATTTGCAACAAAAAACATGTACAGCACCTGAAGAAGAGAACAGGAGTCACTATTTGTGTTCGAAGTGTGAAAATGAATGTGTTGTCCGTTTTCATTGAACATGGTCTAAAATCATGTTTTAGGTGAGTTACCAGCCCAAAACGATGACTGCCCTACAAGAGAGAGGACATGACAGATTATGTGTCTTTCACATCTTTGAAAATACGTTTTAAACAGGCTACAATGAACATTGTATAAAATCACATTTTTTCGATTGCACAATTCAACCAGCAGATTAGTTGTAACGGCCAATGTGTGGAGACAACAGATTTGAATGAATGTGGTCAAAAACACAGGTTTTAGGGATTTGCAACAAAAAACATGTACAGCACCTGAAGAAGAGAACAGGAGTCACTATTTGTGTTAAATGAGTGAAAATGAATGTGTTGTCCGTTTTCATTGAACATGGTCTAAAATCATGTTTTAGGTGAGTTACCAGCCCAAAACGAGGACTGCCCTACTTGAGAGAGGACATGACAGAGTATGTGTCTTTCACATCTTTGAAAATACGTTTTAAACAGGTTACAATGAACATTGTATGAAATCAAATGTTTTCGATTGCACAATTCAACCAGCGGATTAGTTGTAACGGCCAATGTGTGGAGACAACAGATTTGAATGAATGTGGTCAAAAACACAGGTTTTAGGGATTTGCAACAAAAAACATGTACAGCACCTGAAGAAGAGAACAGGAGTCACTATTTGTGTTAAATGAGTGAAAATGAATGTGTTGTCCGTTTTCATTGAACATGGTCTAAAATCATGTTTTAGGTGAGTTACCAGCCCAAAACGAGGACTGCCCTACTTGAGACAGGACATGACAGAGTATGTGTCTTTCACATCTTTGAAAATACGTTTTAAACAGGTTACAATGAACATTGTATGAAATCAAATGTTTTCGATTGCACAATTCAACCAGCAGATTAGTTGTAACGGCCAATGTGTGGAGACAACAGATTTGAATGAATGTGGTCAAAAACACAGGTTTTAGGGATTTGCAACAAAAAACTGGTACAGCACCTGAAGAAGAGAACAGGAGTCACTATTTGTGTTAAATGAGTGAAAATGAATGTGTTGTCCGTTTTCATTGAACATGGTCTAAAATCATGTTTTAGGTGAGTTACCAGCCCAAAACGAGGACTGCCCTACTTGAGAGAGGACATGACAGAGTATGTGTCTTTCACATCTTTGAAAATACGTTTTAAACAGGTTACAATGAACATTGTATGAAATCAAATGTTTTCGATTGCACAATTCAACCAGCAGATTAGTTGTAACGGCCAATGTGTGGAGACAACAGATTTGAATGAATGTGGTCAAAAACACAGGTTTTAGGGATTTGCAACAAAAAACTGGTACAGCAGCTGAAGAAGAGAACAGGAGTCACTATTTGTGTTAAATGAGTGAAAATGAATGTGTTGTCCGTTTTCATTGAACATGGTCTAAAATCATGTTTTTGGTGAGTTTACCAGCCCAAAACGATGACTGCCCTACAAGAGAGAGGACATGACAGAGTATGTGTCTTTCACATCTTTGAAAATACGTTTTAAACAGGCTACAATGAACATTGTATAAAATCAAATTTTTTTGATTGCACAATTCAACCAGCAGATTAGTTGTAACGGCCAATGTGTGGAGACAACAGATTTGAATGAATGTGGTCAAAAACACAGGTTTTAGGGATTTGCAACAAAAAACATGTACAGCACCTGAAGAAGAGAACAGGAGTCACTATTTGTGTTCGATGTGTGAAAATGAATGTGTTGTCCGTTTTCATTGAAGATGGTCTAAAATCATGTTTTAGGTGAGTTACCAGCCCAAAACGAGGACTGCCCTACAAGAGAGAGGACATGACAGAGTATGTGTCTTTCACATCTTTGAAAATACGTTTTAAACAGGTTACAATGAACATTGTATGAAATCAAATGTTTTCGATTGCACAATTCAACCAGCGGATTAGTTGTAACGGCCAATGTGTGGAGACAACAGATTTGAATGAATGTGGTCAAAAACACAGGTTTTAGGGATTTGCAACAAAAAACATGTACAGCACCTGAAGAAGAGGACAGGAGTCACTATTTGTGTTCGATGTGTGAAAATGAATGTGTTGTCCGTTTTCATTGAACATGGTCTAAAATCATGTTTTAGGTGAGTTACCAGCCCAAAACGATGACTGCCCTACAAGAGAGAGGACATGACAGATTATGTGTCTTTCACATCTTTGAAAATACGTTTTAAACAGGCTACAATGAACATTGTATAAAATCACATTTTTTCGATTGCACAATTCAACCAGCAGATTAGTTGTAACGGCCAATGTGTGGAGACAACAGATTTGAATGAATGTGGTCAAAAACACAGGTTTTAGGGATTTGCAACAAAAAACATGTACAGCACCTGAAGAAGAGAACAGGAGTCACTATTTGTGTTAAATGAGTGAAAATGAATAAAATGTGTTGTCCGTTTTCATTGAAGATGGTCTAAAATCATGTTTTAGGTGAGTTACCAGCCCAAAACGAGGACTGCCCTACAAGAGAGAGGACATGACAGAGTATGTGTCTTTCACATCTTTGAAAATACGTTTTAAACAGGTTACAATGAACATTGTATGAAATCAAATGTTTTCGATTGCACAATTCAACCAGCGGATTAGTTGTAACGGCCAATGTGTGGAGACAACAGATTTGAATGAATGTGGTCAAAAACACAGGTTTTAGGGATTTGCAACAAAAAACATGTACAGCACCTGAAGAAGAGGACAGGAGTCACTATTTGTGTTCGATGTGTGAAAATGAATGTGTTGTCCGTTTTCATTGAACATGGTCTAAAATCATGTTTTAGGTGAGTTACCAGCCCAAAACGATGACTGCCCTACAAGAGAGAGGACATGACAGATTATGTGTCTTTCACATCTTTGAAAATACGTTTTAAACAGGCTACAATGAACATTGTATAAAATCACATTTTTTCGATTGCACAATTCAACCAGCAGATTAGTTGTAACGGCCAATGTGTGGAGACAACAGATTTGAATGAATGTGGTCAAAAACACAGGTTTTAGGGATTTGCAACAAAAAACATGTACAGCACCTGAAGAAGAGAACAGGAGTCACTATTTGTGTTAAATGAGTGAAAATGAATGTGTTGTCCGTTTTCATTGAACATGGTCTAAAATCATGTTTTAGGTGAGTTACCATTCCAAAACGAGGACTGCCCTACTTGAGAGAGGACATGACAGAGTATGTGTCTTTCACATCTTTGAAAATACGTTTTAAACAGGTTACAATGAACATTGTATGAAATCAAATGTTTTCGATTGCACAATTCAACCAGCGGATTAGTTGTAACGGCCAATGTGTGGAGACAACAGATTTGAATGAATGTGGTCAAAAACACAGGTTTTAGGGATTTGCAACAAAAAACATGTACAGCACCTGAAGAAGAGAACAGGAGTCACTATTTGTGTTAAATGAGTGAAAATGAATGTGTTGTCCGTTTTCATTGAACATGGTCTAAAATCATGTTTTAGGTGAGTTACCAGCCCAAAACGAGGACTGCCCTACTTGAGAGAGGACATGACAGAGTATGTGTCTTTCACATCTTTGAAAATACGTTTTAAACAGGTTACAATGAACATTGTATGAAATCAAATGTTTTCGATTGCACAATTCAACCAGCAGATTAGTTGTAACGGCCAATGTGTGGAGACAACAGATTTGAATGAATGTGGTCAAAAACACAGGTTTTAGGGATTTGCAACAAAAAACTGGTACAGCAGCTGAAGAAGAGAACAGGAGTCACTATTTGTGTTAAATGAGTGAAAATGAATGTGTTGTCCGTTTTCATTGAACATGGTCTAAAATCATGTTTTTGGTGAGTTTACCAGCCCAAAACGATGACTGCCCTACAAGAGAGAGGACATGACAGAGTATGTGTCTTTCACATCTTTGAAAATACGTTTTAAACAGGCTACAATGAACATTGTATAAAATCAAATTTTTTTGATTGCACAATTCAACCAGCAGATTAGTTGTAACGGCCAATGTGTGGAGACAACAGATTTGAATGAATGTGGTCAAAAACACAGGTTTTAGGGATTTGCAACAAAAAACATGTACAGCACCTGAAGAAGAGAACAGGAGTCACTATTTGTGTTCGATGTGTGAAAATGAATGTGTTGTCCGTTTTCATTGAAGATGGTCTAAAATCATGTTTTAGGTGAGTTACCAGCCCAAAACGAGGACTGCCCTACAAGAGAGAGGACATGACAGAGTATGTGTCTTTCACATCTTTGAAAATACGTTTTAAACAGGTTACAATGAACATTGTATGAAATCAAATGTTTTCGATTGCACAATTCAACCAGCGGATTAGTTGTAACGGCCAATGTGTGGAGACAACAGATTTGAATGAATGTGGTCAAAAACACAGGTTTTAGGGATTTGCAACAAAAAACATGTACAGCACCTGAAGAAGAGGACAGGAGTCACTATTTGTGTTCGATGTGTGAAAATGAATGTGTTGTCCGTTTTCATTGAACATGGTCTAAAATCATGTTTTAGGTGAGTTACCAGCCCAAAACGATGACTGCCCTACAAGAGAGAGGACATGACAGATTATGTGTCTTTCACATCTTTGAAAATACGTTTTAAACAGGCTACAATGAACATTGTATGAAATCACATTTTTTCGATTGCACAATTCAACCAGCAGATTAGTTGTAACGGCCAATGTGTGGAGACAACAGATTTGAATGAATGTGGTCAAAAACACAGGTTTTAGGGATTTGCAACAAAAAACATGTACAGCACCTGAAGAAGAGAACAGGAGTCACTATTTGTGTTAAATGAGTGAAAATGAATGTGTTGTCCGTTTTCATTGAACATGGTCTAAAATCATGTTTTAGGTGAGTTACCATTCCAAAACGAGGACTGCCCTACTTGAGAGAGGACATGACAGAGTATGTGTCTTTCACATCTTTGAAAATACGTTTTAAACAGGTTACAATGAACATTGTATGAAATCAAATGTTTTCGATTGCACAATTCAACCAGCGGATTAGTTGTAACGGCCAATGTGTGGAGACAACAGATTTGAATGAATGTGGTCAAAAACACAGGTTTTAGGGATTTGCAACAAAAAACATGTACAGCACCTGAAGAAGAGAACAGGAGTCACTATTTGTGTTAAATGAGTGAAAATGAATGTGTTGTCCGTTTTCATTGAACATGGTCTAAAATCATGTTTTTGGTGAGTTTACCAGCCCAAAACGATGACTGCCCTACAAGAGAGAGGACATGACAGATTATGTGTCTTTCACATCTTTGAAAATACGTTTTAAACAGGCTACAATGAACATTGTATAAAATCACATTTTTTCGATTGCACAATTCAACCAGCAGATAGTTGTAACGGCCAATGTGTGGAGACAACAGATTTGAATGAATGTGGTCAAAAACACAGGTTTTAGGGATTTGCAACAAAAAACATGTACAGCACCTGAAGAAGAGAACAGGAGTCACTATTTGTGTTAAATGAGTGAAAATGAATGTGTTGTCCGTTTTCATTGAACATGGTCTAAAATCATGTTTTAGGTGAGTTACCAGCCCAAAACGAGGACTGCCCTACTTGAGAGAGGACATGACAGAGTATGTGTCTTTCACATCTTTGAAAATACGTTTTAAACAGGTTACAATGAACATTGCATGAAATCAAATGTTTTCGATTGCACAATTCAACCAGCGGATTAGTTGTAACGGCCAATGTGTGGAGACAACAGATTTGAATGAATGTGGTCAAAAACACAGGTTTTAGGGATTTGCAACAAAAAACATGTACATTACCTGAAGAAGAGAACAGGAGTCACTATTTGTGTTAAATGAGTGAAAATGAATGTGTTGTCCGTTTTCATTGAACATGGTCTAAAATCATGTTTTAGGTGAGTTACCAGCCCAAAACGAGGACTGCCCTACTTGAGAGAGGACATGACAGAGTATGTGTCTTTCACATCTTTGAAAATACGTTTTAAACAGGTTACAATGAACATTGTATGAAATCAAATGTTTTCGATTGCACAATTCAACCAGCAGATTAGTTGTAACGGCCAATGTGTGGAGACAACAGATTTGAATGAATGTGGTCAAAAACACAGGTTTTAGGGATTTGCAACAAAAAACATGTACAGCACCTGAAGAAGAGAACAGGAGTCACTATTTGTGTTAAATGAGTGAAAATGAATGTGTTGTCCGTTTTCATTGAACATGGTCTAAAATCATGTTTTAGGTGAGTTACCAGCCCAAAACGAGGACTGCCCTACTTGAGAGAGGACATGACAGAGTATGTGTCTTTCACATCTTTGAAAATACGTTTTAAACAGGTTACAATGAACATTGTATGAAATCAAATGTTTTCGATTGCACAATTCAACCAGCAGATTAGTTGTAACGGCCAATGTGTGGAGACAACAGATTTGAATGAATGTGGTCAAAAACACAGGTTTTAGGGATTTGCAACAAAAAACTGGTACAGCAGCTGAAGAAGAGAACAGGAGTCACTATTTGTGTTAAATGAGTGAAAATGAATGTGTTGTCCGTTTTCATTGAACATGGTCTAAAATCATGTTTTTGGTGAGTTTACCAGCCCAAAACGATGACTGCCCTACAAGAGAGAGGACATGACAGATTATGTGTCTTTCACATCTTTGAAAATACGTTTTAAACAGGTTACAATGAACATTGTATGAAATCAAATGTTTTCGATTGCACAATTCAACCAGCAGATTAGTTGTAACGGCCAATGTGTGGAGACAACAGATTTGAATGAATGTGGTCAAAAACACAGGTTTTAGGGATTTGCAACAAAAAACTGGTACAGCAGCTGAAGAAGAGAACAGGAGTCACTATTTGTGTTAAATGAGTGAAAATTAATGTGTTGTCCGTTTTCATTGAACATGGTCTAAAATCATGTTTTTGGTGAGTTTACCAGCCCAAAACGATGACTGCCCTACAAGAGAGAGGACATGACAGATTATGTGTCTTTCACATCTTTGAAAATACGTTTTAAACAGGCTACAATGAACATTGTATAAAATCACATTTTTTCGATTGCACAATTAAACCAGCAGATTAGTTGTAACGGCCAATGTGTGGAGACAACAGATTTGAATGAATGTGGTCAAAAACACAGGTTTTAGGGATTTGCAACAAAAAACATGTACAGCACCTGAAGAAGAGAACAGGAGTCACTATTTGTGTTAAATGAGTGAAAATGAATGTGTTGTCCGTTTTCATTGAACATGGTCTAAAATCATGTTTTAGGTGAGTTACCAGCCCAAAACGATGACTGCCCTACAAGAGAGAGGACATGACAGATTATGTGTCTTTCACATCTTTGAAAATACGTTTTAAACAGGCTACAATGAACATTGTATAAAATCACATTTTTTCGATTGCACAATTCAACCAGCAGATTAGTTGTAACGGCCAATGTGTGGAGACAACAGATTTGAATGAATATGGTCAAAAACACAGGTTTTAGGGATTTGCAACAAAAAACATGTACAGCACCTGAAGAAGAGAACAGGAGTCACTATTTGTGTTCGAAGTGTGAAAATGAATGTGTTGTCCGTTTTCATTGAACATGGTCTAAAATCATGTTTTAGGTGAGTTACCAGCCCAAAACGATGACTGCCCTACAAGAGAGAGGACATGACAGATTATGTGTCTTTCACATCTTTGAAAATACGTTTTAAACAGGCTACAATGAACATTGTATAAAATCACATTTTTTCGATTGCACAATTCAACCAGCAGATTAGTTGTAACGGCCAATGTGTGGAGACAACAGATTTGAATGAATGTGGTCAAAAACACAGGTTTTAGGGATTTGCAACAAAAAACATGTACAGCACCTGAAGAAGAGAACAGGAGTCACTATTTGTGTTAAATGAGTGAAAATGAATGTGTTGTCCGTTTTCATTGAACATGGTCTAAAATCATGTTTTAGGTGAGTTACCAGCCCAAAACGAGGACTGCCCTACTTGAGAGAGGACATGACAGAGTATGTGTCTTTCACATCTTTGAAAATACGTTTTAAACAGGTTACAATGAACATTGTATGAAATCAAATGTTTTCGATTGCACAATTCAACCAGCGGATTAGTTGTAACGGCCAATGTGTGGAGACAACAGATTTGAATGAATGTGGTCAAAAACACAGGTTTTAGGGATTTGCAACAAAAAACTGGTACAGCAGCTGAAGAAGAGAAGAGGAGTCACTATTTGTGTTAAATGAGTGAAAATGAATGTGTTGTCCGTTTTCATTGAACATGGTCTAAAATCATGTTTTAGGTGAGTTACCAGCCCAAAACGATGACTGCCCTACAAGAGAGAGGACATGACAGATTATGTGTCTTTCACATCTTTGAAAATACGTTTTAAACAGGCTACAATGAACATTGTATAAAATCACATTTTTTCGATTGCACAATTCAACCAGCAGATTAGTTGTAACGGCCAATGTGTGGAGACAACAGATTTGAATGAATGTGGTCAAAAACACAGGTTTTAGGGATTTGCAACAAAAAACATGTACAGCACCTGAAGAAGAGAACAGGAGTCACTATTTGTGTTAAATGAGTGAAAATGAATGTGTTGTCCGTTTTCATTGAACATGGTCTAAAATCATGTTTTAGGTGAGTTACCAGCCCAAAACGAGGACTGCCCTACTTGAGAGAGGACATGACAGAGTATGTGTCTTTCACATCTTTGAAAATACGTTTTAAACAGGTTACAATGAACATTGTATGAAATCAAATGTTTTCGATTGCACAATTCAACCAGCGGATTAGTTGTAACGGCCAATGTGTGGAGACAACAGATTTGAATGAATGTGGTCAAAAACACAGGTTTTAGGGATTTGCAACAAAAAACTGGTACAGCAGCTGAAGAAGAGAAGAGGAGTCACTATTTGTGTTAAATGAGTGAAAATGAATGTGTTGTCCGTTTTCATTGAACATGGTCTAAAATCATGTTTTAGGTGAGTTACCAGCCCAAAACGATGACTGCCCTACAAGAGAGAGGACATGACAGATTATGTGTCTTTCACATCTTTGAAAATACGTTTTAAACAGGCTACAATGAACATTGTATAAAATCACATTTTTTCGATTGCACAATTCAACCAGCAGATTAGTTGTAACGGCCAATGTGTGGAGACAACAGATTTGAATGAATGTGGTCAAAAACACAGGTTTTAGGGATTTGCAACAAAAAACATGTACAGCACCTGAAGAAGAGAACAGGAGTCACTATTTGTGTTAAATGAGTGAAAATGAATGTGTTGTCCGTTTTCATTGAACATGGTCTAAAATCATGTTTTAGGTGAGTTACCAGCCCAAAACGAGGACTGCCCTACTTGAGAGAGGACATGACAGAGTATGTGTCTTTCACATCTTTGAAAATACGTTTTAAACAGGCTACAATGAACATTGTATGAAATCAAATGTTTTCGATTGCACAATTCAACCAGCAGATTAGTTGTAACGGCCAATGTGTGGAGACAACAGATTTGAATGAATGTGGTCAAAAACACAGGTTTTAGGGATTTGCAACAAAAAACTGGTAAAGCACCTGAAGAAGAGAACAGGAGTCACTATTTGTGTTAAATGAGTGAAAATGAATGTGTTGTCCGTTTTCATTGAACATGGTCTAAAATCATGTTTTAGGTGAGTTACCAGCCCAAAACGAGGACTGCCCTACTTGAGAGAGGACATGACAGAGTATGTGTCTTTCACATCTTTGAAAATACGTTTTAAACAGGTTACAATGAACATTGTATGAAATCAAATGTTTTCGATTGCACAATTCAACCAGCAGATTAGTTGTAACGGCCAATGTGTGGAGACAACAGATTTGAATGAATGTGGTCAAAAACACAGGTTTTAGGGATTTGCAACAAAAAACTGGTACAGCAGCTGAAGAAGAGAACAGGAGTCACTATTTGTGTTAAATGAGTGAAAATTAATGTGTTGTCCGTTTTCATTGAACATGGTCTAAAATCATGTTTTTGGTGAGTTTACCAGCCCAAAACGATGACTGCCCTACAAGAGAGAGGACATGACAGATTATGTGTCTTTCACATCTTTGAAAATACGTTTTAAACAGGCTACAATGAACATTGTATAAAATCACATTTTTTCGATTGCACAATTAAACCAGCAGATTAGTTGTAACGGCCAATGTGTGGAGACAACAGATTTGAATGAATGTGGTCAAAAACACAGGTTTTAGGGATTTGCAACAAAAAACATGTACAGCACCTGAAGAAGAGAACAGGAGTCACTATTTGTGTTAAATGAGTGAAAATGAATGTGTTGTCCGTTTTCATTGAACATGGTCTAAAATCATGTTTTAGGTGAGTTACCAGCCCAAAACGATGACTGCCCTACAAGAGAGAGGACATGACAGATTATGTGTCTTTCACATCTTTGAAAATACGTTTTAAACAGGCTACAATGAACATTGTATAAAATCACATTTTTTCGATTGCACAATTCAACCAGCAGATTAGTTGTAACGGCCAATGTGTGGAGACAACAGATTTGAATGAATATGGTCAAAAACACAGGTTTTAGGGATTTGCAACAAAAAACATGTACAGCACCTGAAGAAGAGAACAGGAGTCACTATTTGTGTTCGAAGTGTGAAAATGAATGTGTTGTCCGTTTTCATTGAACATGGTCTAAAATCATGTTTTAGGTGAGTTACCAGCCCAAAACGATGACTGCCCTACAAGAGAGAGGACATGACAGATTATGTGTCTTTCACATCTTTGAAAATACGTTTTAAACAGGCTACAATGAACATTGTATAAAATCACATTTTTTCGATTGCACAATTCAACCAGCAGATTAGTTGTAACGGCCAATGTGTGGAGACAACAGATTTGAATGAATGTGGTCAAAAACACAGGTTTTAGGGATTTGCAACAAAAAACATGTACAGCACCTGAAGAAGAGAACAGGAGTCACTATTTGTGTTAAATGAGTGAAAATGAATGTGTTGTCCGTTTTCATTGAACATGGTCTAAAATCATGTTTTAGGTGAGTTACCAGCCCAAAACGAGGACTGCCCTACTTGAGAGAGGACATGACAGAGTATGTGTCTTTCACATCTTTGAAAATACGTTTTAAACAGGTTACAATGAACATTGTATGAAATCAAATGTTTTCGATTGCACAATTCAACCAGCGGATTAGTTGTAACGGCCAATGTGTGGAGACAACAGATTTGAATGAATGTGGTCAAAAACACAGGTTTTAGGGATTTGCAACAAAAAACTGGTACAGCAGCTGAAGAAGAGAAGAGGAGTCACTATTTGTGTTAAATGAGTGAAAATGAATGTGTTGTCCGTTTTCATTGAACATGGTCTAAAATCATGTTTTAGGTGAGTTACCAGCCCAAAACGATGACTGCCCTACAAGAGAGAGGACATGACAGATTATGTGTCTTTCACATCTTTGAAAATACGTTTTAAACAGGCTACAATGAACATTGTATAAAATCACATTTTTTCGATTGCACAATTCAACCAGCAGATTAGTTGTAACGGCCAATGTGTGGAGACAACAGATTTGAATGAATGTGGTCAAAAACACAGGTTTTAGGGATTTGCAACAAAAAACATGTACAGCACCTGAAGAAGAGAACAGGAGTCACTATTTGTGTTAAATGAGTGAAAATGAATGTGTTGTCCGTTTTCATTGAACATGGTCTAAAATCATGTTTTAGGTGAGTTACCAGCCCAAAACGAGGACTGCCCTACTTGAGAGAGGACATGACAGAGTATGTGTCTTTCACATCTTTGAAAATACGTTTTAAACAGGTTACAATGAACATTGTATGAAATCAAATGTTTTCGATTGCACAATTCAACCAGCGGATTAGTTGTAACGGCCAATGTGTGGAGACAACAGATTTGAATGAATGTGGTCAAAAACACAGGTTTTAGGGATTTGCAACAAAAAACTGGTACAGCAGCTGAAGAAGAGAAGAGGAGTCACTATTTGTGTTAAATGAGTGAAAATGAATGTGTTGTCCGTTTTCATTGAACATGGTCTAAAATCATGTTTTAGGTGAGTTACCAGCCCAAAACGATGACTGCCCTACAAGAGAGAGGACATGACAGATTATGTGTCTTTCACATCTTTGAAAATACGTTTTAAACAGGCTACAATGAACATTGTATGAAATCAAATGTTTTCGATTGCACAATTCAACCAGCGGATTAGTTGTAACGGCCAATGTGTGGAGACAACAGATTTGAATGAATGTGGTCAAAAACACAGGTTTTAGGGATTTGCAACAAAAAACATGTACAGCACCTGAAGAAGAGAACAGGAGTCACTATTTGTGTTCGAAGTGTGAAAATGAATGTGTTGTCCGTTTTCATTGAACATGGTCTAAAATCATGTTTTAGGTGAGTTACCAGCCCAAAACGATGACTGCCCTACAAGAGAGAGGACATGACAGATTATGTGTCTTTCACATCTTTGAAAATACGTTTTAAACAGGCTACAATGAACATTGTATAAAATCACATTTTTTCGATTGCACAATTCAACCAGCAGATTAGTTGTAACGGCCAATGTGTGGAGACAACAGATTTGAATGAATGTGGTCAAAAACACAGGTTTTAGGGATTTGCAACAAAAAACATGTACAGCACCTGAAGAAGAGAACAGGAGTCACTATTTGTGTTAAATGAGTGAAAATGAATGTGTTGTCCGTTTTCATTGAACATGGTCTAAAATCATGTTTTAGGTGAGTTACCAGCCCAAAACGAGGACTGCCCTACTTGAGAGAGGACATGACAGAGTATGTGTCTTTCACATCTTTGAAAATACGTTTTAAACAGGCTACAATGAACATTGTATGAAATCAAATGTTTTCGATTGCACAATTCAACCAGCGGATTAGTTGTAACGGCCAATGTGTGGAGACAACAGATTTGAATGAATGTGGTCAAAAACACAGGTTTTAGGGATTTGCAACAAAAAACTGGTACAGCAGCTGAAGAAGAGAAGAGGAGTCACTATTTGTGTTAAATGAGTGAAAATGAATGTGTTGTCCGTTTTCATTGAACATGGTCTAAAATCATGTTTTAGGTGAGTTACCAGCCCAAAACGATGACTGCCCTACAAGAGAGAGGACATGACAGATTATGTGTCTTTCACATCTTTGAAAATACGTTTTAAACAGGCTACAATGAACATTGTATAAAATCACATTTTTTCGATTGCACAATTCAACCAGCAGATTAGTTGTAACGGCCAATGTGTGGAGACAACAGATTTGAATGAATGTGGTCAAAAACACAGGTTTTAGGGATTTGCAACAAAAAACATGTACAGCACCTGAAGAAGAGAACAGGAGTCACTATTTGTGTTAAATGAGTGAAAATGAATGTGTTGTCCGTTTTCATTGAACATGGTCTAAAATCATGTTTTAGGTGAGTTACCAGCCCAAAACGAGGACTGCCCTACTTGAGAGAGGACATGACAGAGTATGTGTCTTTCACATCTTTGAAAATACGTTTTAAACAGGTTACAATGAACATTGTATGAAATCAAATGTTTTCGATTGCACAATTCAACCAGCGGATTAGTTGTAACGGCCAATGTGTGGAGACAACAGATTTGAATGAATGTGGTCAAAAACACAGGTTTTAGGGATTTGCAACAAAAAACTGGTACAGCAGCTGAAGAAGAGAAGAGGAGTCACTATTTGTGTTAAATGAGTGAAAATGAATTTGTTGTCCGTTTTCATTGAACATGGTCTAAAATCATGTTTTAGGTGAGTTACCAGCCCAAAACGATGACTGCCCTACAAGAGAGAGGACATGACAGATTATGTGTCTTTCACATCTTTGAAAATACGTTTTAAACAGGCTACAATGAACATTGTATGAAATCAAATGTTTTCGATTGCACAATTCAACCAGCGGATTAGTTGTAACGGCCAATGTGTGGAGACAACAGATTTGAATGAATGTGGTCAAAAACACAGGTTTTAGGGATTTGCAACAAAAAACATGTACAGCACCTGAAGAAGAGAACAGGAGTCACTAATTGTGTTAAATGAGTGAAAATGAATGTGTTGTCCGTTTTCATTGAACATGGTCTAAAATCATGTTTTTGGTGAGTTTACCAGCCCAAAACGATGACTGCCCTACAAGAGAGAGGACATGACAGATTATGTGTCTTTCACATCTTTGAAAATACGTTTTAAACAGGCTACAATGAACATTGTATAAAATCAAATTTTTTCGATTGCACAATTCAACCAGCAGATTAGTTGTAACGGCCAATGTGTGGAGACAACAGATTTGAATGAATGTGGTCAAAAACACAGGTTTTAGGGATTTGCAACAAAAAACATGTACAGCACCTGAAGAAGAGAACAGGAGTCACTATTTGTGTTCGATGTGTGAAAATGAATGTGTTGTCCGTTTTCATTGAAGATGGTCTAAAATCATGTTTTAGGTGAGTTACCAGCCCAAAACGAGGACTGCCCTACAAGAGAGAGGACATGACAGAGTATGTGTCTTTCACATCTTTGAAAATACGTTTTAAACAGGTTACAATTAACATTGTATGAAATCAAATGTTTTCGATTGCACAATTCAACCAGCGGATTAGTTGTAACGGCCAATGTGTGGAGACAACAGATTTGAATGAATGTGGTCAAAAACACAGGTTTTAGGGATTTGCAACAAAAAACATGTACAGCACCTGAAGAAGAGGACAGGAGTCACTATTTGTGTTCGATGTGTGAAAATGAATGTGTTGTCCGTTTTCATTGAACATGGTCTAATATCATGTTTTAGGTGAGTTACCAGCCCAAAACGATGACTGCCCTACAAGAGAGAGGACATGACAGATTATGTGTCTTTCACATCTTTGAAAATACGTTTTAAACAGGCTACAATGAACATTGTATAAAATCACATTTTTTCGATTGCACAATTCAACCAGCAGATTAGTTGTAACGGCCA
Organism: Coregonus lavaretus; assembly: GCF_964263955.1. Classification (NCBI taxonomy): domain Eukaryota; kingdom Metazoa; phylum Chordata; class Actinopteri; order Salmoniformes; family Salmonidae; genus Coregonus; species Coregonus lavaretus. The sequence continues at coordinate 20,239,634 of NC_140025.1, read as the reverse complement.
ATGTGTGGAGACAACAGATTTGAATGAATGTGGTCAAAAACACAGGTTTTAGGGATTTGCAACAAAAAACATGTACAGCACCTGAAGAAGAGAACAGGAGTCACTATTTGTGTTAAATGAGTGAAAATGAATGTGTTGTCCGTTTTCATTGAACATGGTCTAAAATCATGTTTTAGGTGAGTTACCATTCCAAAACGAGGACTGCCCTACTTGAGAGAGGACATGACAGAGTATGTGTCTTTCACATCTTTGAAAATACGTTTTAAACAGGTTACAATGAACATTGTATGAAATCAAATGTTTTCGATTGCACAATTCAACCAGCGGATTAGTTGTAACGGCCAATGTGTGGAGACAACAGATTTGAATGAATGTGGTCAAAAACACAGGTTTTAGGGATTTGCAACAAAAAACATGTACAGCACCTGAAGAAGAGAACAGGAGTCACTATTTGTGTTAAATGAGTGAAAATGAATGTGTTGTCCGTTTTCATTGAACATGGTCTAAAATCATGTTTTAGGTGAGTTACCAGCCCAAAACGAGGACTGCCCTACTTGAGAGAGGACATGACAGAGTATGTGTCTTTCACATCTTTGAAAATACGTTTTAAACAGGTTACAATGAATATTGTATGAAATCAAATGTTTTCGATTGCACAATTCAACCAGCAGATTAGTTGTAACGGCCAATGTGTGGAGACAACAGATTTGAATGAATGTGGTCAAAAACACAGGTTTTAGGGATTTGCAACAAAAAACATGTACAGCACCTGAAGAAGAGAACAGGAGTCACTATTTGTGTTAAATGAGTGAAAATGAATGTGTTGTCCGTTTTCATTGAACATGGTCTAAAATCATGTTTTAGGTGAGTTACCAGCCCAAAACGAGGACTGCCCTACTTGAGAGAGGACATGACAGAGTATGTGTCTTTCACATCTTTGAAAATACGTTTTAAACAGGCTACAATGAACATTGTATGAAATCAAATGTTTTCGATTGCACAATTCAACCAGCGGATTAGTTGTAACGGCCAATGTGTGGAGACAACAGATTTGAATGAATGTGGTCAAAAACACAGGTTTTAGGGATTTGCAACAAAAAACTGGTACAGCAGCTGAAGAAGAGAAGAGGAGTCACTATTTGTGTTAAATGAGTGAAAATGAATGTGTTGTCCGTTTTCATTGAACATGGTCTAAAATCATGTTTTAGGTGAGTTACCAGCCCAAAACGATGACTGCCCTACAAGAGAGAGGACATGACAGATTGTGTGTCTTTCACATCTTTGAAAATACGTTTTAAACAGGCTACAATGAACATTGTATAAAATCACATTTTTTCGATTGCACAATTCAACCAGCAGATTAGTTGTAACGGCCAATGTGTGGAGACAACAGATTTGAATGAATGTGGTCAAAAACACAGGTTTTAGGGATTTGCAACAAAAAACATGTACAGCACCTGAAGAAGAGAACAGGAGTCACTATTTGTGTTAAATGAGTGAAAATGAATGTGTTGTCCGTTTTCATTGAACATGGTCTAAAATCATGTTTTAGGTGAGTTACCAGCCCAAAACGAGGACTGCCCTACTTGAGAGAGGACATGACAGAGTATGTGTCTTTCACATCTTTGAAAATACGTTTTAAACAGGCTACAATGAACATTGTATGAAATCAAATGTTTTCGATTGCACAATTCAACCAGCGGATTAGTTGTAACGGCCAATGTGTGGAGACAACAGATTTGAATGAATGTGGTCAAAAACACAGGTTTTAGGGATTTGCAACAAAAAACATGTACAGCACCTGAAGAAGAGAACAGGAGTCACTAATTGTGTTAAATGAGTGAAAATGAATGTGTTGTCCGTTTTCATTGAACATGGTCTAAAATCATGTTTTTGGTGAGTTTACCAGCCCAAAACGATGACTGCCCTACAAGAGAGAGGACATGACAGATTATGTGTCTTTCACATCTTTGAAAATACGTTTTAAACAGGCTACAATGAACATTGTATAAAATCAAATTTTTTCGATTGCACAATTCAACCAGCAGATTAGTTGTAACGGCCAATGTGTGGAGACAACAGATTTGAATGAATGTGGTCAAAAACACAGGTTTTAGGGATTTGCAACAAAAAACATGTACAGCACCTGAAGAAGAGAACAGGAGTCACTATTTGTGTTCGATGTGTGAAAATGAATGTGTTGTCCGTTTTCATTGAAGATGGTCTAAAATCATGTTTTAGGTGAGTTACCAGCCCAAAACGAGGACTGCCCTACAAGAGAGAGGACATGACAGAGTATGTGTCTTTCACATCTTTGAAAATACGTTTTAAACAGGTTACAATTAACATTGTATGAAATCAAATGTTTTCGATTGCACAATTCAACCAGCGGATTAGTTGTAACGGCCAATGTGTGGAGACAACAGATTTGAATGAATGTGGTCAAAAACACAGGTTTTAGGGATTTGCAACAAAAAACATGTACAGCACCTGAAGAAGAGGACAGGAGTCACTATTTGTGTTCGATGTGTGAAAATGAATGTGTTGTCCGTTTTCATTGAACATGGTCTAATATCATGTTTTAGGTGAGTTACCAGCCCAAAACGATGACTGCCCTACAAGAGAGAGGACATGACAGATTATGTGTCTTTCACATCTTTGAAAATACGTTTTAAACAGGCTACAATGAACATTGTATAAAATCACATTTTTTCGATTGCACAATTCAACCAGCAGATTAGTTGTAACGGCCAATGTGTGGAGACAACAGATTTGAATGAATGTGGTCAAAAACACAGGTTTTAGGGATTTGCAACAAAAAACATGTACAGCACCTGAAGAAGAGAACAGGAGTCACTATTTGTGTTAAATGAGTGAAAATGAATGTGTTGTCCGTTTTCATTGAACATGGTCTAAAATCATGTTTTAGGTGAGTTACCATTCCAAAACGAGGACTGCCCTACTTGAGAGAGGACATGACAGAGTATGTGTCTTTCACATCTTTGAAAATACGTTTTAAACAGGTTACAATGAACATTGTATGAAATCAAATGTTTTCGATTGCACAATTCAACCAGCGGATTAGTTGTAACGGCCAATGTGTGGAGACAACAGATTTGAATGAATGTGGTCAAAAACACAGGTTTTAGGGATTTGCAACAAAAAACATGTACAGCACCTGAAGAAGAGAACAGGAGTCACTATTTGTGTTAAATGAGTGAAAATGAATGTGTTGTCCGTTTTCATTGAACATGGTCTAAAATCATGTTTTAGGTGAGTTACCAGCCCAAAACGAGGACTGCCCTACTTGAGAGAGGACATGACAGAGTATGTGTCTTTCACATCTTTGAAAATACGTTTTAAACAGGTTACAATGAATATTGTATGAAATCAAATGTTTTCGATTGCACAATTCAACCAGCGGATTAGTTGTAACGGCCAATGTGTGGAGACAACAGATTTGAATGAATGTGGTCAAAAACACAGGTTTTAGGGATTTGCAACAAAAAACTGGTACAGCAGCTGAAGAAGAGAAGAGGAGTCACTATTTGTGTTCGAAGTGTGAAAATGAATGTGTTGTCCGTTTTCATTGAACATGGTCTAAAATCATGTTTTAGGTGAGTTACCAGCCCAAAACGAGGACTGCCCTACTTGAGAGAGGACATGACAGAGTATGTGTCTTTCACATCTTTGAAAATACGTTTTAAACAGGTTACAATGAACATTGTATGAAATCAAATGTTTTCGATTGCACAATTCAACCAGCGGATTAGTTGTAACGGCCAATGTGTGGAGACAACAGATTTGAATGAATGTGGTCAAAAACACAGGTTTTAGGGATTTGCAACAAAAAACTGGTACAGCAGCTGAAGAAGAGAAGAGGAGTCACTATTTGTGTTAAATGAGTGAAAATGAATGTGTTGTCCGTTTTCATTGAACATGGTCTAAAATCATGTTTTAGGTGAGTTACCAGCCCAAAACGATGACTGCCCTACAAGAGAGAGGACATGACAGATTATGTGTCTTTCACATCTTTGAAAATACGTTTTAAACAGGCTACAATGAACATTGTATAAAATCACATTTTTTCGATTGCACAATTCAACCAGCAGATTAGTTGTAACGGCCAATGTGTGGAGACAACAGATTTGAATGAATGTGGTCAAAAACACAGGTTTTAGGGATTTGCAACAAAAAACATGTACAGCACCTGAAGAAGAGAACAGGAGTCACTATTTGTGTTAAATGAGTGAAAACGAATGTGTTGTCCGTTTTCATTGAACATGGTCTAAAATCATGTTTTAGGTGAGTTACCAGCCCAAAACGAGGACTGCCCTACTTGAGAGAGGACATGACAGAGTATGTGTCTTTCACATCTTTGAAAATACGTTTTAAACAGGTTACAATGAACATTGTATGAAATCAAATGTTTTCGATTGCACAATTCAACCAGCGGATTAGTTGTAACGGCCAATGTGTGGAGACAACAGATTTGAATGAATGTGGTCAAAAACACAGGTTTTAGGGATTTGCAACAAAAAACTGGTACAGCAGCTGAAGAAGAGAAGAGGAGTCACTATTTGTGTTAAATGAGTGAAAATGAATGTGTTGTCCGTTTTCATTGAACATGGTCTAAAATCATGTTTTAGGTGAGTTACCAGCCCAAAACGATGACTGCCCTACAAGAGAGAGGACATGACAGATTATGTGTCTTTCACATCTTTGAAAATACGTTTTAAACAGGCTACAATGAACATTGTATGAAATCAAATGTTTTCGATTGCACAATTCAACCAGCGGATTAGTTGTAACGGCCAATGTGTGGAGACAACAGATTTGAATGAATGTGGTCAAAAACACAGGTTTTAGGGATTTGCAACAAAAAACATGTACAGCACCTGAAGAAGAGAACAGGAGTCACTATTTGTGTTCGAAGTGTGAAAATGAATGTGTTGTCCGTTTTCATTGAACATGGTCTAAAATCATGTTTTAGGTGAGTTACCAGCCCAAAACGATGACTGCCCTTACAAGAGAGAGGACATGACAGATTATGTGTCTTTCACATCTTTGAAAATACGTTTTAAACAGGCTACAATGAACATTGTATAAAATCACATTTTTTCGATTGCACAATTCAACCAGCAGATTAGTTGTAACGGCCAATGTGTGGAGACAACAGATTTGAATGAATGTGGTCAAAAACACAGGTTTTAGGGATTTGCAACAAAAAACATGTACAGCACCTGAAGAAGAGAACAGGAGTCACTATTTGTGTTAAATGAGTGAAAATGAATGTGTTGTCCGTTTTCATTGAACATGGTCTAAAATCATGTTTTAGGTGAGTTACCAGCCCAAAACGAGGACTGCCCTACTTGAGAGAGGACATGACAGAGTATGTGTCTTTCACATCTTTGAAAATACGTTTTAAACAGGCTACAATGAACATTGTATAAAATCAAATTTTTTCGATTGCACAATTCAACCAGCAGATTAGTTGTAACGGCCAATGTGTGGAGACAACAGATTTGAATGAATGTGGTCAAAAACACAGGTTTTAGGGATTTGCAACAAAAAACATGTACAGCACCTGAAGAAGAGAACAGGAGTCACTATTTGTGTTAAATGAGTGAAAATGAATGTGTTGTCCGTTTTCATTGAACATGGTCTAAAATCATGTTTTAGGTGAGTTACCAGCCCAAAACGAGGACTGCCCTACTTGAGAGAGGACATGACAGAGTATGTGTCTTTCACATCTTTGAAAATACGTTTTAAACAGGTTACAATGAACATTGTATGAAATCAAATGTTTTCGATTGCACAATTCAACCAGCGGATTAGTTGTAACGGCCAATGTGTGGAGACAACAGATTTGAATGAATGTGGTCAAAAACACAGGTTTTAGGGATTTGCAACAAAAAACTGGTACAGCAGCTGAAGAAGAGAAGAGGAGTCACTATTTGTGTTAAATGAGTGAAAATGAATGTGTTGTCCGTTTTCATTGAACATGGTCTAAAATCATGTTTTAGGTGAGTTACCAGCCCAAAACGATGACTGCCCTACAAGAGAGAGGACATGACAGATTATGTGTCTTTCACATCTTTGAAAATACGTTTTAAACAGGCTACAATGAACATTGTATGAAATCAAATGTTTTCGATTGCACAATTCAACCAGCGGATTAGTTGTAACGGCCAATGTGTGGAGACAACAGATTTGAATGAATGTGGTCAAAAACACAGGTTTTAGGGATTTGCAACAAAAAACATGTACAGCACCTGAAGAAGAGAACAGGAGTCACTATTTGTGTTCGAAGTGTGAAAATGAATGTGTTGTCCGTTTTCATTGAACATGGTCTAAAATCATGTTTTAGGTGAGTTACCAGCCCAAAACGATGACTGCCCTTACAAGAGAGAGGACATGACAGATTATGTGTCTTTCACATCTTTGAAAATACGTTTTAAACAGGCTACAATGAACATTGTATAAAATCACATTTTTTCGATTGCACAATTCAACCAGCAGATTAGTTGTAACGGCCAATGTGTGGAGACAACAGATTTGAATGAATGTGGTCAAAAACACAGGTTTTAGGGATTTGCAACAAAAAACATGTACAGCACCTGAAGAAGAGAACAGGAGTCACTATTTGTGTTAAATGAGTGAAAATGAATGTGTTGTCCGTTTTCATTGAACATGGTCTAAAATCATGTTTTAGGTGAGTTACCAGCCCAAAACGAGGACTGCCCTACTTGAGAGAGGACATGACAGAGTATGTGTCTTTCACATCTTTGAAAATACGTTTTAAACAGGCTACAATGAACATTGTATAAAATCACATTTTTTCGATTGCACAATTCAACCAGCAGATTAGTTGTAACGGCCAATGTGTGGAGACAACAGATTTGAATGAATGTGGTCAAAAACACAGGTTTTAGGGATTTGCAACAAAAAACATGTACAGCACCTGAAGAAGAGAACAGGAGTCACTATTTGTGTTAAATGAGTGAAAATGAATGTGTTGTCCGTTTTCATTGAACATGGTCTAAAATCATGTTTTAGGTGAGTTACCAGCCCAAAACGAGGACTGCCCTACTTGAGAGAGGACATGACAGAGTATGTGTCTTTCACATCTTTGAAAATACGTTTTAAACAGGTTACAATGAACATTGTATGAAATCAAATGTTTTCGATTGCACAATTCAACCAGCGGATTAGTTGTAACGGCCAATGTGTGGAGACAACAGATTTGAATGAATGTGGTCAAAAACACAGGTTTTAGGGATTTGCAACAAAAAACTGGTACAGCAGCTGAAGAAGAGAAGAGGAGTCACTATTTGTGTTAAATGAGTGAAAATGAATGTGTTGTCCGTTTTCATTGAACATGGTCTAAAATCATGTTTTAGGTGAGTTACCAGCCCAAAACGAGGACTGCCCTACTTGAGAGAGGACATGACAGAGTATGTGTCTTTCACATCTTTGAAAATACGTTTTAAACAGGTTACAATGAACATTGTATGAAATCAAATGTTTTCGATTGCACAATTCAACCAGCAGATTAGTTGTAACGGCCAATGTGTGGAGACAACAGATTTGAATGAATGTGGTCAAAAACACAGGTTTTAGGGATTTGCAACAAAAAACTGGTACAGCACCTGAAGAAGAGAACAGGAGTCACTATTTGTGTTAAATGAGTGAAAATGAATGTGTTGTCCGTTTTCATTGAACATGGTCTAAAATCATGTTTTAGGTGAGTTACCAGCCCAAAACGAGGACTGCCCTACTTGAGAGAGGACATGACAGATTATGTGTCTTTCACATCTTTGAAAATACGTTTTAAACAGGTTACAATGAACATTGTATGAAATCAAATGTTTTCGATTGCACAATTCAACCAGCAGATTAGTTGTAACGGCCAATGTGTGGAGACAACAGATTTGAATGAATGTGGTCAAAAACACAGGTTTTAGGGATTTGCAACAAAAAACTGGTACAGCAGCTGAAGAAGAGAACAGGAGTCACTATTTGTGTTAAATGAGTGAAAATGAATGTGTTGTCCGTTTTCATTGAACATGGTCTAAAATCATGTTTTTGGTGAGTTTACCAGCCCAAAACGATGACTGCCCTACAAGAGAGAGGACATGACAGATTATGTGTCTTTCACATCTTTGAAAATACGTTTTAAACAGGCTACAATGAACATTGTATAAAATCACATTTTTTCGATTGCACAATTAAACCAGCAGATTAGTTGTAACGGCCAATGTGTGGAGACAACAGATTTGAATGAATGTGGTCAAAAACACAGGTTTTAGGGATTTGCAACAAAAAACATGTACAGCACCTGAAGAAGAGAACAGGAGTCACTATTTGTGTTAAATGAGTGAAAATGAATGTGTTGTCCGTTTTCATTGAACATGGTCTAAAATCATGTTTTAGGTGAGTTACCAGCCCAAAACGATGACTGCCCTACAAGAGAGATGACATGACAGATTATGTGTCTTTCACATCTTTGAAAATACGTTTTAAACAGGCTACAATGAACATTGTATAAAATCACATTTTTTCGATTGCACAATTCAACCAGCAGATTAGTTGTAACGGCCAATGTGTGGAGACAACAGATTTGAATGAATATGGTCAAAAACACAGGTTTTAGGGATTTGCAACAAAAAACATGTACAGCACCTGAAGAAGAGAACAGGAGTCACTATTTGTGTTCGAAGTGTGAAAATGAATGTGTTGTCCGTTTTCATTGAACATGGTCTAAAATCATGTTTTAGGTGAGTTACCAGCCCAAAACGAGGACTGCCCTACTTGAGAGAGGACATGACAGAGTATGTGTCTTTCACATCTTTGAAAATACGTTTTAAACAGGTTACAATGAACATTGTATGAAATCAAATGTTTTCGATTGCACAATTCAACCAGCAGATTAGTTGTAACGGCCAATGTGTGGAGACAACAGATTTGAATGAATGTGGTCAAAAACACAGGTTTTAGGGATTTGCAACAAAAAACTGGTACAGCAGCTGAAGAAGAGAACAGGAGTCACTATTTGTGTTAAATGAGTGAAAATGAATGTGTTGTCCGTTTTCATTGAACATGGTCTAAAATCATGTTTTTGGTGAGTTTACCAGCCCAAAACGATGACTGCCCTACAAGAGAGAGGACATGACAGATTATGTGTCTTTCACATCTTTGAAAATACGTTTTAAACAGGTTACAATGAACATTGTATGAAATCAAATGTTTTCGATTGCACAATTCAACCAGCAGATTAGTTGTAACGGCCAATGTGTGGAGACAACAGATTTGAATGAATGTGGTCAAAAACACAGGTTTTAGGGATTTGCAACAAAAAACTGGTACAGCAGCTGAAGAAGAGAACAGGAGTCACTATTTGTGTTAAATGAGTGAAAATGAATGTGTTGTCCGTTTTCATTGAACATGGTCTAAAATCATGTTTTTGGTGAGTTTACCAGCCCAAAACGATGACTGCCCTACAAGAGAGAGGACATGACAGATTATGTGTCTTTCACATCTTTGAAAATACGTTTTAAACAGGCTACAATGAACATTGTATAAAATCACATTTTTTCGATTGCACAATTAAACCAGCAGATTAGTTGTAACGGCCAATGTGTGGAGACAACAGATTTGAATGAATGTGGTCAAAAACACAGGTTTTAGGGATTTGCAACAAAAAACATGTACAGCACCTGAAGAAGAGAACAGGAGTCACTATTTGTGTTAAATGAGTGAAAATGAATGTGTTGTCCGTTTTCATTGAACATGGTCTAAAATCATGTTTTAGGTGAGTTACCAGCCCAAAACGATGACTGCCCTACAAGAGAGAGGACATGACAGATTATGTGTCTTTCACATCTTTGAAAATACGTTTTAAACAGGCTACAATGAACATTGTATAAAATCACATTTTTTCGATTGCACAATTCAACCAGCAGATTAGTTGTAACGGCCAATGTGTGGAGACAACAGATTTGAATGAATATGGTCAAAAACACAGGTTTTAGGGATTTGCAACAAAAAACATGTACAGCACCTGAAGAAGAGAACAGGAGTCACTATTTGTGTTCGAAGTGTGAAAATGAATGTGTTGTCCGTTTTCATTGAACATGGTCTAAAATCATGTTTTAGGTGAGTTACCAGCCCAAAACGATGACTGCCCTACAAGAGAGAGGACATGACAGATTATGTGTCTTTCACATCTTTGAAAATACGTTTTAAACAGGCTACAATGAACATTGTATAAAATCACATTTTTTCGATTGCACAATTCAACCAGCAGATTAGTTGTAACGGCCAATGTGTGGAGACAACAGATTTGAATGAATGTGGTCAAAAACACAGGTTTTAGGGATTTGCAACAAAAAACATGTACAGCACCTGAAGAAGAGAACAGGAGTCACTATTTGTGTTAAATGAGTGAAAATGAATGTGTTGTCCGTTTTCATTGAACATGGTCTAAAATCATGTTTTAGGTGAGTTACCAGCCCAAAACGAGGACTGCCCTACTTGAGAGAGGACATGACAGAGTATGTGTCTTTCACATCTTTGAAAATACGTTTTAAACAGGTTACAATGAACATTGTATGAAATCAAATGTTTTCGATTGCACAATTCAACCAGCGGATTAGTTGTAACGGCCAATGTGTGGAGACAACAGATTTGAATGAATGTGGTCAAAAACACAGGTTTTAGGGATTTGCAACAAAAAACTGGTACAGCAGCTGAAGAAGAGAAGAGGAGTCACTATTTGTGTTAAATGAGTGAAAATGAATGTGTTGTCCGTTTTCATTGAACATGGTCTAAAATCATGTTTTAGGTGAGTTACCAGCCCAAAACGATGACTGCCCTACAAGAGAGAGGACATGACAGATTATGTGTCTTTCACATCTTTGAAAATACGTTTTAAACAGGCTACAATGAACATTGTATAAAATCACATTTTTTCGATTGCACAATTCAACCAGCAGATTAGTTGTAACGGCCAATGTGTGGAGACAACAGATTTGAATGAATGTGGTCAAAAACACAGGTTTTAGGGATTTGCAACAAAAAACATGTACAGCACCTGAAGAAGAGAACAGGAGTCACTATTTGTGTTAAATGAGTGAAAATGAATGTGTTGTCCGTTTTCATTGAACATGGTCTAAAATCATGTTTTAGGTGAGTTACCAGCCCAAAACGAGGACTGCCCTACTTGAGAGAGGACATGACAGAGTATGTGTCTTTCACATCTTTGAAAATACGTTTTAAACAGGTTACAATGAACATTGTATGAAATCAAATGTTTTCGATTGCACAATTCAACCAGCGGATTAGTTGTAACGGCCAATGTGTGGAGACAACAGATTTGAATGAATGTGGTCAAAAACACAGGTTTTAGGGATTTGCAACAAAAAACTGGTACAGCAGCTGAAGAAGAGAAGAGGAGTCACTATTTGTGTTAAATGAGTGAAAATGAATGTGTTGTCCGTTTTCATTGAACATGGTCTAAAATCATGTTTTAGGTGAGTTACCAGCCCAAAACGATGACTGCCCTACAAGTTAGAGGACATGACAGATTATGTGTCTTTCACATCTTTGAAAATACGTTTTAAACAGGCTACAATGAACATTGTATAAAATCACATTTTTTCGATTGCACAATTCAACCAGCAGATTAGTTGTAACGGCCAATGTGTGGAGACAACAGATTTGAATGAATGTGGTCAAAAACACAGGTTTTAGGGATTTGCAACAAAAAACTGGTACAGCAGCTGAAGAAGAGAAGAGGAGTCACTATTTGTGTTAAATGAGTGAAAATGAATGTGTTGTCCGTTTTCATTGAACATGGTCTAAAATCATGTTTTAGGTGAGTTACCAGCCCAAAACGATGACTGCCCTACAAGTTAGAGGACATGACAGATTATGTGTCTTTCACATCTTTGAAAATACGTTTTAAACAGGCTACAATGAACATTGTATAAAATCACATTTTTTCGATTGCACAATTCAACCAGCGGATTAGTTGTAACGGCCAATGTGTGGAGACAACAGATTTGAATGAATGTGGTCAAAAACACAGGTTTTAGGGATTTGCAACAAAAAACATGTACAGCACCTGAAGAAGAGAACAGGAGTCACTATTTGTGTTAAATGAGTGAAAATGAATGTGTTGTCCGTTTTCATTGAACATGGTCTAAAATCATGTTTTAGGTGAGTTACCAGCCCAAAACGAGGACTGCCCTACTTGAGAGAGGACATGACAGAGTATGTGTCTTTCACATCTTTGAAAATACGTTTTAAACAGGTTACAATGAACATTGTATGAAATCAAATGTTTTCGATTGCACAATTCAACCAGCGGATTAGTTGTAACGGCCAATGTGTGGAGACAACAGATTTGAATGAATGTGGTCAAAAACACAGGTTTTAGGGATTTGCAACAAAAAACTGGTACAGCAGCTGAAGAAGAGAAGAGGAGTCACTATTTGTGTTAAATGAGTGAAAATGAATGTGTTGTCCGTTTTCATTGAACATGGTCTAAAATCATGTTTTAGGTGAGTTACCAGCCCAAAACGATGACTGCCCTACAAGAGAGAGGACATGACAGATTATGTGTCTTTCACATCTTTGAAAATACGTTTTAAACAGGCTACAATGAAGATTGTATAAAATCACATTTTTTCGATTGCACAATTCAACCAGCAGATTAGTTGTAACGGCCAATGTGTGGAGACAACAGATTTGAATGAATGTGGTCAAAAACACAGGTTTTAGGGATTTGCAACAAAAAACATGTACAGCACCTGAAGAAGAGAACAGGAGTCACTATTTGTGTTAAATGAGTGAAAATGAATGTGTTGTCCGTTTTCATTGAACATGGTCTAAAATCATGTTTTAGGTGAGTTACCAGCCCAAAACGAGGACTGCCCTACTTGAGAGAGGACATGACAGAGTATGTGTCTTTCACATCTTTGAAAATACGTTTTAAACAGGTTACAATGAACATTGTATGAAATCAAATGTTTTCGATTGCACAATTCAACCAGCGGATTAGTTGTAACGGCCAATGTGTGGAGACAACAGATTTGAATGAATGTGGTCAAAAACACAGGTTTTAGGGATTTGCAACAAAAAACTGGTACAGCAGCTGAAGAAGAGAAGAGGAGTCACTATTTGTGTTAAATGAGTGAAAATGAATGTGTTGTCCGTTTTCATTGAACATGGTCTAAAATCATGTTTTAGGTGAGTTACCAGCCCAAAACGATGACTGCCCTACAAGTTAGAGGACATGACAGATTATGTGTCTTTCACATCTTTGAAAATACGTTTTAAACAGGCTACAATGAACATTGTATAAAATCACATTTTTTCGATTGCACAATTCAACCAGCAGATTAGTTGTAACGGCCAATGTGTGGAGACAACAGATTTGAATGAATGTGGTCAAAAACACAGGTTTTAGGGATTTGCAACAAAAAACATGTACAGCACCTGAATAAGAGAACAGGAGTCACTATTTGTGTTAAATGAGTGAAAATGAATGTGTTGTCCGTTTTCATTGAACATGGTCTAAAATCATGTTTTAGGTGAGTTACCAGCCCAAAACGAGGACTGCCCTACTTGAGAGAGGACATGACAGAGTATGTGTCTTTCACATCTTTGAAAATACGTTTTAAACAGGTTACAATGAACATTGTATGAAATCAAATGTTTTCGATTGCACAATTCAACCAGCGGATTAGTTGTAACGGCCAATGTGTGGAGACAACAGATTTGAATGAATGTGGTCAAAAACACAGGTTTTAGGGATTTGCAACAAAAAACTGGTACAGCAGCTGAAGAAGAGAAGAGGAGTCACTATTTGTGTTAAATGAGTGAAAATGAATGTGTTGTCCGTTTTCATTGAACATGGTCTAAAATCATGTTTTAGGTGAGTTACCAGCCCAAAACGATGACTGCCCTACAAGAGAGAGGACATGACAGATTATGTGTCTTTCACATCTTTGAAAATACGTTTTAAACAGGCTACAATGAACATTGTATAAAATCACATTTTTTCGATTGCACAATTCAACCAGCAGATTAGTTGTAACGGCCAATGTGTGGAGACAACAGATTTGAATGAATGTGGTCAAAAACACAGGTTTTAGGGATTTGCAACAAAAAACATGTACAGCACCTGAAGAAGAGAACAGGAGTCACTATTTGTGTTAAATGAGTGAAAATGAATGTGTTGTCCGTTTTCATTGAACATGGTCTAAAATCATGTTTTAGGTGAGTTACCAGCCCAAAACGAGGACTGCCCTACTTGAGAGAGGACATGACAGAGTATGTGTCTTTCACATCTTTGAAAATACGTTTTAAACAGGTTACAATGAACATTGTATGAAATCAAATGTTTTCGATTGCACAATTCAACCAGCGGATTAGTTGTAACGGCCAATGTGTGGAGACAACAGATTTGAATGAATGTGGTCAAAAACACAGGTTTTAGGGATTTGCAACAAAAAACTGGTACAGCAGCTGAAGAAGAGAAGAGGAGTCACTATTTGTGTTAAATGAGTGAAAATGAATGTGTTGTCCGTTTTCATTGAACATGGTCTAAAATCATGTTTTAGGTGAGTTACCAGCCCAAAACGATGACTGCCCTACAAGAGAGAGGACATGACAGATTATGTGTCTTTCACATCTTTGAAAATACGTTTTAAACAGGCTACAATGAACATTGTATAAAATCACATTTTTTCGATTGCACAATTCAACCAGCAGATTAGTTGTAACGGCCAATGTGTGGAGACAACAGATTTGAATGAATGTGGTCAAAAACACAGGTTTTAGGGATTTGCAACAAAAAACATGTACAGCACCTGAAGAAGAGAACAGGAGTCACTATTTGTGTTAAATGAGTGAAAATGAATGTGTTGTCCGTTTTCATTGAACATGGTCTAAAATCATGTTTTAGGTGAGTTACCAGCCCAAAACGAGGACTGCCCTACTTGAGAGAGGACATGACAGAGTATGTGTCTTTCACATCTTTGAAAATACGTTTTAAACAGGTTACAATGAACATTGTATGAAATCAAATGTTTTCGATTGCACAATTCAACCAGCGGATTAGTTGTAACGGCCAATGTGTGGAGACAACAGATTTGAATGAATGTGGTCAAAAACACAGGTTTTAGGGATTTGCAACAAAAAACTGGTACAGCAGCTGAAGAAGAGAAGAGGAGTCACTATTTGTGTTAAATGAGTGAAAATGAATGTGTTGTCCGTTTTCATTGAACATGGTCTAAAATCATGTTTTAGGTGAGTTACCAGCCCAAAACGATGACTGCCCTACAAGTTAGAGGACATGACAGATTATGTGTCTTTCACATCTTTGAAAATACGTTTTAAACAGGCTACAATGAACATTGTATAAAATCACATTTTTTCGATTGCACAATTCAACCAGCAGATTAGTTGTAACGGCCAATGTGTGGAGACAACAGATTTGAATGAATGTGGTCAAAAACACAGGTTTTAGGGATTTGCAACAAAAAACATGTACAGCACCTGAATAAGAGAACAGGAGTCACTATTTGTGTTAAATGAGTGAAAATGAATGTGTTGTCCGTTTTCATTGAACATGGTCTAAAATCATGTTTTAGGTGAGTTACCAGCCCAAAACGAGGACTGCCCTACTTGAGAGAGGACATGACAGAGTATGTGTCTTTCACATCTTTGAAAATACGTTTTAAACAGGTTACAATGAACATTGTATGAAATCAAATGTTTTCGATTGCACAATTCAACCAGCGGATTAGTTGTAACGGCCAATGTGTGGAGACAACAGATTTGAATGAATGTGGTCAAAAACACAGGTTTTAGGGATTTGCAACAAAAAACTGGTACAGCAGCTGAAGAAGAGAAGAGGAGTCACTATTTGTGTTAAATGAGTGAAAATGAATGTGTTGTCCGTTTTCATTGAACATGGTCTAAAATCATGTTTTAGGTGAGTTACCAGCCCAAAACGATGACTGCCCTACAAGAGAGAGGACATGACAGATTATGTGTCTTTCACATCTTTGAAAATACGTTTTAAACAGGCTACAATGAACATTGTATAAAATCACATTTTTTCGATTGCACAATTCAACCAGCAGATTAGTTGTAACGGCCAATGTGTGGAGACAACAGATTTGAATGAATGTGGTCAAAAACACAGGTTTTAGGGATTTGCAACAAAAAACATGTACAGCACCTGAAGAAGAGAACAGGAGTCACTATTTGTGTTAAATGAGTGAAAATGAATGTGTTGTCCGTTTTCATTGAACATGGTCTAAAATCATGTTTTAGGTGAGTTACCAGCCCAAAACGAGGACTGCCCTACTTGAGAGAGGACATGACAGAGTATGTGTCTTTCACATCTTTGAAAATACGTTTTAAACAGGTTACAATGAACATTGTATGAAATCAAATGTTTTCGATTGCACAATTCAACCAGCGGATTAGTTGTAACGGCCAATGTGTGGAGACAACAGATTTGAATGAATGTGGTCAAAAACACAGGTTTTAGGGATTTGCAACAAAAAACTGGTACAGCAGCTGAAGAAGAGAAGAGGAGTCACTATTTGTGTTAAATGAGTGAAAATGAATGTGTTGTCCGTTTTCATTGAACATGGTCTAAAATCATGTTTTAGGTGAGTTACCAGCCCAAAACGATGACTGCCCTACAAGAGAGAGGACATGACAGATTATGTGTCTTTCACATCTTTGAAAATACGTTTTAAACAGGCTACAATGAACATTGTATAAAATCACATTTTTTCGATTGCACAATTCAACCAGCAGATTAGTTGTAACGGCCAATGTGTGGAGACAACAGATTTGAATGAATGTGGTCAAAAACACAGGTTTTAGGGATTTGCAACAAAAAACATGTACAGCACCTGAAGAAGAGAACAGGAGTCACTATTTGTGTTAAATGAGTGAAAATGAATGTGTTGTCCGTTTTCATTGAACATGGTCTAAAATCATGTTTTAGGTGAGTTACCAGCCCAAAACGAGGACTGCCCTACTTGAGAGAGGACATGACAGAGTATGTGTCTTTCACATCTTTGAAAATACGTTTTAAACAGGTTACAATGAACATTGTATGAAATCAAATGTTTTCGATTGCACAATTCAACCAGCGGATTAGTTGTAACGGCCAATGTGTGGAGACAACAGATTTGAATGAATGTGGTCAAAAACACAGGTTTTAGGGATTTGCAACAAAAAACTGGTACAGCAGCTGAAGAAGAGAAGAGGAGTCACTATTTGTGTTAAATGAGTGAAAATGAATGTGTTGTCCGTTTTCATTGAACATGGTCTAAAATCATGTTTTAGGTGAGTTACCAGCCCAAAACGATGACTGCCCTACAAGTTAGAGGACATGACAGATTATGTGTCTTTCACATCTTTGAAAATACGTTTTAAACAGGCTACAATGAACATTGTATAAAATCACATTTTTTCGATTGCACAATTCAACCAGCAGATTAGTTGTAACGGCCAATGTGTGGAGACAACAGATTTGAATGAATGTGGTCAAAAACACAGGTTTTAGGGATTTGCAACAAAAAACATGTACAGCACCTGAAGAAGAGAACAGGAGTCACTATTTGTGTTAAATGAGTGAAAATGAATGTGTTGTCCGTTTTCATTGAACATGGTCTAAAATCATGTTTTAGGTGAGTTACCAGCCCAAAACGAGGACTGCCCTACTTGAGAGAGGACATGACAGAGTATGTGTCTTTCACATCTTTGAAAATACGTTTTAAACAGGTTACAATGAACATTGTATGAAATCAAATGTTTTCGATTGCACAATTCAACCAGCGGATTAGTTGTAACGGCCAATGTGTGGAGACAACAGATTTGATTGAATGTGGTCAAAAACACAGGTTTTAGGGATTTGCAACAAAAAACTGGTACAGCAGCTGAAGAAGAGAAGAGGAGTCACTATTTGTGTTAAATGAGTGAAAATGAATGTGTTGTCCGTTTTCATTGAACATGGTCTAAAATCATGTTTTAGGTGAGTTACCAGCCCAAAACGATGACTGCCCTACAAGAGAGAGGACATGACAGATTATGTGTCTTTCACATCTTTGAAAATACGTTTTAAACAGGCTACAATGAACATTGTATGAAATCAAATGTTTTCGATTGCACAATTCAACCAGCGGATTAGTTGTAACGGCCAATGTGTGGAGACAACAGATTTGAATGAATGTGGTCAAAAACACAGGTTTTAGGGATTTGCAACAAAAAACATGTACAGCACCTGAAGAAGAGAACAGGAGTCACTATTTGTGTTAAATGAGTGAAAATGAATGTGTTGTCCGTTTTCATTGAACATGGTCTAAAATCATGTTTTAGGTGAGTTACCAGCCCAAAACGAGGACTGCCCTACTTGAGAGAGGACATGACAGAGTATGTGTCTTTCACATCTTCGAAAATACGTTTTAAACAGGTTACAATGAACATTGTATGAAATCAAATGTTTTCGATTGCACAATTCAACCAGCGGATTAGTTGTAACGGCCAATGTGTGGAGACAACAGATTTGAATGAATGTGGTCAAAAACACAGGTTTTAGGGATTTGCAACAAAAAACATGTACAGCACCTGAAGAAGAGAACAGGAGTCACTATTTGTGTTAAATGAGTGAAAATGAATGTGTTGTCCGTTTTCATTGAACATGGTCTAAAATCATGTTTTAGGTGAGTTACCAGCCCAAAACGAGGACTGCCCTACTTGAGAGAGGACATGACAGAGTATGTGTCTTTCACATCTTTGAAAATACGTTTTAAACAGGTTACAATGAACATTGTATGAAATCAAATGTTTTCGATTGCACAATTCAACCAGCAGATTAGTTGTAACGGCCAATGTGTGGAGACAACAGATTTGAATGAATGTGGTCAAAAACACAGGTTTTAGGGATTTGCAACAAAAAACTGGTACAGCACCTGAAGAAGAGAACAGGAGTCACTATTTGTGTTCGAAGTGTGAAAATGAATGTGTTGTCCGTTTTCATTGAACATGGTCTAAAATCATGTTTTAGGTGAGTTACCAGCCCAAAACGATGACTGCCCTACAAGAGAGAGGACATGACAGATTATGTGTCTTTCACATCTTTGAAAATACGTTTTAAACAGGCTACAATGAACATTGTATAAAATCACATTTTTTCGATTGCACAATTCAACCAGCAGATTAGTTGTAACGGCCAATGTGTGGAGACAACAGATTTGAATGAATGTGGTCAAAAACACAGGTTTTAGGGATTTGCAACAAAAAACATGTACAGCACCTGAAGAAGAGAACAGGAGTCACTATTTGTGTTAAATGAGTGAAAATGAATGTGTTGTCCGTTTTCATTGAACATGGTCTAAAATCATGTTTTAGGTGAGTTACCAGCCCAAAACGAGGACTGCCCTACTTGAGAGAGGACATGACAGAGTATGTGTCTTTCACATCTTTGAAAATACGTTTTAAACAGGTTACAATGAACATTGTATGAAATCAAATGTTTTCGATTGCACAATTCAACCAGCGGATTAGTTGTAACGGCCAATGTGTGGAGACAACAGATTTGAATGAATGTGGTCAAAAACACAGGTTTTAGGGATTTGCAACAAAAAACTGGTACAGCAGCTGAAGAAGAGAAGAGGAGTCACTATTTGTGTTAAATGAGTGAAAATGAATGTGTTGTCCGTTTTCATTGAACATGGTCTAAAATCATGTTTTAGGTGAGTTACCAGCCCAAAACGATGACTGCCCTACAAGAGAGAGGACATGACAGATTATGTGTCTTTCACATCTTTGAAAATACGTTTTAAACAGGCTACAATGAACATTGTATAAAATCACATTTTTTCGATTGCACAATTCAACCAGCAGATTAGTTGTAACGGCCAATGTGTGGAGACAACAGATTTGAATGAATGTGGTCAAAAACACAGGTTTTAGGGATTTGCAACAAAAAACATGTACAGCACCTGAAGAAGAGAACAGGAGTCACTATTTGTGTTAAATGAGTGAAAATGAATGTGTTGTCCGTTTTCATTGAACATGGTCTAAAATCATGTTTTAGGTGAGTTACCAGCCCAAAACGAGGACTGCCCTACTTGAGAGAGGACATGACAGAGTATGTGTCTTTCACATCTTTGAAAATACGTTTTAAACAGGTTACAATGAACATTGTATGAAATCAAATGTTTTCGATTGCACAATTCAACCAGCGGATTAGTTGTAACGGCCAATGTGTGGAGACAACAGATTTGAATGAATGTGGTCAAAAACACAGGTTTTAGGGATTTGCAACAAAAAACTGGTACAGCAGCTGAAGAAGAGAAGAGGAGTCACTATTTGTGTTAAATGAGTGAAAATGAATGTGTTGTCCGTTTTCATTGAACATGGTCTAAAATCATGTTTTAGGTGAGTTACCAGCCCAAAACGATGACTGCCCTACAAGTTAGAGGACATGACAGATTATGTGTCTTTCACATCTTTGAAAATACGTTTTAAACAGGCTACAATGAACATTGTATAAAATCACATTTTTTCGATTGCACAATTCAACCAGCAGATTAGTTGTAACGGCCAATGTGTGGAGACAACAGATTTGAATGAATGTGGTCAAAAACACAGGTTTTAGGGATTTGCAACAAAAAACATGTACAGCACCTGAAGAAGAGAACAGGAGTCACTATTTGTGTTAAATGAGTGAAAATGAATGTGTTGTCCGTTTTCATTGAACATGGTCTAAAATCATGTTTTAGGTGAGTTACCAGCCCAAAACGAGGACTGCCCTACTTGAGAGAGGACATGACAGATTATGTGTCTTTCACATCTTTGAAAATACGTTTTAAACAGGCTACAATGAACATTGTATGAAATCAAATGTTTTCGATTGCACAATTCAACCAGCGGATTAGTTGTAACGGCCAATGTGTGGAGACAACAGATTTGAATGAATGTGGTCAAAAACACAGGTTTTAGGGATTTGCAACAAAAAACTGGTACAGCAGCTGAAGAAGAGAAGAGGAGTCACTATTTGTGTTAAATGAGTGAAAATGAATGTGTTGTCCGTTTTCATTGAACATGGTCTAAAATCATGTTTTAGGTGAGTTACCAGCCCAAAACGATGACTGCCCTACAAGAGAGAGGACATGACAGATTATGTGTCTTTCACATCTTTGAAAATACGTTTTAAACAGGCTACAATGAACATTGTATGAAATCAAATGTTTTCGATTGCACAATTCAACCAGCGGATTAGTTGTAACGGCCAATGTGTGGAGACAACAGATTTGAATGAATGTGGTCAAAAACACAGGTTTTAGGGATTTGCAACAAAAAACATGTACAGCACCTGAAGAAGAGAACAGGAGTCACTATTTGTGTTAAATGAGTGAAAATGAATGTGTTGTCCGTTTTCATTGAACATGGTCTAAAATCATGTTTTAGGTGAGTTACCAGCCCAAAACGAGGACTGCCCTACTTGAGAGAGGACATGACAGAGTATGTGTCTTTCACATCTTTGAAAATACGTTTTAAACAGGTTACAATGAACATTGTATGAAATCAAATGTTTTCGATTGCACAATTCAACCAGCGGATTAGTTGTAACGGCCAATGTGTGGAGACAACAGATTTGAATGAATGTGGTCAAAAACACAGGTTTTAGGGATTTGCAACAAAAAACATGTACAGCACCTGAAGAAGAGAACAGGAGTCACTATTTGTGTTAAATGAGTGAAAATGAATGTGTTGTCCGTTTTCATTGAACATGGTCTAAAATCATGTTTTAGGTGAGTTACCAGCCCAAAACGAGGACTGCCCTACTTGAGAGAGGACATGACAGAGTATGTGTCTTTCACATCTTTGAAAATACGTTTTAAACAGGTTACAATGAACATTGTATGAAATCAAATGTTTTCGATTGCACAATTCAACCAGCGGATTAGTTGTAACGGCCAATGTGTGGAGACAACAGATTTGAATGAATGTGGTCAAAAACACAGGTTTTAGGGATTTGCAACAAAAAACTGGTACAGCAGCTGAAGAAGAGAAGAGGAGTCACTATTTGTGTTAAATGAGTGAAAATGAATGTGTTGTCCGTTTTCATTGAACATGGTCTAAAATCATGTTTTAGGTGAGTTACCAGCCCAAAACGATGACTGCCCTACAAGTTAGAGGACATGACAGATTATGTGTCTTTCACATCTTTGAAAATACGTTTTAAACAGGCTACAATGAACATTGTATAAAATCACATTTTTTCGATTGCACAATTCAACCAGCAGATTAGTTGTAACGGCCAATGTGTGGAGACAACAGATTTGAATGAATGTGGTCAAAAACACAGGTTTTAGGGATTTGCAACAAAAAACATGTACAGCACCTGAAGAAGAGAACAGGAGTCACTATTTGTGTTAAATGAGTGAAAATGAATGTGTTGTCCGTTTTCATTGAACATGGTCTAAAATCATGTTTTAGGTGAGTTACCAGCCCAAAACGAGGACTGCCCTACTTGAGAGAGGACATGACAGAGTATGTGTCTTTCACATCTTTGAAAATACGTTTTAAACAGGTTACAATGAACATTGTATGAAATCAAATGTTTTCGATTGCACAATTCAACCAGCGGATTAGTTGTAACGGCCAATGTGTGGAGACAACAGATTTGATTGAATGTGGTCAAAAACACAGGTTTTAGGGATTTGCAACAAAAAACTGGTACAGCAGCTGAAGAAGAGAAGAGGAGTCACTATTTGTGTTAAATGAGTGAAAATGAATGTGTTGTCCGTTTTCATTGAACATGGTCTAAAATCATGTTTTAGGTGAGTTACCAGCCCAAAACGATGACTGCCCTACAAGAGAGAGGACATGACAGATTATGTGTCTTTCACATCTTTGAAAATACGTTTTAAACAGGCTACAATGAACATTGTATGAAATCAAATGTTTTCGATTGCACAATTCAACCAGCGGATTAGTTGTAACGGCCAATGTGTGGAGACAACAGATTTGAATGAATGTGGTCAAAAACACAGGTTTTAGGGATTTGCAACAAAAAACATGTACAGCACCTGAAGAAGAGAACAGGAGTCACTATTTGTGTTAAATGAGTGAAAATGAATGTGTTGTCCGTTTTCATTGAACATGGTCTAAAATCATGTTTTAGGTGAGTTACCAGCCCAAAACGAGGACTGCCCTACTTGAGAGAGGACATGACAGAGTATGTGTCTTTCACATCTTTGAAAATACGTTTTAAACAGGTTACAATGAACATTGTATGAAATCAAATGTTTTCGATTGCACAATTCAACCAGCGGATTAGTTGTAACGGCCAATGTGTGGAGACAACAGATTTGAATGAATGTGGTCAAAAACACAGGTTTTAGGGATTTGCAACAAAAAACATGTACAGCACCTGAAGAAGAGAACAGGAGTCACTATTTGTGTTAAATGAGTGAAAATGAATGTGTTGTCCGTTTTCATTGAACATGGTCTAAAATCATGTTTTAGGTGAGTTACCAGCCCAAAACGAGGACTGCCCTACTTGAGAGAGGACATGACAGAGTATGTGTCTTTCACATCTTTGAAAATACGTTTTAAACAGGTTACAATGAACATTGTATGAAATCAAATGTTTTCGATTGCACAATTCAACCAGCGGATTAGTTGTAACGGCCAATGTGTGGAGACAACAGATTTGAATGAATGTGGTCAAAAACACAGGTTTTAGGGATTTGCAACAAAAAACTGGTACAGCAGCTGAAGAAGAGAAGAGGAGTCACTATTTGTGTTAAATGAGTGAAAATGAATGTGTTGTCCGTTTTCATTGAACATGGTCTAAAATCATGTTTTAGGTGAGTTACCAGCCCAAAACGATGACTGCCCTACAAGTTAGAGGACATGACAGATTATGTGTCTTTCACATCTTTGAAAATACGTTTTAAACAGGCTACAATGAACATTGTATAAAATCACATTTTTTCGATTGCACAATTCAACCAGCAGATTAGTTGTAACGGCCAATGTGTGGAGACAACAGATTTGAATGAATGTGGTCAAAAACACAGGTTTTAGGGATTTGCAACAAAAAACATGTACAGCACCTGAAGAAGAGAACAGGAGTCACTATTTGTGTTAAATGAGTGAAAATGAATGTGTTGTCCGTTTTCATTGAACATGGTCTAAAATCATGTTTTAGGTGAGTTACCAGCCCAAAACGAGGACTGCCCTACTTGAGAGAGGACATGACAGAGTATGTGTCTTTCACATCTTTGAAAATACGTTTTAAACAGGTTACAATGAACATTGTATGAAATCAAATGTTTTCGATTGCACAATTCAACCAGCGGATTAGTTGTAACGGCCAATGTGTGGAGACAACAGATTTGATTGAATGTGGTCAAAAACACAGGTTTTAGGGATTTGCAACAAAAAACTGGTACAGCAGCTGAAGAAGAGAAGAGGAGTCACTATTTGTGTTAAATGAGTGAAAATGAATGTGTTGTCCGTTTTCATTGAACATGGTCTAAAATCATGTTTTAGGTGAGTTACCAGCCCAAAACGATGACTGCCCTACAAGAGAGAGGACATGACAGATTATGTGTCTTTCACATCTTTGAAAATACGTTTTAAACAGGCTACAATGAACATTGTATGAAATCAAATGTTTTCGATTGCACAATTCAACCAGCGGATTAGTTGTAACGGCCAATGTGTGGAGACAACAGATTTGAATGAATGTGGTCAAAAACACAGGTTTTAGGGATTTGCAACAAAAAACATGTACAGCACCTGAAGAAGAGAACAGGAGTCACTATTTGTGTTAAATGAGTGAAAATGAATGTGTTGTCCGTTTTCATTGAACATGGTCTAAAATCATGTTTTAGGTGAGTTACCAGCCCAAAACGAGGACTGCCCTACTTGAGAGAGGACATGACAGAGTATGTGTCTTTCACATCTTTGAAAATACGTTTTAAACAGGTTACAATGAACATTGTATGAAATCAAATGTTTTCGATTGCACAATTCAACCAGCGGATTAGTTGTAACGGCCAATGTGTGGAGACAACAGATTTGAATGAATGTGGTCAAAAACACAGGTTTTAGGGATTTGCAACAAAAAACATGTACAGCACCTGAAGAAGAGAACAGGAGTCACTATTTGTGTTAAATGAGTGAAAATGAATGTGTTGTCCGTTTTCATTGAACATGGTCTAAAATCATGTTTTAGGTGAGTTACCAGCCCAAAACGAGGACTGCCCTACTTGAGAGAGGACATGACAGAGTATGTGTCTTTCACATCTTTGAAAATACGTTTTAAACAGGTTACAATGAACATTGTATGAAATCAAATGTTTTCGATTGCACAATTCAACCAGCAGATTAGTTGTAACGGCCAATGTGTGGAGACAACAGATTTGAATGAATGTGGTCAAAAACACAGGTTTTAGGGATTTGCAACAAAAAACATGAACAGCACCTGAAGAAGAGAACAGGAGTCACTATTTGTGTTAAATGAGTGAAAATGAATGTGTTGTCCGTTTTCATTGAACATGGTCTAAAATCATGTTTTAGGTGAGTTACCAGCCCAAAACGAGGACTGCCCTACTTGAGAGAGGACATGACAGAGTATGTGTCTTTCACATCTTTGAAAATACGTTTTAAACAGGTTACAATGAACATTGTATGAAATCAAATGTTTTCGATTGCACAATTCAACCAGCGGATTAGTTGTAACGGCCAATGTGTGGAGACAACAGATTTGAATGAATGTGGTCAAAAACACAGGTTTTAGGGATTTGCAACAAAAAACTGGTACAGCAGCTGAAGAAGAGAAGAGGAGTCACTATTTGTGTTAAATGAGTGAAAATGAATGTGTTGTCCGTTTTCATTGAACATGGTCTAAAATCATGTTTTAGGTGAGTTACCAGCCCAAAACGATGACTGCCCTACAAGTTAGAGGACATGACAGATTATGTGTCTTTCACATCTTTGAAAATACGTTTTAAACAGACTACAATGAACATTGTATAAAATCACATTTTTTCGATTGCACAATTCAACCAGCAGATTAGTTGTAACGGCCAATGTGTGGAGACAACAGATTTGAATGAATGTGGTCAAAAACACAGGTTTTAGGGATTTGCAACAAAAAACATGTACAGCACCTGAAGAAGAGAACAGGAGTCACTATTTGTGTTAAATGAGTGAAAATGAATGTGTTGTCCGTTTTCATTGAACATGGTCTAAAATCATGTTTTAGGTGAGTTACCAGCCCAAAACGAGGACTGCCCTACTTGAGAGAGGACATGACAGATTATGTGTCTTTCACATCTTTGAAAATACGTTTTAAACAGGCTACAATGAACATTGTATGAAATCAAATGTTTTCGATTGCACAATTCAACCAGCGGATTAGTTGTAACGGCCAATGTGTGGAGACAACAGATTTGAATGAATGTGGTCAAAAACACAGGTTTTAGGGATTTGCAACAAAAAACTGGTACAGCAGCTGAAGAAGAGAAGAGGAGTCACTATTTGTGTTAAATGAGTGAAAATGAATGTGTTGTCCGTTTTCATTGAACATGGTCTAAAATCATGTTTTAGGTGAGTTACCAGCCCAAAACGATGACTGCCCTACAAGAGAGAGGACATGACAGATTATGTGTCTTTCACATCTTTGAAAATACGTTTTAAACAGGCTACAATGAACATTGTATGAAATCAAATGTTTTCGATTGCACAATTCAACCAGCGGATTAGTTGTAACGGCCAATGTGTGGAGACAACAGATTTGAATGAATGTGGTCAAAAACACAGGTTTTAGGGATTTGCAACAAAAAACATGTACAGCACCTGAAGAAGAGAACAGGAGTCACTATTTGTGTTAAATGAGTGAAAATGAATGTGTTGTCCGTTTTCATTGAACATGGTCTAAAATCATGTTTTAGGTGAGTTACCAGCCCAAAACGAGGACTGCCCTACTTGAGAGAGGACATGACAGAGTATGTGTCTTTCACATCTTTGAAAATACGTTTTAAACAGGTTACAATGAACATTGTATGAAATCAAATGTTTTCGATTGCACAATTCAACCAGCGGATTAGTTGTAACGGCCAATGTGTGGAGACAACAGATTTGAATGAATGTGGTCAAAAACACAGGTTTTAGGGATTTGCAACAAAAAACTGGTACAGCAGCTGAAGAAGAGAAGAGGAGTCACTATTTGTGTTAAATGAGTGAAAATGAATGTGTTGTCCGTTTTCATTGAACATGGTCTAAAATCATGTTTTAGGTGAGTTACCAGCCCAAAACGATGACTGCCCTACAAGTTAGAGGACATGACAGATTATGTGTCTTTCACATCTTTGAAAATACGTTTTAAACAGGCTACAATGAACATTGTATAAAATCACATTTTTTCGATTGCACAATTCAACCAGCAGATTAGTTGTAACGGCCAATGTGTGGAGACAACAGATTTGAATGAATGTGGTCAAAAACACAGGTTTTAAAGATTTTCAACAAAAAACATGTACAGCACCTGAAGAAGAGAACAGGAGTCACTATTTGTGTTAAATGAGTGAAAATGAATGTGTTGTCCGTTTTCATTGAACATGGTCTAAAATCATGTTTTAGGTGAGTTACCAGCCCAAAACGAGGACTGCCCTACTTGAGAGAGGACATGACAGAGTATGTGTCTTTCACATCTTTGAAAATACGTTTTAAACAGGTTACAATGAACATTGTATGAAATCAAATGTTTTCGATTGCACAATTCAACCAGCGGATTAGTTGTAACGGCCAATGTGTGGAGACAACAGATTTGATTGAATGTGGTCAAAAACACAGGTTTTAGGGATTTGCAACAAAAAACTGGTACAGCAGCTGAAGAAGAGAAGAGGAGTCACTATTTGTGTTAAATGAGTGAAAATGAATGTGTTGTCCGTTTTCATTGAACATGGTCTAAAATCATGTTTTAGGTGAGTTACCAGCCCAAAACGATGACTGCCCTACAAGAGAGAGGACATGACAGATTATGTGTCTTTCACATCTTTGAAAATACGTTTTAAACAGGCTACAATGAACATTGTATGAAATCAAATGTTTTCGATTGCACAATTCAACCAGCGGATTAGTTGTAACGGCCAATGTGTGGAGACAACAGATTTGAATGAATGTGGTCAAAAACACAGGTTTTAGGGATTTGCAACAAAAAACATGTACAGCACCTGAAGAAGAGAACAGGAGTCACTATTTGTGTTAAATGAGTGAAAATGAATGTGTTGTCCGTTTTCATTGAACATGGTCTAAAATCATGTTTTAGGTGAGTTACCAGCCCAAAACGAGGACTGCCCTACTTGAGAGAGGACATGACAGAGTATGTGTCTTTCACATCTTTGAAAATACGTTTTAAACAGGTTACAATGAACATTGTATGAAATCAAATGTTTTCGATTGCACAATTCAACCAGCGGATTAGTTGTAACGGCCAATGTGTGGAGACAACAGATTTGAATGAATGTGGTCAAAAACACAGGTTTTAGGGATTTGCAACAAAAAACATGTACAGCACCTGAAGAAGAGAACAGGAGTCACTATTTGTGTTAAATGAGTGAAAATGAATGTGTTGTCCGTTTTCATTGAACATGGTCTAAAATCATGTTTTAGGTGAGTTACCAGCCCAAAACGAGGACTGCCCTACTTGAGAGAGGACATGACAGAGTATGTGTCTTTCACATCTTTGAAAATACGTTTTAAACAGGTTACAATGAACATTGTATGAAATCAAATGTTTTCGATTGCACAATTCAACCAGCGGATTAGTTGTAACGGCCAATGTGTGGAGACAACAGATTTGAATGAATGTGGTCAAAAACACAGGTTTTAGGGATTTGCAACAAAAAACTGGTACAGCAGCTGAAGAAGAGAAGAGGAGTCACTATTTGTGTTAAATGAGTGAAAATGAATGTGTTGTCCGTTTTCATTGAACATGGTCTAAAATCATGTTTTAGGTGAGTTACCAGCCCAAAACGATGACTGCCCTACAAGTTAGAGGACATGACAGATTATGTGTCTTTCACATCTTTGAAAATACGTTTTAAACAGGCTACAATGAACATTGTATAAAATCACATTTTTTCGATTGCACAATTCAACCAGCAGATTAGTTGTAACGGCCAATGTGTGGAGACAACAGATTTGAATGAATGTGGTCAAAAACACAGGTTTTAAAGATTTTCAACAAAAAACATGTACAGCACCTGAAGAAGAGAACAGGAGTCACTATTTGTGTTAAATGAGTGAAAATGAATGTGTTGTCCGTTTTCATTGAACATGGTCTAAAATCATGTTTTAGGTGAGTTACCAGCCCAAAACGAGGACTGCCCTACTTGAGAGAGGACATGACAGAGTATGTGTCTTTCACATCTTTGAAAATACGTTTTAAACAGGTTACAATGAACATTGTATGAAATCAAATGTTTTCGATTGCACAATTCAACCAGCGGATTAGTTGTAACGGCCAATGTGTGGAGACAACAGATTTGATTGAATGTGGTCAAAAACACAGGTTTTAGGGATTTGCAACAAAAAACTGGTACAGCAGCTGAAGAAGAGAAGAGGAGTCACTATTTGTGTTAAATGAGTGAAAATGAATGTGTTGTCCGTTTTCATTGAACATGGTCTAAAATCATGTTTTAGGTGAGTTACCAGCCCAAAACGATGACTGCCCTACAAGAGAGAGGACATGACAGATTATGTGTCTTTCACATCTTTGAAAATACGTTTTAAACAGGCTACAATGAACATTGTATGAAATCAAATGTTTTCGATTGCACAATTCAACCAGCGGATTAGTTGTAACGGCCAATGTGTGGAGACAACAGATTTGAATGAATGTGGTCAAAAACACAGGTTTTAGGGATTTGCAACAAAAAACATGTACAGCACCTGAAGAAGAGAACAGGAGTCACTATTTGTGTTAAATGAGTGAAAATGAATGTGTTGTCCGTTTTCATTGAACATGGTCTAAAATCATGTTTTAGGTGAGTTACCAGCCCAAAACGAGGACTGCCCTACTTGAGAGAGGACATGACAGAGTATGTGTCTTTCACATCTTTGAAAATACGTTTTAAACAGGTTACAATGAACATTGTATGAAATCAAATGTTTTCGATTGCACAATTCAACCAGCGGATTAGTTGTAACGGCCAATGTGTGGAGACAACAGATTTGAATGAATGTGGTCAAAAACACAGGTTTTAGGGATTTGCAACAAAAAACATGTACAGCACCTGAAGAAGAGAACAGGAGTCACTATTTGTGTTAAATGAGTGAAAATGAATGTGTTGTCCGTTTTCATTGAACATGGTCTAAAATCATGTTTTAGGTGAGTTACCAGCCCAAAACGAGGACTGCCCTACTTGAGAGAGGACATGACAGAGTATGTGTCTTTCACATCTTTGAAAATACGTTTTAAACAGGTTACAATGAACATTGTATGAAATCAAATGTTTTCGATTGCACAATTCAACCAGCAGATTAGTTGTAACGGCCAATGTGTGGAGACAACAGATTTGAATGAATGTGGTCAAAAACACAGGTTTTAGGGATTTGCAACAAAAAACTGGTACAGCACCTGAAGAAGAGAACAGGAGTCACTATTTGTGTTAAATGAGTGAAAATGAATGTGTTGTCCGTTTTCATTGAACATGGTCTAAAATCATGTTTTAGGTGAGTTACCAGCCCAAAACGATGACTGCCCTACAAGAGAGAGGACATGACAGATTATGTGTCTTTCACATCTTTGAAAATACGTTTTAAACAGGCTACAATGAACATTGTATAAAATCACATTTTTTCGATTGCACAATTCAACCAGCAGATTAGTTGTAACGGCCAATGTGTGGAGACAACAGATTTGAATGAATGTGGTCAAAAACACAGGTTTTAGGGATTTGCAACAAAAAACATGTACAGCACCTGAAGAAGAGAACAGGAGTCACTATTTGTGTTAAATGAGTGAAAATGAATGTGTTGTCCGTTTTCATTGAACATGGTCTAAAATCATGTTTTAGGTGAGTTACCAGCCCAAAACGAGGACTGCCCTACTTGAGAGAGGACATGACAGAGTATGTGTCTTTCACATCTTTG
This sequence comes from Coregonus lavaretus, assembly GCF_964263955.1. Taxonomy (NCBI): domain Eukaryota; kingdom Metazoa; phylum Chordata; class Actinopteri; order Salmoniformes; family Salmonidae; genus Coregonus; species Coregonus lavaretus. The sequence goes on along the minus strand of NC_140025.1, from coordinate 20,208,416 downwards.
AAAATACGTTTTAAACAGGTTACAATGAACATTGTATGAAATCAAATGTTTTCGATTGCACAATTCAACCAGCGGATTAGTTGTAACGGCCAATGTGTGGAGACAACAGATTTGAATGAATGTGGTCAAAAACACAGGTTTTAGGGATTTGCAACAAAAAACATGTACAGCACCTGAAGAAGAGAACAGGAGTCACTATTTGTGTTAAATGAGTGAAAATGAATGTGTTGTCCGTTTTCATTGAACATGGTCTAAAATCATGTTTTAGGTGAGTTACCAGCCCAAAACGAGGACTGCCCTACTTGAGAGAGGACATGACAGAGTATGTGTCTTTCACATCTTTGAAAATACGTTTTAAACAGGTTACAATGAACATTGTATGAAATCAAATGTTTTCGATTGCACAATTCAACCAGCGGATTAGTTGTAACGGCCAATGTGTGGAGACAACAGATTTGAATGAATGTGGTCAAAAACACAGGTTTTAGGGATTTGCAACAAAAAACTGGTACAGCAGCTGAAGAAGAGAAGAGGAGTCACTATTTGTGTTAAATGAGTGAAAATGAATGTGTTGTCCGTTTTCATTGAACATGGTCTAAAATCATGTTTTAGGTGAGTTACCAGCCCAAAACGATGACTGCCCTACAAGAGAGAGGACATGACAGATTATGTGTCTTTCACATCTTTGAAAATACGTTTTAAACAGGCTACAATGAACATTGTATAAAATCACATTTTTTCGATTGCACAATTCAACCAGCAGATTAGTTGTAACGGCCAATGTGTGGAGACAACAGATTTGAATGAATGTGGTCAAAAACACAGGTTTTAGGGATTTGCAACAAAAAACATGTACAGCACCTGAAGAAGAGAACAGGAGTCACTATTTGTGTTAAATGAGTGAAAATGAATGTGTTGTCCGTTTTCATTGAACATGGTCTAAAATCATGTTTTAGGTGAGTTACCAGCCCAAAACGAGGACTGCCCTACTTGAGAGAGGACATGACAGAGTATGTGTCTTTCACATCTTTGAAAATACGTTTTAAACAGGTTACAATGAACATTGTATGAAATCAAATGTTTTCGATTGCACAATTCAACCAGCGGATTAGTTGTAACGGCCAATGTGTGGAGACAACAGATTTGAATGAATGTGGTCAAAAACACAGGTTTTAGGGATTTGCAACAAAAAACTGGTACAGCAGCTGAAGAAGAGAAGAGGAGTCACTATTTGTGTTAAATGAGTGAAAATGAATGTGTTGTCCGTTTTCATTGAACATGGTCTAAAATCATGTTTTAGGTGAGTTACCAGCCCAAAACGATGACTGCCCTACAAGTTAGAGGACATGACAGATTATGTGTCTTTCACATCTTTGAAAATACGTTTTAAACAGGCTACAATGAACATTGTATAAAATCACATTTTTTCGATTGCACAATTCAACCAGCAGATTAGTTGTAACGGCCAATGTGTGGAGACAACAGATTTGAATGAATGTGGTCAAAAACACAGGTTTTAGGGATTTGCAACAAAAAACATGTACAGCACCTGAAGAAGAGAACAGGAGTCACTATTTGTGTTAAATGAGTGAAAATGAATGTGTTGTCCGTTTTCATTGAACATGGTCTAAAATCATGTTTTAGGTGAGTTACCAGCCCAAAACGAGGACTGCCCTACTTGAGAGAGGACATGACAGAGTATGTGTCTTTCACATCTTTGAAAATACGTTTTAAACAGGTTACAATGAACATTGTATGAAATCAAATGTTTTCGATTGCACAATTCAACCAGCGGATTAGTTGTAACGGCCAATGTGTGGAGACAACAGATTTGATTGAATGTGGTCAAAAACACAGGTTTTAGGGATTTGCAACAAAAAACTGGTACAGCAGCTGAAGAAGAGAAGAGGAGTCACTATTTGTGTTAAATGAGTGAAAATGAATGTGTTGTCCGTTTTCATTGAACATGGTCTAAAATCATGTTTTAGGTGAGTTACCAGCCCAAAACGATGACTGCCCTACAAGAGAGAGGACATGACAGATTATGTGTCTTTCACATCTTTGAAAATACGTTTTAAACAGGCTACAATGAACATTGTATGAAATCAAATGTTTTCGATTGCACAATTCAACCAGCGGATTAGTTGTAACGGCCAATGTGTGGAGACAACAGATTTGAATGAATGTGGTCAAAAACACAGGTTTTAGGGATTTGCAACAAAAAACATGTACAGCACCTGAAGAAGAGAACAGGAGTCACTATTTGTGTTAAATGAGTGAAAATGAATGTGTTGTCCGTTTTCATTGAACATGGTCTAAAATCATGTTTTAGGTGAGTTACCAGCCCAAAACGAGGACTGCCCTACTTGAGAGAGGACATGACAGAGTATGTGTCTTTCACATCTTTGAAAATACGTTTTAAACAGGTTACAATGAACATTGTATGAAATCAAATGTTTTCGATTGCACAATTCAACCAGCGGATTAGTTGTAACGGCCAATGTGTGGAGACAACAGATTTGAATGAATGTGGTCAAAAACACAGGTTTTAGGGATTTGCAACAAAAAACATGTACAGCACCTGAAGAAGAGAACAGGAGTCACTATTTGTGTTAAATGAGTGAAAATGAATGTGTTGTCCGTTTTCATTGAACATGGTCTAAAATCATGTTTTAGGTGAGTTACCAGCCCAAAACGAGGACTGCCCTACTTGAGAGAGGACATGACAGAGTATGTGTCTTTCACATCTTTGAAAATACGTTTTAAACAGGTTACAATGAACATTGTATGAAATCAAATGTTTTCGATTGCACAATTCAACCAGCAGATTAGTTGTAACGGCCAATGTGTGGAGACAACAGATTTGAATGAATGTGGTCAAAAACACAGGTTTTAGGGATTTGCAACAAAAAACTGGTACAGCACCTGAAGAAGAGAACAGGAGTCACTATTTGTGTTAAATGAGTGAAAATGAATGTGTTGTCCGTTTTCATTGAACATGGTCTAAAATCATGTTTTAGGTGAGTTACCAGCCCAAAACGATGACTGCCCTACAAGAGAGAGGACATGACAGATTATGTGTCTTTCACATCTTTGAAAATACGTTTTAAACAGGCTACAATGAACATTGTATAAAATCACATTTTTTCGATTGCACAATTCAACCAGCAGATTAGTTGTAACGGCCAATGTGTGGAGACAACAGATTTGAATGAATGTGGTCAAAAACACAGGTTTTAGGGATTTGCAACAAAAAACATGTACAGCACCTGAAGAAGAGAACAGGAGTCACTATTTGTGTTAAATGAGTGAAAATGAATGTGTTGTCCGTTTTCATTGAACATGGTCTAAAATCATGTTTTAGGTGAGTTACCAGCCCAAAACGAGGACTGCCCTACTTGAGAGAGGACATGACAGAGTATGTGTCTTTCACATCTTTGAAAATACGTTTTAAACAGGTTACAATGAACATTGTATGAAATCAAATGTTTTCGATTGCACAATTCAACCAGCGGATTAGTTGTAACGGCCAATGTGTGGAGACAACAGATTTGAATGAATGTGGTCAAAAACACAGGTTTTAGGGATTTGCAACAAAAAACATGTACAGCACCTGAAGAAGAGAACAGGAGTCACTATTTGTGTTAAATGAGTGAAAATGAATGTGTTGTCCGTTTTCATTGAACATGGTCTAAAATCATGTTTTAGGTGAGTTACCAGCCCAAAACGAGGACTGCCCTACTTGAGAGAGGACATGACAGAGTATGTGTCTTTCACATCTTTGAAAATACGTTTTAAACAGGTTACAATGAACATTGTATGAAATCAAATGTTTTCGATTGCACAATTCAACCAGCGGATTAGTTGTAACGGCCAATGTGTGGAGACAACAGATTTGAATGAATGTGGTCAAAAACACAGGTTTTAGGGATTTGCAACAAAAAACTGGTACAGCAGCTGAAGAAGAGAAGAGGAGTCACTATTTGTGTTAAATGAGTGAAAATGAATGTGTTGTCCGTTTTCATTGAACATGGTCTAAAATCATGTTTTAGGTGAGTTACCAGCCCAAAACGATGACTGCCCTACAAGAGAGAGGACATGACAGATTATGTGTCTTTCACATCTTTGAAAATACGTTTTAAACAGGCTACAATGAACATTGTATAAAATCACATTTTTTCGATTGCACAATTCAACCAGCAGATTAGTTGTAACGGCCAATGTGTGGAGACAACAGATTTGAATGAATGTGGTCAAAAACACAGGTTTTAGGGATTTGCAACAAAAAACATGTACAGCACCTGAAGAAGAGAACAGGAGTCACTATTTGTGTTAAATGAGTGAAAATGAATGTGTTGTCCGTTTTCATTGAACATGGTCTAAAATCATGTTTTAGGTGAGTTACCAGCCCAAAACGAGGACTGCCCTACTTGAGAGAGGACATGACAGAGTATGTGTCTTTCACATCTTTGAAAATACGTTTTAAACAGGTTACAATGAACATTGTATGAAATCAAATGTTTTCGATTGCACAATTCAACCAGCGGATTAGTTGTAACGGCCAATGTGTGGAGACAACAGATTTGAATGAATGTGGTCAAAAACACAGGTTTTAGGGATTTGCAACAAAAAACTGGTACAGCAGCTGAAGAAGAGAAGAGGAGTCACTATTTGTGTTAAATGAGTGAAAATGAATGTGTTGTCCGTTTTCATTGAACATGGTCTAAAATCATGTTTTAGGTGAGTTACCAGCCCAAAACGATGACTGCCCTACAAGTTAGAGGACATGACAGATTATGTGTCTTTCACATCTTTGAAAATACGTTTTAAACAGGCTACAATGAACATTGTATAAAATCACATTTTTTCGATTGCACAATTCAACCAGCAGATTAGTTGTAACGGCCAATGTGTGGAGACAACAGATTTGAATGAATGTGGTCAAAAACACAGGTTTTAGGGATTTGCAACAAAAAACATGTACAGCACCTGAAGAAGAGAACAGGAGTCACTATTTGTGTTAAATGAGTGAAAATGAATGTGTTGTCCGTTTTCATTGAACATGGTCTAAAATCATGTTTTAGGTGAGTTACCAGCCCAAAACGAGGACTGCCCTACTTGAGAGAGGACATGACAGAGTATGTGTCTTTCACATCTTTGAAAATACGTTTTAAACAGGTTACAATGAACATTGTATGAAATCAAATGTTTTCGATTGCACAATTCAACCAGCGGATTAGTTGTAACGGCCAATGTGTGGAGACAACAGATTTGATTGAATGTGGTCAAAAACACAGGTTTTAGGGATTTGCAACAAAAAACTGGTACAGCAGCTGAAGAAGAGAAGAGGAGTCACTATTTGTGTTAAATGAGTGAAAATGAATGTGTTGTCCGTTTTCATTGAACATGGTCTAAAATCATGTTTTAGGTGAGTTACCAGCCCAAAACGATGACTGCCCTACAAGAGAGAGGACATGACAGATTATGTGTCTTTCACATCTTTGAAAATACGTTTTAAACAGGCTACAATGAACATCGTATGAAATCAAATGTTTTCGATTGCACAATTCAACCAGCGGATTAGTTGTAACGGCCAATGTGTGGAGACAACAGATTTGAATGAATGTGGTCAAAAACACAGGTTTTAGGGATTTGCAACAAAAAACATGTACAGCACCTGAAGAAGAGAACAGGAGTCACTATTTGTGTTAAATGAGTGAAAATGAATGTGTTGTCCGTTTTCATTGAACATGGTCTAAAATCATGTTTTAGGTGAGTTACCAGCCCAAAACGAGGACTGCCCTACTTGAGAGAGGACATGACAGAGTATGTGTCTTTCACATCTTTGAAAATACGTTTTAAACAGGTTACAATGAACATTGTATGAAATCAAATGTTTTCGATTGCACAATTCAACCAGCGGATTAGTTGTAACGGCCAATGTGTGGAGACAACAGATTTGAATGAATGTGGTCAAAAACACAGGTTTTAGGGATTTGCAACAAAAAACATGTACAGCACCTGAAGAAGAGAACAGGAGTCACTATTTGTGTTAAATGAGTGAAAATGAATGTGTTGTCCGTTTTCATTGAACATGGTCTAAAATCATGTTTTAGGTGAGTTACCAGCCCAAAACGAGGACTGCCCTACTTGAGAGAGGACATGACAGAGTATGTGTCTTTCACATCTTTGAAAATACGTTTTAAACAGGTTACAATGAACATTGTATGAAATCAAATGTTTTCGATTGCACAATTCAACCAGCAGATTAGTTGTAACGGCCAATGTGTGGAGACAACAGATTTGAATGAATGTGGTCAAAAACACAGGTTTTAGGGATTTGCAACAAAAAACTGGTACAGCACCTGAAGAAGAGAACAGGAGTCACTATTTGTGTTAAATGAGTGAAAATGAATGTGTTGTCCGTTTTCATTGAACATGGTCTAAAATCATGTTTTAGGTGAGTTACCAGCCCAAAACGATGACTGCCCTACAAGAGAGAGGACATGACAGATTATGTGTCTTTCACATCTTTGAAAATACGTTTTAAACAGGCTACAATGAACATTGTATAAAATCACATTTTTTCGATTGCACAATTCAACCAGCAGATTAGTTGTAACGGCCAATGTGTGGAGACAACAGATTTGAATGAATGTGGTCAAAAACACAGGTTTTAGGGATTTGCAACAAAAAACATGTACAGCACCTGAAGAAGAGAACAGGAGTCACTATTTGTGTTAAATGAGTGAAAATGAATGTGTTGTCCGTTTTCATTGAACATGGTCTAAAATCATGTTTTAGGTGAGTTACCAGCCCAAAACGAGGACTGCCCTACTTGAGAGAGGACATGACAGAGTATGTGTCTTTCACATCTTTGAAAATACGTTTTAAACAGGTTACAATGAACATTGTATGAAATCAAATGTTTTCGATTGCACAATTCAACCAGCGGATTAGTTGTAACGGCCAATGTGTGGAGACAACAGATTTGAATGAATGTGGTCAAAAACACAGGTTTTAGGGATTTGCAACAAAAAACATGTACAGCACCTGAAGAAGAGAACAGGAGTCACTATTTGTGTTAAATGAGTGAAAATGAATGTGTTGTCCGTTTTCATTGAACATGGTCTAAAATCATGTTTTAGGTGAGTTACCAGCCCAAAACGAGGACTGCCCTACTTGAGAGAGGACATGACAGAGTATGTGTCTTTCACATCTTTGAAAATACGTTTTAAACAGGTTACAATGAACATTGTATGAAATCAAATGTTTTCGATTGCACAATTCAACCAGCGGATTAGTTGTAACGGCCAATGTGTGGAGACAACAGATTTGAATGAATGTGGTCAAAAACACAGGTTTTAGGGATTTGCAACAAAAAACTGGTACAGCAGCTGAAGAAGAGAAGAGGAGTCACTATTTGTGTTAAATGAGTGAAAATGAATGTGTTGTCCGTTTTCATTGAACATGGTCTAAAATCATGTTTTAGGTGAGTTACCAGCCCAAAACGATGACTGCCCTACAAGAGAGAGGACATGACAGATTATGTGTCTTTCACATCTTTGAAAATACGTTTTAAACAGGCTACAATGAACATTGTATAAAATCACATTTTTTCGATTGCACAATTCAACCAGCAGATTAGTTGTAACGGCCAATGTGTGGAGACAACAGATTTGAATGAATGTGGTCAAAAACACAGGTTTTAGGGATTTGCAACAAAAAACATGTACAGCACCTGAAGAAGAGAACAGGAGTCACTATTTGTGTTAAATGAGTGAAAATGAATGTGTTGTCCGTTTTCATTGAACATGGTCTAAAATCATGTTTTAGGTGAGTTACCAGCCCAAAACGAGGACTGCCCTACTTGAGAGAGGACATGACAGAGTATGTGTCTTTCACATCTTTGAAAATACGTTTTAAACAGGTTACAATGAACATTGTATGAAATCAAATGTTTTCGATTGCACAATTCAACCAGCGGATTAGTTGTAACGGCCAATGTGTGGAGACAACAGATTTGAATGAATGTGGTCAAAAACACAGGTTTTAGGGATTTGCAACAAAAAACTGGTACAGCAGCTGAAGAAGAGAAGAGGAGTCACTATTTGTGTTAAATGAGTGAAAATGAATGTGTTGTCCGTTTTCATTGAACATGGTCTAAAATCATGTTTTAGGTGAGTTACCAGCCCAAAACGATGACTGCCCTACAAGTTAGAGGACATGACAGATTATGTGTCTTTCACATCTTTGAAAATACGTTTTAAACAGGCTACAATGAACATTGTATAAAATCACATTTTTTCGATTGCACAATTCAACCAGCAGATTAGTTGTAACGGCCAATGTGTGGAGACAACAGATTTGAATGAATGTGGTCAAAAACACAGGTTTTAGGGATTTGCAACAAAAAACATGTACAGCACCTGAAGAAGAGAACAGGAGTCACTATTTGTGTTAAATGAGTGAAAATGAATGTGTTGTCCGTTTTCATTGAACATGGTCTAAAATCATGTTTTAGGTGAGTTACCAGCCCAAAACGAGGACTGCCCTACTTGAGAGAGGACATGACAGAGTATGTGTCTTTCACATCTTTGAAAATACGTTTTAAACAGGTTACAATGAACATTGTATGAAATCAAATGTTTTCGATTGCACAATTCAACCAGCGGATTAGTTGTAACGGCCAATGTGTGGAGACAACAGATTTGATTGAATGTGGTCAAAAACACAGGTTTTAGGGATTTGCAACAAAAAACTGGTACAGCAGCTGAAGAAGAGAAGAGGAGTCACTATTTGTGTTAAATGAGTGAAAATGAATGTGTTGTCCGTTTTCATTGAACATGGTCTAAAATCATGTTTTAGGTGAGTTACCAGCCCAAAACGATGACTGCCCTACAAGAGAGAGGACATGACAGATTATGTGTCTTTCACATCTTTGAAAATACGTTTTAAACAGGCTACAATGAACATTGTATGAAATCAAATGTTTTCGATTGCACAATTCAACCAGCGGATTAGTTGTAACGGCCAATGTGTGGAGACAACAGATTTGAATGAATGTGGTCAAAAACACAGGTTTTAGGGATTTGCAACAAAAAACATGTACAGCACCTGAAGAAGAGAACAGGAGTCACTATTTGTGTTAAATGAGTGAAAATGAATGTGTTGTCCGTTTTCATTGAACATGGTCTAAAATCATGTTTTAGGTGAGTTACCAGCCCAAAACGAGGACTGCCCTACTTGAGAGAGGACATGACAGAGTATGTGTCTTTCACATCTTTGAAAATACGTTTTAAACAGGTTACAATGAACATTGTATGAAATCAAATGTTTTCGATTGCACAATTCAACCAGCGGATTAGTTGTAACGGCCAATGTGTGGAGACAACAGATTTGAATGAATGTGGTCAAAAACACAGGTTTTAGGGATTTGCAACAAAAAACTGGTACAGCAGCTGAAGAAGAGAAGAGGAGTCACTATTTGTGTTAAATGAGTGAAAATGAATGTGTTGTCCGTTTTCATTGAACATGGTCTAAAATCATGTTTTAGGTGAGTTACCAGCCCAAAACGATGACTGCCCTACAAGAGAGAGGACATGACAGATTATGTGTCTTTCACATCTTTGAAAATACGTTTTAAACAGGCTACAATGAACATTGTATAAAATCACATTTTTTCGATTGCACAATTCAACCAGCAGATTAGTTGTAACGGCCAATGTGTGGAGACAACAGATTTGAATGAATGTGGTCAAAAACACAGGTTTTAGGGATTTGCAACAAAAAACATGTACAGCACCTGAAGAAGAGAACAGGAGTCACTATTTGTGTTAAATGAGTGAAAATGAATGTGTTGTCCGTTTTCATTGAACATGGTCTAAAATCATGTTTTAGGTGAGTTACCAGCCCAAAACGAGGACTGCCCTACTTGAGAGAGGACATGACAGAGTATGTGTCTTTCACATCTTTGAAAATACGTTTTAAACAGGTTACAATGAACATTGTATGAAATCAAATGTTTTCGATTGCACAATTCAACCAGCGGATTAGTTGTAACGGCCAATGTGTGGAGACAACAGATTTGAATGAATGTGGTCAAAAACACAGGTTTTAGGGATTTGCAACAAAAAACTGGTACAGCAGCTGAAGAAGAGAAGAGGAGTCACTATTTGTGTTAAATGAGTGAAAATGAATGTGTTGTCCGTTTTCATTGAACATGGTCTAAAATCATGTTTTAGGTGAGTTACCAGCCCAAAACGATGACTGCCCTACAAGTTAGAGGACATGACAGATTATGTGTCTTTCACATCTTTGAAAATACGTTTTAAACAGGCTACAATGAACATTGTATAAAATCACATTTTTTCGATTGCACAATTCAACCAGCAGATTAGTTGTAACGGCCAATGTGTGGAGACAACAGATTTGAATGAATGTGGTCAAAAACACAGGTTTTAGGGATTTGCAACAAAAAACATGTACAGCACCTGAAGAAGAGAACAGGAGTCACTATTTGTGTTAAATGAGTGAAAATGAATGTGTTGTCCGTTTTCATTGAACATGGTCTAAAATCATGTTTTAGGTGAGTTACCAGCCCAAAACGAGGACTGCCCTACTTGAGAGAGGACATGACAGAGTATGTGTCTTTCACATCTTTGAAAATACGTTTTAAACAGGTTACAATGAACATTGTATGAAATCAAATGTTTTCGATTGCACAATTCAACCAGCGGATTAGTTGTAACGGCCAATGTGTGGAGACAACAGATTTGATTGAATGTGGTCAAAAACACAGGTTTTAGGGATTTGCAACAAAAAACTGGTACAGCAGCTGAAGAAGAGAAGAGGAGTCACTATTTGTGTTAAATGAGTGAAAATGAATGTGTTGTCCGTTTTCATTGAACATGGTCTAAAATCATGTTTTAGGTGAGTTACCAGCCCAAAACGATGACTGCCCTACAAGAGAGAGGACATGACAGATTATGTGTCTTTCACATCTTTGAAAATACGTTTTAAACAGGCTACAATGAACATTGTATGAAATCAAATGTTTTCGATTGCACAATTCAACCAGCGGATTAGTTGTAACGGCCAATGTGTGGAGACAACAGATTTGAATGAATGTGGTCAAAAACACAGGTTTTAGGGATTTGCAACAAAAAACATGTACAGCACCTGAAGAAGAGAACAGGAGTCACTATTTGTGTTAAATGAGTGAAAATGAATGTGTTGTCCGTTTTCATTGAACATGGTCTAAAATCATGTTTTAGGTGAGTTACCAGCCCAAAACGAGGACTGCCCTACTTGAGAGAGGACATGACAGAGTATGTGTCTTTCACATCTTTGAAAATACGTTTTAAACAGGTTACAATGAACATTGTATGAAATCAAATGTTTTCGATTGCACAATTCAACCAGCGGATTAGTTGTAACGGCCAATGTGTGGAGACAACAGATTTGAATGAATGTGGTCAAAAACACAGGTTTTAGGGATTTGCAACAAAAAACATGTACAGCACCTGAAGAAGAGAACAGGAGTCACTATTTGTGTTAAATGAGTGAAAATGAATGTGTTGTCCGTTTTCATTGAACATGGTCTAAAATCATGTTTTAGGTGAGTTACCAGCCCAAAACGAGGACTGCCCTACTTGAGAGAGGACATGACAGAGTATGTGTCTTTCACATCTTTGAAAATACGTTTTAAACAGGTTACAATGAACATTGTATGAAATCAAATGTTTTCGATTGCACAATTCAACCAGCAGATTAGTTGTAACGGCCAATGTGTGGAGACAACAGATTTGAATGAATGTGGTCAAAAACACAGGTTTTAGGGATTTGCAACAAAAAACTGGTACAGCACCTGAAGAAGAGAACAGGAGTCACTATTTGTGTTAAATGAGTGAAAATGAATGTGTTGTCCGTTTTCATTGAACATGGTCTAAAATCATGTTTTAGGTGAGTTACCAGCCCAAAACGATGACTGCCCTACAAGAGAGAGGACATGACAGATTATGTGTCTTTCACATCTTTGAAAATACGTTTTAAACAGGCTACAATGAACATTGTATAAAATCACATTTTTTCGATTGCACAATTCAACCAGCAGATTAGTTGTAACGGCCAATGTGTGGAGACAACAGATTTGAATGAATGTGGTCAAAAACACAGGTTTTAGGGATTTGCAACAAAAAACATGTACAGCACCTGAAGAAGAGAACAGGAGTCACTATTTGTGTTAAATGAGTGAAAATGAATGTGTTGTCCGTTTTCATTGAACATGGTCTAAAATCATGTTTTAGGTGAGTTACCAGCCCAAAACGAGGACTGCCCTACTTGAGAGAGGACATGACAGAGTATGTGTCTTTCACATCTTTGAAAATACGTTTTAAACAGGTTACAATGAACATTGTATGAAATCAAATGTTTTCGATTGCACAATTCAACCAGCGGATTAGTTGTAACGGCCAATGTGTGGAGACAACAGATTTGAATGAATGTGGTCAAAAACACAGGTTTTAGGGATGCGCAACAAAAAACATGTACAGCACCTGAAGAAGAGAACAGGAGTCACTATTTGTGTTAAATGAGTGAAAATGAATGTGTTGTCCGTTTTCATTGAACATGGTCTAAAATCATGTTTTAGGTGAGTTACCAGCCCAAAACGAGGACTGCCCTACTTGAGAGAGGACATGACAGAGTATGTGTCTTTCACATCTTTGAAAATACGTTTTAAACAGGTTACAATGAACATTGTATGAAATCAAATGTTTTCGATTGCACAATTCAACCAGCAGATTAGTTGTAACGGCCAATGTGTGGAGACAACAGATTTGAATGAAAGTGGTCAAAAACACAGTTTTTAGGGATTTGCAACAAAAAACTGGTACAGCACCTGAAGAAGAGAACAGGAGTCACTATTTGTGTTCGAAGTGTGAAAATGAATGTGTTGTCCGTTTTCATTGAACATGGTCTAAAATCATGTTTTAGGTGAGTTACCAGCCCAAAACGATGACTGCCCTACAAGAGAGAGGACATGACAGATTATGTGTCTTTCACATCTTTGAAAATACGTTTTAAACAGGCTACAATGAACATTGTATAAAATCACATTTTTTCGATTGCACAATTCAACCAGCAGATTAGTTGTAACGGCCAATGTGTGGAGACAACAGATTTGAATGAATGTGGTCAAAAACACAGGTTTTAGGGATTTGCAACAAAAAACATGTACAGCACCTGAAGAAGAGAACAGGAGTCACTATTTGTGTTAAATGAGTGAAAATGAATGTGTTGTCCGTTTTCATTGAACATGGTCTAAAATCATGTTTTAGGTGAGTTACCAGCCCAAAACGAGGACTGCCCTACTTGAGAGAGGACATGACAGAGTATGTGTCTTTCACATCTTTGAAAATACGTTTTAAACAGGTTACAATGAACATTGTATGAAATCAAATGTTTTCGATTGCACAATTCAACCAGCGGATTAGTTGTAACGGCCAATGTGTGGAGACAACAGATTTGAATGAATGTGGTCAAAAACACAGGTTTTAGGGATTTGCAACAAAAAACTGGTACAGCAGCTGAAGAAGAGAAGAGGAGTCACTATTTGTGTTAAATGAGTGAAAATGAATGTGTTGTCCGTTTTCATTGAACATGGTCTAAAATCATGTTTTAGGTGAGTTACCAGCCCATAACGATGACTGCCCTACAAGAGAGAGGACATGACAGATTATGTGTCTTTCACATCTTTGAAAATACGTTTTAAACAGGCTACAATGAACATTGTATAAAATCACATTTTTTCGATTGCACAATTCAACCAGCAGATTAGTTGTAACGGCCAATGTGTGGAGACAACAGATTTGAATGAATGTGGTCAAAAACACAGGTTTTAGGGATTTGCAACAAAAAACATGTACAGCACCTGAAGAAGAGAACAGGAGTCACTATTTGTGTTAAATGAGTGAAAATGAATGTGTTGTCCGTTTTCATTGAACATGGTCTAAAATCATGTTTTAGGTGAGTTACCAGCCCAAAACGAGGACTGCCCTACTTGAGAGAGGACATGACAGAGTATGTGTCTTTCACATCTTTGAAAATACGTTTTAAACAGGTTACAATGAACATTGTATGAAATCAAATGTTTTCGATTGCACAATTCAACCAGCGGATTAGTTGTAACGGCCAATGTGTGGAGACAACAGATTTGAATGAATGTGGTCAAAAACACAGGTTTTAGGGATTTGCAACAAAAAACTGGTACAGCAGCTGAAGAAGAGAAGAGGAGTCACTATTTGTGTTAAATGAGTGAAAATGAATGTGTTGTCCGTTTTCATTGAACATGGTCTAAAATCATGTTTTAGGTGAGTTACCAGCCCAAAACGATGACTGCCCTACAAGAGAGAGGACATGACAGATTATGTGTCTTTCACATCTTTGAAAATACGTTTTAAACAGGCTACAATGAACATTGTATGAAATCAAATGTTTTCGATTGCACAATTCAACCAGCGGATTAGTTGTAACGGCCAATGTGTGGAGACAACAGATTTGAATGAATGTGGTCAAAAACACAGGTTTTAGGGATTTGCAACAAAAAACATGTACAGCACCTGAAGAAGAGAACAGGAGTCACTATTTGTGTTAAATGAGTGAAAATGAATGTGTAGTCCGTTTTCATTGAACATGGTCTAAAATCATGTTTTAGGTGAGTTACCAGCCCAAAACGAGGACTGCCCTACTTGAGAGAGGACATGACAGAGTATGTGTCTTTCACATCTTTGAAAATACGTTTTAAACAGGTTACAATGAACATTGTATGAAATCAAATGTTTTCGATTGCACAATTCAACCAGCGGATTAGTTGTAACGGCCAATGTGTGGAGACAACAGATTTGAATGAATGTGGTCAAAAACACAGGTTTTAGGGATTTGCAACAAAAAACATGTACAGCACCTGAAGAAGAGAACAGGAGTCACTATTTGTGTTAAATGAGTGAAAATGAATGTGTTGTCCGTTTTCATTGAACATGGTCTAAAATCATGTTTTAGGTGAGTTACCAGCCCAAAACGATGACTGCCCTACAAGAGAGAGGACATGACAGATTATGTGTCTTTCACATCTTTGAAAATACGTTTTAAACAGGCTACAATGAACATTGTATAAAATCACATTTTTTCGATTGCACAATTCAACCAGCAGATTAGTTGTAACGGCCAATGTGTGGAGACAACAGATTTGAATGAATGTGGTCAAAAACACAGGTTTTAGGGATTTGCAACAAAAAACATGTACAGCACCTGAAGAAGAGAACAGGAGTCACTATTTGTGTTAAATGAGTGAAAATGAATGTGTTGTCCGTTTTCATTGAACATGGTCTAAAATCATGTTTTAGGTGAGTTACCAGCCCAAAACGAGGACTGCCCTACTTGAGAGAGGACATGACAGAGTATGTGTCTTTCACATCTTTGAAAATACGTTTTAAACAGGTTACAATGAACATTGTATGAAATCAAATGTTTTCGATTGCACAATTCAACCAGCGGATTAGTTGTAACGGCCAATGTGTGGAGACAACAGATTTGAATGAATGTGGTCAAAAACACAGGTTTTAGGGATTTGCAACAAAAAACTGGTACAGCAGCTGAAGAAGAGAAGAGGAGTCACTATTTGTGTTAAATGAGTGAAAATGAATGTGTTGTCCGTTTTCATTGAACATGGTCTAAAATCATGTTTTAGGTGAGTTACCAGCCCAAAACGATGACTGCCCTACAAGAGAGAGGACATGACAGATTATGTGTCTTTCACATCTTTGAAAATACGTTTTAAACAGGCTACAATGAACATTGTATAAAATCACATTTTTTCGATTGCACAATTCAACCAGCAGATTAGTTGTAACGGCCAATGTGTGGAGACAACAGATTTGAATGAATGTGGTCAAAAACACAGGTTTTAGGGATTTGCAACAAAAAACATGTACAGCACCTGAAGAAGAGAACAGGAGTCACTATTTGTGTTAAATGAGTGAAAATGAATGTGTTGTCCGTTTTCATTGAACATGGTCTAAAATCATGTTTTAGGTGAGTTACCAGCCCAAAACGAGGACTGCCCTACTTGAGAGAGGACATGACAGAGTATGTGTCTTTCACATCTTTGAAAATACGTTTTAAACAGGTTACAATGAACATTGTATGAAATCAAATGTTTTCGATTGCACAATTCAACCAGCGGATTAGTTGTAATGGCCAATGTGTGGAGACAACAGATTTGAATGAATGTGGTCAAAAACACAGGTTTTAGGGATTTGCAACAAAAAACTGGTACAGCAGCTGAAGAAGAGAAGAGGAGTCACTATTTGTGTTAAATGAGTGAAAATGAATGTGTTGTCCGTTTTCATTGAACATGGTCTAAAATCATGTTTTAGGTGAGTTACCAGCCCAAAACGATGACTGCCCTACAAGAGAGAGGACATGACAGATTATGTGTCTTTCACATCTTTGAAAATACGTTTTAAACAGGCTACAATGAACATTGTATGAAATCAAATGTTTTCGATTGCACAATTCAACCAGCGGATTAGTTGTAACGGCCAATGTGTGGAGACAACAGATTTGAATGAATGTGGTCAAAAACACAGGTTTTAGGGATTTGCAACAAAAAACATGTACAGCACCTGAAGAAGAGAACAGGAGTCACTATTTGTGTTAAATGAGTGAAAATGAATGTGTTGTCCGTTTTCATTGAACATGGTCTAAAATCATGTTTTAGGTGAGTTACCAGCCCAAAACGAGGACTGCCCTACTTGAGAGAGGACATGACAGAGTATGTGTCTTTCACATCTTTGAAAATACGTTTTAAACAGGTTACAATGAACATTGTATGAAATCAAATGTTTTCGATTGCACAATTCAACCAGCGGATTAGTTGTAACGGCCAATGTGTGGAGACAACAGATTTGAATGAATGTGGTCAAAAACACAGGTTTTAGGGATTTGCAACAAAAAACATGTACAGCACCTGAAGAAGAGAACAGGAGTCACTATTTGTGTTAAATGAGTGAAAATGAATGTGTTGTCCGTTTTCATTGAACATGGTCTAAAATCATGTTTTAGGTGAGTTACCAGCCCAAAACGATGACTGCCCTACAAGAGAGAGGACATGACAGATTATGTGTCTTTCACATCTTTGAAAATACGTTTTAAACAGGCTACAATGAACATTGTATAAAATCACATTTTTTCGATTGCACAATTCAACCAGCAGATTAGTTGTAACGGCCAATGTGTGGAGACAACAGATTTGAATGAATGTGGTCAAAAACACAGGTTTTAGGGATTTGCAACAAAAAACATGTACAGCACCTGAAGAAGAGAACAGGAGTCACTATTTGTGTTAAATGAGTGAAAATGAATGTGTTGTCCGTTTTCATTGAACATGGTCTAAAATCATGTTTTAGGTGAGTTACCAGCCCAAAACGAGGACTGCCCTACTTGAGAGAGGACATGACAGAGTATGTGTCTTTCACATCTTTGAAAATACGTTTTAAACAGGTTACAATGAACATTGTATGAAATCAAATGTTTTCGATTGCACAATTCAACCAGCGGATTAGTTGTAACGGCCAATGTGTGGAGACAACAGATTTGAATGAATGTGGTCAAAAACACAGGTTTTAGGGATTTGCAACAAAAAACATGTACAGCACCTGAAGAAGAGAACAGGAGTCACTATTTGTGTTAAATGAGTGAAAATGAATGTGTTGTCCGTTTTCATTGAACATGGTCTAAAATCATGTTTTAGGTGAGTTACCAGCCCAAAACGATGACTGCCCTACAAGAGAGAGGACATGACAGATTATGTGTCTTTCACATCTTTGAAAATACGTTTTAAACAGGCTACAATGAACATTGTATAAAATCACATTTTTTCGATTGCACAATTCAACCAGCAGATTAGTTGTAACGGCCAATGTGTGGAGACAACAGATTTGAATGAATGTGGTCAAAAACACAGGTTTTAGGGATTTGCAACAAAAAACATGTACAGCACCTGAAGAAGAGAACAGGAGTCACTATTTGTGTTAAATGAGTGAAAATGAATGTGTTGTCCGTTTTCATTGAACATGGTCTAAAATCATGTTTTAGGTGAGTTACCAGCCCAAAACGAGGACTGCCCTACTTGAGAGAGGACATGACAGAGTATGTGTCTTTCACATCTTTGAAAATACGTTTTAAACAGGTTACAATGAACATTGTATGAAATCAAATGTTTTCGATTGCACAATTCAACCAGCGGATTAGTTGTAACGGCCAATGTGTGGAGACAACAGATTTGAATGAATGTGGTCAAAAACACAGGTTTTAGGGATTTGCAACAAAAAACATGTACAGCACCTGAAGAAGAGAACAGGAGTCACTATTTGTGTTAAATGAGTGAAAATGAATGTGTTGTCCGTTTTCATTGAACATGGTCTAAAATCATGTTTTAGGTGAGTTACCAGCCCAAAACGATGACTGCCCTACAAGAGAGAGGACATGACAGATTATGTGTCTTTCACATCTTTGAAAATACGTTTTAAACAGGCTACAATGAACATTGTATGAAATCAAATGTTTTCGATTGCACAATTCAACCAGCGGATTAGTTGTAACGGCCAATGTGTGGAGACAACAGATTTGAATGAATGTGGTCAAAAACACAGGTTTTAGGGATTTGCAACAAAAAACATGTACAGCACCTGAAGAAGAGAACAGGAGTCACTATTTGTGTTAAATGAGTGAAAATGAATGTGTTGTCCGTTTTCATTGAACATGGTCTAAAATCATGTTTTTGGTGAGTTTACCAGCCCAAAACGATGACTGCCCTACAAGAGAGAGGACATGACAGATTATGTGTCTTTCACATCTTTGAAAATACGTTTTAAACAGGCTACAATGAACATTGTATAAAATCACATTTTTTCGATTGCACAATTCAACCAGCAGATTAGTTGTAACGGCCAATGTGTGGAGACAACAGATTTGAATGAATGTGGTCAAAAACACAGGTTTTAGGGATTTGCAACAAAAAACATGTACAGCACCTGAAGAAGAGAACAGGAGTCACTATTTGTGTTAAATGAGTGAAAATGAATGTGTTGTCCGTTTTCATTGAACATGGTCTAAAATCATGTTTTAGGTGAGTTACCAGCCCAAAACGAGGACTGCCCTACTTGAGAGAGGACATGACAGAGTATGTGTCTTTCACATCTTTGAAAATACGTTTTAAACAGGTTACAATGAACATTGTATGAAATCAAATGTTTTCGATTGCACAATTCAACCAGCGGATTAGTTGTAACGGCCAATGTGTGGAGACAACAGATTTGAATGAATGTGGTCAAAAACACAGGTTTTAGGGATTTGCAACAAAAAACATGTACAGCACCTGAAGAAGAGAACAGGAGTCACTATTTGTGTTAAATGAGTGAAAATGAATGTGTTGTCCGTTTTCATTGAACATGGTCTAAAATCATGTTTTAGGTGAGTTACCAGCCCAAAACGATGACTGCCCTACAAGAGAGAGGACATGACAGATTATGTGTCTTTCACATCTTTGAAAATACGTTTTAAACAGGCTACAATGAACATTGTATGAAATCAAATGTTTTCGATTGCACAATTCAACCAGCGGATTAGTTGTAACGGCCAATGTGTGGAGACAACAGATTTGAATGAATGTGGTCAAAAACACAGGTTTTAGGGATTTGCAACAAAAAACATGTACAGCACCTGAAGAAGAGAACAGGAGTCACTATTTGTGTTAAATGAGTGAAAATGAATGTGTTGTCCGTTTTCATTGAACATGGTCTAAAATCATGTTTTTGGTGAGTTACCAGCCCAAAACGAGGACTGCCCTACTTGAGAGAGGACATGACAGAGTATGTGTCTTTCACATCTTTGAAAATACGTTTTAAACAGGTTACAATGAACATTGTATGAAATCAAATGTTTTCGATTGCACAATTCAACCAGCGGATTAGTTGTAACGGCCAATGTGTGGAGACAACAGATTTGAATGAATGTGGTCAAAAACACAGGTTTTAGGGATTTGCAACAAAAAACATGTACAGCACCTGAAGAAGAGAACAGGAGTCACTATTTGTGTTAAATGAGTGAAAATGAATGTGTTGTCCGTTTTCATTGAACATGGTCTAAAATCATGTTTTAGGTGAGTTACCAGCCCAAAACGATGACTGCCCTACAAGAGAGAGGACATGACAGATTATGTGTCTTTCACATCTTTGAAAATACGTTTTAAACAGGCTACAATGAACATTGTATGAAATCAAATGTTTTCGATTGCACAATTCAACCAGCGGATTAGTTGTAACGGCCAATGTGTGGAGACAACAGATTTGAATGAATGTGGTCAAAAACACAGGTTTTAGGGATTTGCAACAAAAAACATGTACAGCACCTGAAGAAGAGAACAGGAGTCACTATTTGTGTTAAATGAGTGAAAATGAATGTGTTGTCCGTTTTCATTGAACATGGTCTAAAATCATGTTTTTGGTGAATTTACCAGCCCAAAACGATGACTGCCCTACAAGAGAGAGGACATGACAGATTATGTGTCTTTCACATCTTTGAAAATACGTTTTAAACAGGCTACAATGAACATTGTATAAAATCACATTTTTTCGATTGCACAATTCAACCAGCAGATTAGTTGTAACGGCCAATGTGTGGAGACAACAGATTTGAATGAATGTGGTCAAAAACACAGGTTTTAGGGATTTGCAACAAAAAACATGTACAGCACCTGAAGAAGAGAACAGGAGTCACTATTTGTGTTAAATGAGTGAAAATGAATGTGTTGTCCGTTTTCATTGAACATGGTCTAAAATCATGTTTTAGGTGAGTTACCAGCCCAAAACGAGGACTGCCCTACTTGAGAGAGGACATGACAGTGTATGTGTCTTTCACATCTTTGAAAATACGTTTTAAACAGGTTACAATGAACATTGTATGAAATCAAATGTTTTCGATTGCACAATTCAACCAGCGGATTAGTTGTAACGGCCAATGTGTGGAGACAACAGATTTGAATGAATGTGGTCAAAAACACAGGTTTTAGGGATTTGCAACAAAAAACATGTACAGCACCTGAAGAAGAGAACAGGAGTCACTATTTGTGTTAAATGAGTGAAAATGAATGTGTTGTCCGTTTTCATTGAACATGGTCTAAAATCATGTTTTAGGTGAGTTACCAGCCCAAAACGAGGACTGCCCTACTTGAGAGAGGACATGACAGAGTATGTGTCTTTCACATCTTTGAAAATACGTTTTAAACAGGTTACAATGAACATTGTATGAAATCAAATGTTTTCGATTGCACAATTCAACCAGCGGATTAGTTGTAACGGCCAATGTGTGGAGACAACAGATTTGAATGAATGTGGTCAAAAACACAGGTTTTAGGGATTTGCAACAAAAAACATGTACAGCACCTGAAGAAGAGAACAGGAGTCACTATTTGTGTTAAATGAGTGAAAATGAATGTGTTGTCCGTTTTCATTGAACATGGTCTAAAATCATGTTTTAGGTGAGTTACCAGCCCAAAACGATGACTGCCCTACAAGAGAGAGGACATGACAGATTATGTGTCTTTCACATCTTTGAAAATACGTTTTAAACAGGCTACAATGAACATTGTATAAAATCACATTTTTTCGATTGCACAATTCAACCAGCAGATTAGTTGTAACGGCCAATGTGTGGAGACAACAGATTTGAATGAATGTGGTCAAAAACACAGGTTTTAGGGATTTGCAACAAAAAACATGTACAGCACCTGAAGAAGAGAACAGGAGTCACTATTTGTGTTAAATGAGTGAAAATGAATGTGTTGTCCGTTTTCATTGAACATGGTCTAAAATCATGTTTTAGGTGAGTTACCAGCCCAAAACGATGACTGCCCTACAAGAGAGAGGACATGACAGATTATGTGTCTTTCACATCTTTGAAAATACGTTTTAAACAGGCTACAATGAACATTGTATGAAATCAAATGTTTTCGATTGCACAATTCAACCAGCGGATTAGTTGTAACGGCCAATGTGTGGAGACAACAGATTTGAATGAATGTGGTCAAAAACACAGGTTTTAGGGATTTGCAACAAAAAACATGTACAGCACCTGAAGAAGAGAACAGGAGTCACTATTTGTGTTAAATGAGTGAAAATGAATGTGTTGTCCGTTTTCATTGAACATGGTCTAAAATCATGTTTTTGGTGAGTTTACCAGCCCAAAACGATGACTGCCCTACAAGAGAGAGGACATGACAGATTATGTGTCTTTCACATCTTTGAAAATACGTTTTAAACAGGCTACAATGAACATTGTATAAAATCACATTTTTTCGATTGCACAATTCAACCAGCAGATTAGTTGTAACGGCCAATGTGTGGAGACAACAGATTTGAATGAATGTGGTCAAAAACACAGGTTTTAGGGATTTGCAACAAAAAACATGTACAGCACCTGAAGAAGAGAACAGGAGTCACTATTTGTGTTAAATGAGTGAAAATGAATGTGTTGTCCGTTTTCATTGAACATGGTCTAAAATCATGTTTTAGGTGAGTTACCAGCCCAAAACGAGGACTGCCCTACTTGAGAGAGGACATGACAGAGTATGTGTCTTTCACATCTTTGAAAATACGTTTTAAACAGGTTACAATGAACATTGTATGAAATCAAATGTTTTCGATTGCACAATTCAACCAGCGGATTAGTTGTAACGGCCAATGTGTGGAGACAACAGATTTGAATGAATGTGGTCAAAAACACAGGTTTTAGGGATTTGCAACAAAAAACTGGTACAGCAGCTGAAGAAGAGAAGAGGAGTCACTATTTGTGTTAAATGAGTGAAAATGAATGTGTTGTCCGTTTTCATTGAACATGGTCTAAAATCATGTTTTAGGTGAGTTACCAGCCCAAAACGATGACTGCCCTACAAGAGAGAGGACATGACAGATTATGTGTCTTTCACATCTTTGAAAATACGTTTTAAACAGGCTACAATGAACATTGTATGAAATCAAATGTTTTCGATTGCACAATTCAACCAGCGGATTAGTTGTAACGGCCAATGTGTGGAGACAACAGATTTGAATGAATGTGGTCAAAAACACAGGTTTTAGGGATTTGCAACAAAAAACATGTACAGCACCTGAAGAAGAGAACAGGAGTCACTATTTGTGTTAAATGAGTGAAAATGAATGTGTTGTCCGTTTTCATTGAACATGGTCTAAAATCATGTTTTTGGTGAGTTTACCAGCCCAAAACGATGACTGCCCTACAAGAGAGAGGACATGACAGATTATGTGTCTTTCACATCTTTGAAAATACGTTTTAAACAGGCTACAATGAACATTGTATAAAATCACATTTTTTCGATTGCACAATTCAACCAGCAGATTAGTTGTAACGGCCAATGTGTGGAGACAACAGATTTGAATGAATGTGGTCAAAAACACAGGTTTTAGGGATTTGCAACAAAAAACATGTATAGCACCTGAAGAAGAGAACAGGAGTCACTATTTGTGTTAAATGAGTGAAAATGAATGTGTTGTCCGTTTTCATTGAACATGGTCTAAAATCATGTTTTAGGTGAGTTACCAGCCCAAAACGAGGACTGCCCTACTTGAGAGAGGACATGACAGAGTATGTGTCTTTCACATCTTTGAAAATACGTTTTAAACAGGTTACAATGAACATTGTATGAAATCAAATGTTTTCGATTGCACAATTCAACCAGCGGATTAGTTGTAACGGCCAATGTGTGGAGACAACAGATTTGAATGAATGTGGTCAAAAACACAGGTTTTAGGGATTTGCAACAAAAAACTGGTACAGCAGCTGAAGAAGAGAAGAGGAGTCACTATTTGTGTTAAATGAGTGAAAATGAATGTGTTGTCCGTTTTCATTGAACATGGTCTAAAATCATGTTTTAGGTGAGTTACCAGCCCAAAACGATGACTGCCCTACAAGAGAGAGGACATGACAGATTATGTGTCTTTCACATCTTTGAAAATACGTTTTAAACAGGCTACAATGAACATTGTATAAAATCACATTTTTTCGATTGCACAATTCAACCAGCAGATTAGTTGTAACGGCCAATGTGTGGAGACAACAGATTTGAATGAATGTGGTCAAAAACACAGGTTTTAGGGATTTGCAACAAAAAACATGTACAGCACCTGAAGAAGAGAACAGGAGTCACTATTTGTGTTAAATGAGTGAAAATGAATGTGTTGTCCGTTTTCATTGAACATGGTCTAAAATCATGTTTTAGGTGAGTTACCAGCCCAAAACGAGGACTGCCCTACTTGAGAGAGGACATGACAGAGTATGTGTCTTTCACATCTTTGAAAATACGTTTTAAACAGGTTACAATGAACATTGTATGAAATCAAATGTTTTCGATTGCACAATTCAACCAGCGGATTAGTTGTAACGGCCAATGTGTGGAGACAACAGATTTGAATGAATGTGGTCAAAAACACAGGTTTTAGGGATTTGCAACAAAAAACTGGTACAGCAGCTGAAGAAGAGAAGAGGAGTCACTATTTGTGTTAAATGAGTGAAAATGAATGTGTTGTCCGTTTTCATTGAACATGGTCTAAAATCATGTTTTAGGTGAGTTACCAGCCCAAAACGATGACTGCCCTACAAGAGAGAGGACATGACAGATTATGTGTCTTTCACATCTTTGAAAATACGTTTTAAACAGGCTACAATGAACATTGTATGAAATCAAATGTTTTCGATTGCACAATTCAACCAGCGGATTAGTTGTAACGGCCAATGTGTGGAGACAACAGATTTGAATGAATGTGGTCAAAAACACAGGTTTTAGGGATTTGCAACAAAAAACATGTACAGCACCTGAAGAAGAGAACAGGAGTCACTATTTGTGTTCGAAGTGTGAAAATGAATGTGTTGTCCGTTTTCATTGAACATGGTCTAAAATCATGTTTTAGGTGAGTTACCAGCCCAAAACGATGACTGCCCTTACAAGAGAGAGGACATGACAGATTATGTGTCTTTCACATCTTTGAAAATACGTTTTAAACAGGCTACAATGAACATTGTATAAAATCACATTTTTTCGATTGCACAATTCAACCAGCAGATTAGTTGTAACGGCCAATGTGTGGAGACAACAGATTTGAATGAATGTGGTCAAAAACACAGGTTTTAGGGATTTGCAACAAAAAACATGTACAGCACCTGAAGAAGAGAACAGGAGTCACTATTTGTGTTAAATGAGTGAAAATGAATGTGTTGTCCGTTTTCATTGAACATGGTCTAAAATCATGTTTTAGGTGAGTTACCAGCCCAAAACGAGGACTGCCCTACTTGAGAGAGGACATGACAGAGTATGTGTCTTTCACATCTTTGAAAATACGTTTTAAACAGGTTACAATGAACATTGTATGAAATCAAATGTTTTCGATTGCACAATTCAACCAGCGGATTAGTTGTAACGGCCAATGTGTGGAGACAACAGATTTGAATGAATGTGGTCAAAAACACAGGTTTTAGGGATTTGCAACAAAAAACTGGTACAGCAGCTGAAGAAGAGAAGAGGAGTCACTATTTGTGTTAAATGAGTGAAAATGAATGTGTTGTCCGTTTTCATTGAACATGGTCTAAAATCATGTTTTAGGTGAGTTACCAGCCCAAAACGATGACTGCCCTACAAGAGAGAGGACATGACAGATGATGTTTCTTTCACATCTTTGAAAATACGTTTTAAACAGGCTACAATGAACATTGTATGAAATCAAATGTTTTCGATTGCACAATTCAACCAGCGGATTAGTTGTAACGGCCAATGTGTGGAGACAACAGATTTGAATGAATGTGGTCAAAAACACAGGTTTTAGGGATTTGCAACAAAAAACATGTACAGCACCTGAAGAAGAGAACAGGAGTCACTATTTGTGTTAAATGAGTGAAAATGAATGTGTTGTCCGTTTTCATTGAACATGGTCTAAAATCATGTTTTAGGTGAGTTACCAGCCCAAAACGAGGACTGCCCTACTTGAGAGAGGACATGACAGAGTATGTGTCTTTCACATCTTTGAAAATACGTTTTAAACAGGTTACAATGAACATTGTATGAAATCAAATGTTTTCGATTGCACAATTCAACCAGCGGATTAGTTGTAACGGCCAATGTGTGGAGACAACAGATTTGAATGAATGTGGTCAAAAACACAGGTTTTAGGGATTTGCAACAAAAAACATGTACAGCACCTGAAGAAGAGAACAGGAGTCACTATTTGTGTTAAATGAGTGAAAATGAATGTGTTGTCCGTTTTCATTGAACATGGTCTAAAATCATGTTTTAGGTGAGTTACCAGCCCAAAACGATGACTGCCCTACAAGAGAGAGGACATGACAGATTATGTGTCTTTCACATCTTTGAAAATACGTTTTAAACAGGCTACAATGAACATTGTATAAAATCACATTTTTTCGATTGCACAATTCAACCAGCAGATTAGTTGTAACGGCCAATGTGTGGAGACAACAGATTTGAATGAATGTGGTCAAAAACACAGGTTTTAGGGATTTGCAACAAAAAACATGTACAGCACCTGAAGAAGAGAACAGGAGTCACTATTTGTGTTAAATGAGTGAAAATGAATGTGTTGTCCGTTTTCATTGAACATGGTCTAAAATCATGTTTTAGGTGAGTTACCAGCCCAAAACGAGGACTGCCCTACTTGAGAGAGGACATGACAGAGTATGTGTCTTTCACATCTTTGAAAATACGTTTTAAACAGGTTACAATGAACATTGTATGAAATCAAATGTTTTCGATTGCACAATTCAACCAGCGGATTAGTTGTAACGGCCAATGTGTGGAGACAACAGATTTGAATGAATGTGGTCAAAAACACAGGTTTTAGGGATTTGCAACAAAAAACATGTACAGCACCTGAAGAAGAGAACAGGAGTCACTATTTGTGTTAAATGAGTGAAAATGAATGTGTTGTCCGTTTTCATTGAACATGGTCTAAAATCATGTTTTAGGTGAGTTACCAGCCCAAAACGATGACTGCCCTACAAGAGAGAGGACATGACAGATTATGTGTCTTTCACATCTTTGAAAATACGTTTTAAACAGGCTACAATGAACATTGTATAAAATCACATTTTTTCGATTGCACAATTCAACCAGCAGATTAGTTGTAACGGCCAATGTGTGGAGACAACAGATTTGAATGAATGTGGTCAAAAACACAGGTTTTAGGGATTTGCAACAAAAAACATGTACAGCACCTGAAGAAGAGAACAGGAGTCACTATTTGTGTTAAATGAGTGAAAATGAATGTGTTGTCCGTTTTCATTGAACATGGTCTAAAATCATGTTTTAGGTGAGTTACCAGCCCAAAACGAGGACTGCCCTACTTGAGAGAGGACATGACAGAGTATGTGTCTTTCACATCTTTGAAAATACGTTTTAAACAGGTTACAATGAACATTGTATGAAATCAAATGTTTTCGATTGCACAATTCAACCAGCGGATTAGTTGTAACGGCCAATGTGTGGAGACAACAGATTTGAATGAATGTGGTCAAAAACACAGGTTTTAGGGATTTGCAACAAAAAACATGTACAGCACCTGAAGAAGAGAACAGGAGTCACTATTTGTGTTAAATGAGTGAAAATGAATGTGTTGTCCGTTTTCATTGAACATGGTCTAAAATCATGTTTTAGGTGAGTTACCAGCCCAAAACGATGACTGCCCTACAAGAGAGAGGACATGACAGATTATGTGTCTTTCACATCTTTGAAAATACGTTTTAAACAGGCTACAATGAACATTGTATGAAATCAAATGTTTTCGATTGCACAATTCAACCAGCGGATTAGTTGTAACGGCCAATGTGTGGAGACAACAGATTTGAATGAATGTGGTCAAAAACACAGGTTTTAGGGATTTGCAACAAAAAACATGTACAGCACCTGAAGAAGAGAACAGGAGTCACTATTTGTGTTAAATGAGTGAAAATGAATGTGTTGTCCGTTTTCATTGAACATGGTCTAAAATCATGTTTTTGGTGAGTTTACCAGCCCAAAACGATGACTGCCCTACAAGAGAGAGGACATGACAGATTATGTGTCTTTCACATCTTTGAAAATACGTTTTAAACAGGCTACAATGAACATTGTATAAAATCACATTTTTTCGATTGCACAATTCAACCAGCAGATTAGTTGTAACGGCCAATGTGTGGAGACAACAGATTTGAATGAATGTGGTCAAAAACACAGGTTTTAGGGATTTGCAACAAAAAACATGTACAGCACCTGAAGAAGAGAACAGGAGTCACTATTAGTGTTAAATGAGTGAAAATGAATGTGTTGTCCGTTTTCATTGAACATGGTCTAAAATCATGTTTTAGGTGAGTTACCAGCCCAAAACGAGGACTGCCCTACTTGAGAGAGGACATGACAGAGTATGTGTCTTTCACATCTTTGAAAATACGTTTTAAACAGGTTACAATGAACATTGTATGAAATCAAATGTTTTCGATTGCACAATTCAACCAGCGGATTAGTTGTAACGGCCAATGTGTGGAGACAACAGATTTGAATGAATGTGGTCAAAAACACAGGTTTTAGGGATTTGCAACAAAAAACATGTACAGCACCTGAAGAAGAGAACAGGAGTCACTATTTGTGTTAAATGAGTGAAAATGAATGTGTTGTCCGTTTTCATTGAACATGGTCTAAAATCATGTTTTAGGTGAGTTACCAGCCCAAAACGAGGACTGCCCTACTTGAGAGAGGACATGACAGAGTATGTGTCTTTCACATCTTTGAAAATATGTTTTAAACAGGTTACAATGAACATTGTATGAAATCAAATGTTTTCGATTGCACAATTCAACCAGCGGATTAGTTGTAACGGCCAATGTGTGGAGACAACAGATTTGAATGAATGTGGTCAAAAACACAGGTTTTAGGGATTTGCAACAAAAAACATGTACAGCACCTGAAGAAGAGAACAGGAGTCACTATTTGTGTTAAATGAGTGAAAATGAATGTGTTGTCCGTTTTCATTGAACATGGTCTAAAATCATGTTTTAGGTGAGTTACCAGCCCAAAACGATGACTGCCCTACAAGAGAGAGGACATGACAGATTATGTGTCTTTCACATCTTTGAAAATACGTTTTAAACAGGCTACAATGAACATTGTATAAAATCACATTTTTTCGATTGCACAATTCAACCAGCAGATTAGTTGTAACGGCCAATGTGTGGAGACAACAGATTTGAATGAATGTGGTCAAAAACACAGGTTTTAGGGATTTGCAACAAAAAACATGTACAGCACCTGAAGAAGAGAACAGGAGTCACTATTTGTGTTAAATGAGTGAAAATGAATGTGTTGTCCGTTTTCATTGAACATGGTCTAAAATCATGTTTTAGGTGAGTTACCAGCCCAAAACGATGACTGCCCTACAAGAGAGAGGACATGACAGATTATGTGTCTTTCACATCTTTGAAAATACGTTTTAAACAGGCTACAATGAACATTGTATGAAATCAAATGTTTTCGATTGCACAATTCAACCAGCGGATTAGTTGTAACGGCCAATGTGTGGAGACAACAGATTTGAATGAATGTGGTCAAAAACACAGGTTTTAGGGATTTGCAACAAAAAACATGTACAGCACCTGAAGAAGAGAACAGGAGTCACTATTTGTGTTAAATGAGTGAAAATGAATGTGTTGTCCGTTTTCATTGAACATGGTCTAAAATCATGTTTTTGGTGAGTTTACCAGCCCAAAACGATGACTGCCCTACAAGAGAGAGGACATGACAGATTATGTGTCTTTCACATCTTTGAAAATACGTTTTAAACAGGCTACAATGAACATTGTATAAAATCACATTTTTTCGATTGCACAATTCAACCAGCAGATTAGTTGTAACGGCCAATGTGTGGAGACAACAGATTTGAATGAATGTGGTCAAAAACACAGGTTTTAGGGATTTGCAACAAAAAACATGTACAGCACCTGAAGAAGAGAACAGGAGTCACTATTTGTGTTAAATGAGTGAAAATGAATGTGTTGTCCGTTTTCATTGAACATGGTCTAAAATCATGTTTTAGGTGAGTTACCAGCCCAAAACGAGGACTGCCCTACTTGAGAGAGGACATGACAGAGTATGTGTCTTTCACATCTTTGAAAATACGTTTTAAACAGGTTACAATGAACATTGTATGAAATCAAATGTTTTCGATTGCACAATTCAACCAGCGGATTAGTTGTAACGGCCAATGTGTGGAGACAACAGATTTGAATGAATGTGGTCAAAAACACAGGTTTTAGGGATTTGCAACAAAAAACTGGTACAGCAGCTGAAGAAGAGAAGAGGAGTCACTATTTGTGTTAAATGAGTGAAAATGAATGTGTTGTCCGTTTTCATTGAACATGGTCTAAAATCATGTTTTAGGTGAGTTACCAGCCCAAAACGATGACTGCCCTACAAGAGAGAGGACATGACAGATTATGTGTCTTTCACATCTTTGAAAATACGTTTTAAACAGGCTACAATGAACATTGTATGAAATCAAATGTTTTCGATTGCACAATTCAACCAGCGGATTAGTTGTAACGGCCAATGTGTGGAGACAACAGATTTGAATGAATGTGGTCAAAAACACAGGTTTTAGGGATTTGCAACAAAAAACATGTACAGCACCTGAAGAAGAGAACAGGAGTCACTATTTGTGTTAAATGAGTGAAAATGAATGTGTTGTCCGTTTTCATTGAACATGGTCTAAAATCATGTTTTAGGTGAGTTACCAGCCCAAAACGAGGACTGCCCTACTTGAGAGAGGACATGACAGAGTATGTGTCTTTCACATCTTTGAAAATACGTTTTAAACAGGTTACAATGAACATTGTATGAAATCAAATGTTTTCGATTGCACAATTCAACCAGCGGATTAGTTGTAACGGCCAATGTGTGGAGACAACAGATTTGAATGAATGTGGTCAAAAACACAGGTTTTAGGGATTTGCAACAAAAAACATGTACAGCACCTGAAGAAGAGAACAGGAGTCACTATTTGTGTTAAATGAGTGAAAATGAATGTGTTGTCCGTTTTCATTGAACATGGTCTAAAATCATGTTTTAGGTGAGTTACCAGCCCAAAACGATGACTGCCCTACAAGAGAGAGGACATGACAGATTATGTGTCTTTCACATCTTTGAAAATACGTTTTAAACAGGCTACAATGAACATTGTATAAAATCACATTTTTTCGATTGCACAATTCAACCAGCAGATTAGTTGTAACGGCCAATGTGTGGAGACAACAGATTTGAATGAATGTGGTCAAAAACACAGGTTTTAGGGATTTGCAACAAAAAACATGTACAGCACCTGAAGAAGAGAACAGGAGTCACTATTTGTGTTAAATGAGTGAAAATGAATGTGTTGTCCGTTTTCATTGAACATGGTCTAAAATCATGTTTTAGGTGAGTTACCAGCCCAAAACGATGACTGCCCTACAAGAGAGAGGACATGACAGATTATGTGTCTTTCACATCTTTGAAAATACGTTTTAAACAGGCTACAATGAACATTGTATAAAATCACATTTTTTCGATTGCACAATTCAACCAGCAGATTAGTTGTAACGGCCAATGTGTGGAGACAACAGATTTGAATGAATGTGGTCAAAAACACAGGTTTTAGGGATTTGCAACAAAAAACATGTACAGCACCTGAAGAAGAGAACAGGAGTCACTATTTGTGTTAAATGAGTGAAAATGAATGTGTTGTCCGTTTTCATTGAACATGGTCTAAAATCATGTTTTAGGTGAGTTACCAGCCCAAAACGAGGACTGCCCTACTTGAGAGAGGACATGACAGAGTATGTGTCTTTCACATCTTTGAAAATACGTTTTAAACAGGTTACAATGAACATTGTATGAAATCAAATGTTTTCGATTGCACAATTCAACCAGCGGATTAGTTGTAACGGCCAATGTGTGGAGACAACAGATTTGAATGAATGTGGTCAAAAACACAGGTTTTAGGGATTTGCAACAAAAAACATGTACAGCACCTGAAGAAGAGAACAGGAGTCACTATTTGTGTTAAATGAGTGAAAATGAATGTGTTGTCCGTTTTCATTGAACATGGTCTAAAATCATGTTTTAGGTGAGTTACCAGCCCAAAACGATGACTGCCCTACAAGAGAGAGGACATGACAGATTATGTGTCTTTCACATCTTTGAAAATACGTTTTAAACAGGCTACAATGAACATTGTATGAAATCAAATGTTTTCGATTGCACAATTCAACCAGCGGATTAGTTGTAACGGCCAATGTGTGGAGACAACAGATTTGAATGAATGTGGTCAAAAACACAGGTTTTAGGGATTTGCAACAAAAAACATGTACAGCACCTGAAGAAGAGAACAGGAGTCACTATTTGTGTTAAATGAGTGAAAATGAATGTGTTGTCCGTTTTCATTGAACATGGTCTAAAATCATGTTTTTGGTGAGTTTACCAGCCCAAAACGATGACTGCCCTACAAGAGAGAGGACATGACAGATTATGTGTCTTTCACATCTTTGAAAATACGTTTTAAACAGGCTACAATGAACATTGTATAAAATCACATTTTTTCGATTGCACAATTCAACCAGCAGATTAGTTGTAACGGCCAATGTGTGGAGACAACAGATTTGAATGAATGTGGTCAAAAACACAGGTTTTAGGGATTTGCAACAAAAAACATGTACAGCACCTGAAGAAGAGAACAGGAGTCACTATTAGTGTTAAATGAGTGAAAATGAATGTGTTGTCCGTTTTCATTGAACATGGTCTAAAATCATGTTTTAGGTGAGTTACCAGCCCAAAACGAGGACTACCCTACTTGAGAGAGGACATGACAGAGTATGTGTCTTTCACATCTTTGAAAATACGTTTTAAACAGGTTACAATGAACATTGTATGAAATCAAATGTTTTCGATTGCACAATTCAACCAGCGGATTAGTTGTAACGGCCAATGTGTGGAGACAACAGATTTGAATGAATGTGGTCAAAAACACAGGTTTTAGGGATTTGCAACAAAAAACATGTACAGCACCTGAAGAAGAGAACAGGAGTCACTATTTGTGTTAAATGAGTGAAAATGAATGTGTTGTCCGTTTTCATTGAACATGGTCTAAAATCATGTTTTAGGTGAGTTACCAGCCCAAAACGAGGACTGCCCTACTTGAGAGAGGACATGACAGAGTATGTGTCTTTCACATCTTTGAAAATATGTTTTAAACAGGTTACAATGAACATTGTATGAAATCAAATGTTTTCGATTGCACAATTCAACCAGCGGATTAGTTGTAACGGCCAATGTGTGGAGACAACAGATTTGAATGAATGTGGTCAAAAACACAGGTTTTAGGGATTTGCAACAAAAAACATGTACAGCACCTGAAGAAGAGAACAGGAGTCACTATTTGTGTTAAATGAGTGAAAATGAATGTGTTGTCCGTTTTCATTGAACATGGTCTAAAATCATGTTTTAGGTGAGTTACCAGCCCAAAACGATGACTGCCCTACAAGAGAGAGGACATGACAGATTATGTGTCTTTCACATCTTTGAAAATACGTTTTAAACAGGCTACAATGAACATTGTATAAAATCACATTTTTTCGATTGCACAATTCAACCAGCAGATTAGTTGTAACGGCCAATGTGTGGAGACAACAGATTTGAATGAATGTGGTCAAAAACACAGGTTTTAGGGATTTGCAACAAAAAACATGTACAGCACCTGAAGAAGAGAACAGGAGTCACTATTTGTGTTAAATGAGTGAAAATGAATGTGTTGTCCGTTTTCATTGAACATGGTCTAAAATCATGTTTTAGGTGAGTTACCAGCCCAAAACGATGACTGCCCTACAAGAGAGAGGACATGACAGATTATGTGTCTTTCACATCTTTGAAAATACGTTTTAAACAGGCTACAATGAACATTGTATGAAATCAAATGTTTTCGATTGCACAATTCAACCAGCGGATTAGTTGTAACGGCCAATGTGTGGAGACAACAGATTTGAATGAATGTGGTCAAAAACACAGGTTTTAGGGATTTGCAACAAAAAACATGTACAGCACCTGAAGAAGAGAACAGGAGTCACTATTTGTGTTAAATGAGTGAAAATGAATGTGTTGTCCGTTTTCATTGAACATGGTCTAAAATCATGTTTTTGGTGAGTTTACCAGCCCAAAACGATGACTGCCCTACAAGAGAGAGGACATGACAGATTATGTGTCTTTCACATCTTTGAAAATACGTTTTAAACAGGCTACAATGAACATTGTATAAAATCACATTTTTTCGATTGCACAATTCAACCAGCAGATTAGTTGTAACGGCCAATGTGTGGAGACAACAGATTTGAATGAATGTGGTCAAAAACACAGGTTTTAGGGATTTGCAACAAAAAACATGTACAGCACCTGAAGAAGAGAACAGGAGTCACTATTTGTGTTAAATGAGTGAAAATGAATGTGTTGTCCGTTTTCATTGAACATGGTCTAAAATCATGTTTTAGGTGAGTTACCAGCCCAAAACGAGGACTGCCCTACTTGAGAGAGGACATGACAGAGTATGTGTCTTTCACATCTTTGAAAATACGTTTTAAACAGGTTACAATGAACATTGTATGAAATCAAATGTTTTCGATTGCACAATTCAACCAGCGGATTAGTTGTAACGGCCAATGTGTGGAGACAACAGATTTGAATGAATGTGGTCAAAAACACAGGTTTTAGGGATTTGCAACAAAAAACTGGTACAGCAGCTGAAGAAGAGAAGAGGAGTCACTATTTGTGTTAAATGAGTGAAAATGAATGTGTTGTCCGTTTTCATTGAACATGGTCTAAAATCATGTTTTAGGTGAGTTACCAGCCCAAAACGATGACTGCCCTACAAGAGAGAGGACATGACAGATTATGTGTCTTTCACATCTTTGAAAATACGTTTTAAACAGGCTACAATGAACATTGTATGAAATCAAATGTTTTCGATTGCACAATTCAACCAGCGGATTAGTTGTAACGGCCAATGTGTGGAGACAACAGATTTGAATGAATGTGGTCAAAAACACAGGTTTTAGGGATTTGCAACAAAAAACATGTACAGCACCTGAAGAAGAGAACAGGAGTCACTATTTGTGTTAAATGAGTGAAAATGAATGTGTTGTCCGTTTTCATTGAACATGGTCTAAAATCATGTTTTTGGTGAGTTTACCAGCCCAAAACGATGACTGCCCTACAAGAGAGAGGACATGACAGATTATGTGTCTTTCACATCTTTGAAAATACGTTTTAAACAGGCTACAATGAACATTGTATAAAATCACATTTTTTCGATTGCACAATTCAACCAGCAGATTAGTTGTAACGGCCAATGTGTGGAGACAACAGATTTGAATGAATGTGGTCAAAAACACAGGTTTTAGGGATTTGCAACAAAAAACATGTACAGCACCTGAAGAAGAGAACAGGAGTCACTATTTGTGTTAAATGAGTGAAAATGAATGTGTTGTCCGTTTTCATTGAACATGGTCTAAAATCATGTTTTAGGTGAGTTACCAGCCCAAAACGAGGACTGCCCTACTTGAGAGAGGACATGACAGAGTATGTGTCTTTCACATCTTTGAAAATACGTTTTAAACAGGTTACAATGAACATTGTATGAAATCAAATGTTTTCGATTGCACAATTCAACCAGCGGATTAGTTGTAACGGCCAATGTGTGGAGACAACAGATTTGAATGAATGTGGTCAAAAACACAGGTTTTAGGGATTTGCAACAAAAAACTGGTACAGCAGCTGAAGAAGAGAAGAGGAGTCACTATTTGTGTTAAATGAGTGAAAATGAATGTGTTGTCCGTTTTCATTGAACATGGTCTAAAATCATGTTTTAGGTGAGTTACCAGCCCAAAACGATGACTGCCCTACAAGAGAGAGGACATGACAGATTATGTGTCTTTCACATCTTTGAAAATACGTTTTAAACAGGCTACAATGAACATTGTATAAAATCACATTTTTTCGATTGCACAATTCAACCAGCAGATTAGTTGTAACGGCCAATGTGTGGAGACAACAGATTTGAATGAATGTGGTCAAAAACACAGGTTTTAGGGATTTGCAACAAAAAACATGTACAGCACCTGAAGAAGAGAACAGGAGTCACTATTTGTGTTAAATGAGTGAAAATGAATGTGTTGTCCGTTTTCATTGAACATGGTCTAAAATCATGTTTTAGGTGAGTTACCAGCCCAAAACGAGGACTGCCCTACTTGAGAGAGGACATGACAGAGTATGTGTCTTTCACATCTTTGAAAATACGTTTTAAACAGGTTACAATGAACATTGTATGAAATCAAATGTTTTCGATTGCACAATTCAACCAGCGGATTAGTTGTAACGGCCAATGTGTGGAGACAACAGATTTGAATGAATGTGGTCAAAAACACAGGTTTTAGGGATTTGCAACAAAAAACTGGTACAGCAGCTGAAGAAGAGAAGAGGAGTCACTATTTGTGTTAAATGAGTGAAAATGAATGTGTTGTCCGTTTTCATTGAACATGGTCTAAAATCATGTTTTAGGTGAGTTACCAGCCCAAAACGATGACTGCCCTACAAGAGAGAGGACATGACAGATTATGTGTCTTTCACATCTTTGAAAATACGTTTTAAACAGGCTACAATGAACATTGTATGAAATCAAATGTTTTCGATTGCACAATTCAACCAGCGGATTAGTTGTAACGGCCAATGTGTGGAGACAACAGATTTGAATGAATGTGGTCAAAAACACAGGTTTTAGGGATTTGCAACAAAAAACATGTACAGCACCTGAAGAAGAGAACAGGAGTCACTATTTGTGTTAAATGAGTGAAAATGAATGTGTTGTCCGTTTTCATTGAACATGGTCTAAAATCATGTTTTAGGTGAGTTACCAGCCCAAAACGATGACTGCCCTACAAGAGAGAGGACATGACAGATTATGTGTCTTTCACATCTTTGAAAATACGTTTTAAACAGGCTACAATGAACATTGTATAAAATCACATTTTTTCGATTGCACAATTCAACCAGCAGATTAGTTGTAACGGCCAATGTGTGGAGACAACAGATTTGAATGAATGTGGTCAAAAACACAGGTTTTAGGGATTTGCAACAAAAAACATGTACAGCACCTGAAGAAGAGAACAGGAGTCACTATTTGTGTTAAATGAGTGAAAATGAATGTGTTGTCCGTTTTCATTGAACATGGTCTAAAATCATGTTTTAGGTGAGTTACCAGCCCAAAACGAGGACTGCCCTACTTGAGAGAGGACATGACAGAGTATGTGTCTTTCACATCTTTGAAAATACGTTTTAAACAGGTTACAATGAACATTGTATGAAATCAAATGTTTTCGATTGCACAATTCAACCAGCGGATTAGTTGTAACGGCCAATGTGTGGAGACAACAGATTTGAATGAATGTGGTCAAAAACACAGGTTTTAGGGATTTGCAACAAAAAACTGGTACAGCAGCTGAAGAAGAGAAGAGGAGTCACTATTTGTGTTAAATGAGTGAAAATGAATGTGTTGTCCGTTTTCATTGAACATGGTCTAAAATCATGTTTTAGGTGAGTTACCAGCCCAAAACGATTACTGCCCTACAAGAGAGAGGACATGACAGATTATGTGTCTTTCACATCTTTGAAAATACGTTTTAAACAGGCTACAATGAACATTGTATGAAATCAAATGTTTTCGATTGCACAATTCAACCAGCGGATTAGTTGTAACGGCCAATGTGTGGAGACAACAGATTTGAATGAATGTGGTCAAAAACACAGGTTTTAGGGATTTGCAACAAAAAACATGTACAGCACCTGAAGAAGAGAACAGGAGTCACTATTTGTGTTAAATGAGTGAAAATGAATGTGTTGTCCGTTTTCATTGAACATGGTCTAAAATCATGTTTTTGGTGAGTTTACCAGCCCAAAACGATGACTGCCCTACAAGAGAGAGGACATGACAGATTATGTGTCTTTCACATCTTTGAAAATACGTTTTAAACAGGCTACAATGAACATTGTATAAAATCACATTTTTTCGATTGCACAATTCAACCAGCAGATTAGTTGTAACGGCCAATGTGTGGAGACAACAGATTTGAATGAATGTGGTCAAAAACACAGGTTTTAGGGATTTGCAACAAAAAACATGTACAGCACCTGAAGAAGAGAACAGGAGTCACTATTTGTGTTAAATGAGTGAAAATGAATGTGTTGTCCGTTTTCATTGAACATGGTCTAAAATCATGTTTTAGGTGAGTTACCAGCCCAAAACGAGGACTGCCCTACTTGAGAGAGGACATGACAGAGTATGTGTCTTTCACATCTTTGAAAATACGTTTTAAACAGGTTACAATGAACATTGTATGAAATCAAATGTTTTCGATTGCACAATTCAACCAGCGGATTAGTTGTAACGGCCAATGTGTGGAGACAACAGATTTGAATGAATGTGGTCAAAAACACAGGTTTTAGGGATTTGCAACAAAAAACATGTACAGCACCTGAAGAAGAGAACAGGAGTCACTATTTGTGTTAAATGAGTGAAAATGAATGTGTTGTCCGTTTTCATTGAACATGGTCTAAAATCATGTTTTAGGTGAGTTACCAGCCCAAAACGATGACTGCCCTACAAGAGAGAGGACATGACAGATTATGTGTCTTTCACATCTTTGAAAATACGTTTTAAACAGGCTACAATGAACATTGTATGAAATCAAATGTTTTCGATTGCACAATTCAACCAGCGGATTAGTTGTAACGGCCAATGTGTGGAGACAACAGATTTGAATGAATGTGGTCAAAAACACAGGTTTTAGGGATTTGCAACAAAAAACATGTACAGCACCTGAAGAAGAGAACAGGAGTCACTATTTGTGTTAAATGAGTGAAAATGAATGTGTTGTCCGTTTTCATTGAACATGGTCTAAAATCATGTTTTTGGTGAGTTTACCAGCCCAAAACGATGACTGCCCTACAAGAGAGAGGACATGACAGATTATGTGTCTTTCACATCTTTGAAAATACGTTTTAAACAGGCTACAATGAACATTGTATAAAATCACATTTTTTCGATTGCACAATTCAACCAGCAGATTAGTTGTAACGGCCAATGTGTGGAGACAACAGATTTGAATGAATGTGGTCAAAAACACAGGTTTTAGGGATTTGCAACAAAAAACATGTACAGCACCTGAAGAAGAGAACAGGAGTCACTATTTGTGTTAAATGACTGAAAATGAATGTGTTGTCCGTTTTCATTGAACATGGTCTAAAATCATGTTTTAGGTGAGTTACCAGCCCAAAACGAGGACTGCCCTACTTGAGAGAGGACATGACAGAGTATGTGTCTTTCACATCTTTGAAAATACGTTTTAAACAGGTTACAATGAACATTGTATGAAATCAAATGTTTTCGATTGCACAATTCAACCAGCGGATTAGTTGTAACGGCCAATGTGTGGAGACAACAGATTTGAATGAATGTGGTCAAAAACACAGGTTTTAGGGATTTGCAACAAAAAACTGGTACAGCAGCTGAAGAAGAGAAGAGGAGTCACTATTTGTGTTAAATGAGTGAAAATGAATGTGTTGTCCGTTTTCATTGAACATGGTCTAAAATCATGTTTTAGGTGAGTTACCAGCCCAAAACGATGACTGCCCTACAAGAGAGAGGACATGACAGATTATGTGTCTTTCACATCTTTGAAAATACGTTTTAAACAGGCTACAATGAACATTGTATGAAATCAAATGTTTTCGATTGCACAATTCAACCAGCGGATTAGTTGTAACGGCCAATGTGTGGAGACAACAGATTTGAATGAATGTGGTCAAAAACACAGGTTTTAGGGATTTGCAACAAAAAACATGTACAGCACCTGAAGAAGAGAACAGGAGTCACTATTTGTGTTAAATGAGTGAAAATGAATGTGTTGTCCGTTTTCATTGAACATGGTCTAAAATCATGTTTTTGGTGAGTTTACCAGCCCAAAACGATGACTGCCCTACAAGAGAGAGGACATGACAGATTATGTGTCTTTCACATCTTTGAAAATACGTTTTAAACAGGCTACAATGAACATTGTATAAAATCACATTTTTTCGATTGCACAATTCAACCAGCAGATTAGTTGTAACGGCCAATGTGTGGAGACAACAGATTTGAATGAATGTGGTCAAAAACACAGGTTTTAGGGATTTGCAACAAAAAACATGTACAGCACCTGAAGAAGAGAACAGGAGTCACTATTTGTGTTAAATGAGTGAAAATGAATGTGTTGTCCGTTTTCATTGAACATGGTCTAAAATCATGTTTTAGGTGAGTTACCAGCCCAAAACGAGGACTGCCCTACTTGAGAGAGGACATGACAGAGTATGTGTCTTTCACATCTTTGAAAATACGTTTTAAACAGGTTACAATGAACATTGTATGAAATCAAATGTTTTCGATTGCACAATTCAACCAGCGGATTAGTTGTAACGGCCAATGTGTGGAGACAACAGATTTGAATGAATGTGGTCAAAAACACAGGTTTTAGGGATTTGCAACAAAAAACATGTACAGCACCTGAAGAAGAGAACAGGAGTCACTATTTGTGTTAAATGAGTGAAAATGAATGTGTTGTCCGTTTTCATTGAACATGGTCTAAAATCATGTTTTTGGTGAGTTTACCAGCCCAAAACGATGACTGCCCTACAAGAGAGAGGACATGACAGATTATGTGTCTTTCACATCTTTGAAAATACGTTTTAAACAGGCTACAATGAACATTGTATAAACTCACATTTTTTCGATTGCACAATTCAACCAGCAGATTAGTTGTAACGGCCAATGTGTGGAGACAACAGATTTGAATGAATGTGGTCAAAAACACAGGTTTTAGGGATTTGCAACAAAAAACATGTACAGCACCTGAAGAAGAGAACAGGAGTCACTATTTGTGTTAAATGAGTGAAAATGAATGTGTTGTCCGTTTTCATTGAACATGGTCTAAAATCATGTTTTAGGTGAGTTACCAGCCCAAAACGAGGACTGCCCTACTTGAGAGAGGACATGACAGAGTATGTGTCTTTCACATCTTTGAAAATACGTTTTAAACAGGTTACAATGAACATTGTATGAAATCAAATGTTTTCGATTGCACAATTCAACCAGCGGATTAGTTGTAACGGCCAATGTGTGGAGACAACAGATTTGAATGAATGTGGTCAAAAACACAGGTTTTAGGGATTTGCAACAAAAAACATGTACAGCACCTGAAGAAGAGAACAGGAGTCACTATTTGTGTTAAATGAGTGAAAATGAATGTGTTGTCCGTTTTCATTGAACATGGTCTAAAATCATGTTTTAGGTGAGTTACCAGCCCAAAACGATGACTGCCCTACAAGAGAGAGGACATGACAGATTATGTGTCTTTCACATCTTTGAAAATACGTTTTAAACAGGCTACAATGAACATTGTATGAAATCAAATGTTTTCGATTGCACAATTCAACCAGCGGATTAGTTGTAACGGCCAATGTGTGGAGACAACAGATTTGAATGAATGTGGTCAAAAACACAGGTTTTAGGGATTTGCAACAAAAAACATGTACAGCACCTGAAGAAGAGAACAGGAGTCACTATTTGTGTTAAATGAGTGAAAATGAATGTGTTGTCCGTTTTCATTGAACATGGTCTAAAATCATGTTTTTGGTGAGTTTACCAGCCCAAAACGATGACTGCCCTACAAGAGAGAGGACATGACAGATTATGTGTCTTTCACATCTTTGAAAATACGTTTTAAACAGGCTACAATGAACATTGTATAAAATCACATTTTTTCGATTGCACAATTCAACCAGCGGATTAGTTGTAACGGCCAATGTGTGGAGACAACAGATTTGAATGAATGTGGTCAAAAACACAGGTTTTAGGGATTTGCAACAAAAAACATGTACAGCACCTGAAGAAGAGAACAGGAGTCACTATTTGTGTTAAATGAGTGAAAATGAATGTGTTGTCCGTTTTCATTGAACATGGTCTAAAATCATGTTTTAGGTGAGTTACCAGCCCAAAACGAGGACTGCCCTACTTGAGAGAGGACATGACAGAGTATGTGTCTTTCACATCTTTGAAAATACGTTTTAAACAGGTTACAATGAACATTGTATGAAATCAAATGTTTTCGATTGCACAATTCAACCAGCAGATTAGTTGTAACGGCCAATGTGTGGAGACAACAGATTTGAATGAATGTGGTCAAAAACACAGGTTTTAGGGATTTGCAACAAAAAACTGGTACAGCACCTGAAGAAGTGAACAGGAGTCACTATTTGTGTTAAATGAGTGAAAATGAATGTGTTGTCCGTTTTCATTGAACATGGTCTAAAATCATGTTTTAGGTGAGTTACCAGCCCAAAACGAGGACTGCCCTACTTGAGAGAGGACATGACAGATTATGTGTCTTTCACATCTTTGAAAATACGTTTTAAACAGGTTACAATGAACATTGTATGAAATCAAATGTTTTCGATTGCACAATTCAACCAGCAGATTAGTTGTAACGGCCAATGTGTGGAGACAACAGATTTGAATGAATGTGGTCAAAAACACAGGTTTTAGGGATTTGCAACAAAAAACTGGTACAGCAGCTGAAGAAGAGAACAGGAGTCACTATTTGTGTTAAATGAGTGAAAATGAATGTGTTGTCCGTTTTCATTGAACATGGTCTAAAATCATGTTTTTGGTGAGTTTACCAGCCCAAAACGATGACTGCCCTACAAGAGAGAGGACATGACAGATTATGTGTCTTTCACATCTTTGAAAATACGTTTTAAACAGGTTACAATGAACATTGTATGAAATCAAATGTTTTCGATTGCACAATTCAACCAGCAGATTAGTTGTAACGGCCAATGTGTGGAGACAACAGATTTGAATGAATGTGGTCAAAAACACAGGTTTTAGGGATTTGCAACAAAAAACTGGTACAGCAGCTGAAGAAGAGAACAGGAGTCACTATTTGTGTTAAATGAGTGAAAATGAATGTGTTGTCCGTTTTCATTGAACATGGTCTAAAATCATGTTTTTGGTGAGTTTACCAGCCCAAAACGATGACTGCCCTACAAGAGAGAGGACATGACAGATTATGTGTCTTTCACATCTTTGAAAATACGTTTTAAACAGGTTACAATGAACATTGTATGAAATCAAATGTTTTCGATTGCACAATTCAACCAGCAGATTAGTTGTAACGGCCAATGTGTGGAGACAACAGATTTGAATGAATGTGGTCAAAAACACAGGTTTTAGGGATTTGCAACAAAAAACTGGTACAGCAGCTGAAGAAGAGAACAGGAGTCACTATTTGTGTTAAATGAGTGAAAATGAATGTGTTGTCCGTTTTCATTGAACATGGTCTAAAATCATGTTTTTGGTGAGTTTACCAGCCCAAAACGATGACTGCCCTACAAGAGAGAGGACATGACAGATTATGTGTCTTTCACATCTTTGAAAATACGTTTTAAACAGGTTACAATGAACATTGTATGAAATCAAATGTTTTCGATTGCACAATTCAACCAGCAGATTAGTTGTAACGGCCAATGTGTGGAGACAACAGATTTGAATGAATGTGGTCAAAAACACAGGTTTTAGGGATTTGCAACAAAAAACTGGTACAGCAGCTGAAGAAGAGAACAGGAGTCAC
This sequence comes from Coregonus lavaretus, assembly GCF_964263955.1. Classification (NCBI taxonomy): domain Eukaryota; kingdom Metazoa; phylum Chordata; class Actinopteri; order Salmoniformes; family Salmonidae; genus Coregonus; species Coregonus lavaretus. Next base: position 20,164,514 of record NC_140025.1, on the reverse strand, counting down.
TATTTGTGTTAAATGAGTGAAAATGAATGTGTTGTCCGTTTTCATTGAACATGGTCTAAAATCATGTTTTTGGTGAGTTTACCAGCCCAAAACGATGACTGCCCTACAAGAGAGAGGACATGACAGATTATGTGTCTTTCACATCTTTGAAAATACGTTTTAAACAGGTTACAATGAACATTGTATGAAATCAAATGTTTTCGATTGCACAATTCAACCAGCAGATTAGTTGTAACGGCCAATGTGTGGAGACAACAGATTTGAATGAATGTGGTCAAAAACACAGGTTTTAGGGATTTGCAACAAAAAACTGGTACAGCAGCTGAAGAAGAGAACAGGAGTCACTATTTGTGTTAAATGAGTGAAAATGAATGTGTTGTCCGTTTTCATTGAACATGGTCTAAAATCATGTTTTTGGTGAGTTTACCAGCCCAAAACGATGACTGCCCTACAAGAGAGAGGACATGACAGATTATGTGTCTTTCACATCTTTGAAAATACGTTTTAAACAGGTTACAATGAACATTGTATGAAATCAAATGTTTTCGATTGCACAATTCAACCAGCAGATTAGTTGTAACGGCCAATGTGTGGAGACAACAGATTTGAATGAATGTGGTCAAAAACACAGGTTTTAGGGATTTGCAACAAAAAACTGGTACAGCAGCTGAAGAAGAGAACAGGAGTCACTATTTGTGTTAAATGAGTGAAAATGAATGTGTTGTCCGTTTTCATTGAACATGGTCTAAAATCATGTTTTTGGTGAGTTTACCAGCCCAAAACGATGACTGCCCTACAAGAGAGAGGACATGACAGATTATGTGTCTTTCACATCTTTGAAAATACGTTTTAAACAGGTTACAATGAACATTGTATGAAATCAAATGTTTTCGATTGCACAATTCAACCAGCAGATTAGTTGTAACGGCCAATGGGTGGAGACAACAGATTTGAATGAATGTGGTCAAAAACACAGGTTTTAGGGATTTGCAACAAAAAACTGGTACAGCAGCTGAAGAAGAGAACAGGAGTCACTATTTGTGTTAAATGAGTGAAAATGAATGTGTTGTCCGTTTTCATTGAACATGGTCTAAAATCATGTTTTTGGTGAGTTTACCAGCCCAAAACGATGACTGCCCTACAAGAGAGAGGACATGACAGATTATGTGTCTTTCACATCTTTGAAAATACGTTTTAAACAGGCTACAATGAACATTGTATAAAATCACATTTTTTCGATTGCACAATTCAACCAGCAGATTAGTTGTAACGGCCAATGTGTGGAGACAACAGATTTGAATGAATGTGGTCAAAAACACAGGTTTTAGGGATTTGCAACAAAAAACTGGTACAGCAGCTGAAGAAGAGAACAGGAGTCACTATTTGTGTTAAATGAGTGAAAATGAATGTGTTGTCCGTTTTCATTGAACATGGTCTAAAATCATGTTTTTGGTGAGTTTACCAGCCCAAAACGATGACTGCCCTACAAGAGAGAGGACATGACAGATTATGTGTCTTTCACATCTTTGAAAATACGTTTTAAACAGGTTACAATGAACATTGTATGAAATCAAATGTTTTCGATTGCACAATTCAACCAGCAGATTAGTTGTAACGGCCAATGTGTGGAGACAACAGATTTGAATGAATGTGGTCAAAAACACAGGTTTTAGGGATTTGCAACAAAAAACTGGTACAGCAGCTGAAGAAGAGAACAGGAGTCACTATTTGTGTTAAATTAGTGAAAATGAATGTGTTGTCCGTTTTCATTGAACATGGTCTAAAATCATGTTTTTGGTGAGTTTACCAGCCCAAAACGATGACTGCCCTACAAGAGAGAGGACATGACAGATTATGTGTCTTTCACATCTTTGAAAATACGTTTTAAACAGGTTACAATGAACATTGTATGAAATCAAATGTTTTCGATTGCACAATTCAACCAGCAGATTAGTTGTAACGGCCAATGTGTGGAGACAACAGATTTGAATGAATGTGGTCAAAAACACAGGTTTTAGGGATTTGCAACAAAAAACTGGTACAGCAGCTGAAGAAGAGAACAGGAGTCACTATTTGTGTTAAATGAGTGAAAATGAATGTGTTGTCCGTTTTCATTGAACATGGTCTAAAATCATGTTTTTGGTGAGTTTACCAGCCCAAAACGATGACTGCCCTACAAGAGAGAGGACATGACAGATTATGTGTCTTTCACATCTTTGAAAATACGTTTTAAACAGGCTACAATGAACATTGTATAAAATCACATTTTTTCGATTGCACAATTCAACCAGCAGATTAGTTGTAACGGCCAATGTGTGGAGACAACAGATTTGAATGAATGTGGTCAAAAACACAGGTTTTAGGGATTTGCAACAAAAAACATGTACAGCACCTGAAGAAGAGAACAGGAGTCACTATTTGTGTTAAATGAGTGAAAATGAATGTGTTGTCCGTTTTCATTGAACATGGTCTAAAATCATGTTTTTGGTGAGTTTACCAGCCCAAAACGATGACTGCCCTACAAGAGAGAGGACATGACAGATTATGTGTCTTTCACATCTTTGAAAATACGTTTTAAACAGGTTACAATGAACATTGTATGAAATCAAATGTTTTCGATTGCACAATTCAACCAGCAGATTAGTTGTAACGGCCAATGGGTGGAGACAACAGATTTGAATGAATGTGGTCAAAAACACAGGTTTTAGGGATTTGCAACAAAAAACTGGTACAGCAGCTGAAGAAGAGAACAGGAGTCACTATTTGTGTTAAATGAGTGAAAATGAATGTGTTGTCCGTTTTCATTGAACATGGTCTAAAATCATGTTTTTGGTGAGTTTACCAGCCCAAAACGATGACTGCCCTACAAGAGAGAGGACATGACAGATTATGTGTCTTTCACATCTTTGAAAATACGTTTTAAACAGGCTACAATGAACATTGTATAAAATCACATTTTTTCGATTGCACAATTCAACCAGCAGATTAGTTGTAACGGCCAATGTGTGGAGACAACAGATTTGAATGAATGTGGTCAAAAACACAGGTTTTAGGGATTTGCAACAAAAAACTGGTACAGCAGCTGAAGAAGAGAACAGGAGTCACTATTTGTGTTAAATGAGTGAAAATGAATGTGTTGTCCGTTTTCATTGAACATGGTCTAAAATCATGTTTTTGGTGAGTTTACCAGCCCAAAACGATGACTGCCCTACAAGAGAGAGGACATGACAGATTATGTGTCTTTCACATCTTTGAAAATACGTTTTAAACAGGTTACAATGAACATTGTATGAAATCAAATGTTTTCGATTGCACAATTCAACCAGCAGATTAGTTGTAACGGCCAATGTGTGGAGACAACAGATTTGAATGAATGTGGTCAAAAACACAGGTTTTAGGGATTTGCAACAAAAAACTGGTACAGCAGCTGAAGAAGAGAACAGGAGTCACTATTTGTGTTAAATGAGTGAAAATGAATGTGTTGTCCGTTTTCATTGAACATGGTCTAAAATCATGTTTTTGGTGAGTTTACCAGCCCAAAACGATGACTGCCCTACAAGAGAGAGGACATGACAGATTATGTGTCTTTCACATCTTTGAAAATACGTTTTAAACAGGTTACAATGAACATTGTATGAAATCAAATGTTTTCGATTGCACAATTCAACCAGCAGATTAGTTGTAACGGCCAATGTGTGGAGACAACAGATTTGAATGAATGTGGTCAAAAACACAGGTTTTAGGGATTTGCAACAAAAAACTGGTACAGCAGCTGAAGAAGAGAACAGGAGTCACTATTTGTGTTAAATGAGTGAAAATGAATGTGTTGTCCGTTTTCATTGAACATGGTCTAAAATCATGTTTTTGGTGAGTTTACCAGCCCAAAACGATGACTGCCCTACAAGAGAGAGGACATGACAGATTATGTGTCTTTCACATCTTTGAAAATACGTTTTAAACAGGCTACAATGAACATTGTATAAAATCACATTTTTTCGATTGCACAATTCAACCAGCAGATTAGTTGTAACGGCCAATGTGTGGAGACAACAGATTTGAATGAATGTGGTCAAAAACACAGGTTTTAGGGATTTGCAACAAAAAACATGTACAGCACCTGAAGAAGAGAACAGGAGTCACTATTTGTGTTAAATGAGTGAAAATGAATGTGTTGTCCGTTTTCATTGAACATGGTCTAAAATCATGTTTTAGGTGAGTTACCAGCCCAAAACGATGACTGCCCTACAAGAGAGAGGACATGACAGATTATGTGTCTTTCACATCTTTGAAAATACGTTTTAAACAGGCTACAATGAACATTGTATAAAATCACATTTTTTCGATTGCACAATTCAACCAGCAGATTAGTTGTAACGGCCAATGTGTGGAGACAACAGATTTGAATGAATGTGGTCAAAAACACAGGTTTTAGGGATTTGCAACAAAAAACTGGTACAGCAGCTGAAGAAGAGAACAGGAGTCACTATTTGTGTTAAATGAGTGAAAATGAATGTGTTGTCCGTTTTCATTGAACATGGTCTAAAATCATGTTTTAGGTGAGTTACCAGCCCAAAACGATGACTGCCCTACAAGAGAGAGGACATGACAGATTATGTGTCTTTCACATCTTTGAAAATACGTTTTAAACAGGCTACAATGAACATTGTATAAAATCACATTTTTTCGATTGCACAATTCAACCAGCAGATTAGTTGTAACGGCCAATGTGTGGAGACAACAGATTTGAATGAATATGGTCAAAAACACAGGTTTTAGGGATTTGCAACAAAAAACATGTACAGCACCTGAAGAAGAGAACAGGAGTCACTATTTGTGTTCGAAGTGTGAAAATGAATGTGTTGTCCGTTTTCATTGAACATGGTCTAAAATCATGTTTTAGGTGAGTTACCAGCCCAAAACGATGACTGCCCTACAAGAGAGAGGACATGACAGATTATGTGTCTTTCACATCTTTGAAAATACGTTTTAAACAGGCTACAATGAACATTGTATAAAATCACATTTTTTCGATTGCACAATTCAACCAGCAGATTAGTTGTAACGGCCAATGTGTGGAGACAACAGATTTGAATGAATGTGGTCAAAAACACAGGTTTTAGGGATTTGCAACAAAAAACTGGTACAGCAGCTGAAGAAGAGAACAGGAGTCACTATTTGTGTTAAATGAGTGAAAATGAATGTGTTGTCCGTTTTCATTGAACATGGTCTAAAATCATGTTTTTGGTGAGTTTACCAGCCCAAAACGATGACTGCCCTACAAGAGAGAGGACATGACAGATTATGTGTCTTTCACATCTTTGAAAATACGTTTTAAACAGGCTACAATGAACATTGTATAAAATCACATTTTTTCGATTGCACAATTCAACCAGCAGATTAGTTGTAACGGCCAATGTGTGGAGACAACAGATTTGAATGAATGTGGTCAAAAACACAGGTTTTAGGGATTTGCAACAAAAAACATGTACAGCACCTGAAGAAGAGAACAGGAGTCACTATTTGTGTTAAATGAGTGAAAATGAATGTGTTGTCCGTTTTCATTGAACATGGTCTAAAATCATGTTTTAGGTGAGTTACCAGCCCAAAACGATGACTGCCCTACAAGAGAGAGGACATGACAGATTATGTGTCTTTCACATCTTTGAAAATACGTTTTAAACAGGCTACAATGAACATTGTATAAAATCACATTTTTTCGATTGCACAATTCAACCAGCAGATTAGTTGTAACGGCCAATGTGTGGAGACAACAGATTTGAATGAATATGGTCAAAAACACAGGTTTTAGGGATTTGCAACAAAAAACATGTACAGCACCTGAAGAAGAGAACAGGAGTCACTATTTGTGTTCGAAGTGTGAAAATGAATGTGTTGTCCGTTTTCATTGAACATGGTCTAAAATCATGTTTTAGGTGAGTTACCAGCCCAAAACGATGACTGCCCTACAAGAGAGAGGACATGACAGATTATGTGTCTTTCACATCTTTGAAAATACGTTTTAAACAGGCTACAATGAACATTGTATAAAATCACATTTTTTCGATTGCACAATTCAACCAGCAGATTAGTTGTAACGGCCAATGTGTGGAGACAACAGATTTGAATGAATGTGGTCAAAAACACAGGTTTTAGGGATTTGCAACAAAAAACATGTACAGCACCTGAAGAAGAGAACAGGAGTCACTATTTGTGTTAAATGAGTGAAAATGAATGTGTTGTCCGTTTTCATTGAACATGGTCTAAAATCATGTTTTAGGTGAGTTACCAGCCCAAAACGAGGACTGCCCTACTTGAGAGAGGACATGACAGAGTATGTGTCTTTCACATCTTTAAAAATACGTTTTAAACAGGTTACAATGAACATTGTATGAAATCAAATGTTTTCGATTGCACAATTCAACCAGCAGATTAGTTGTAACGGCCAATGTGTGGAGACAACAGATTTGAATGAATGTGGTCAAAAACACAGGTTTTAGGGATTTGCAACAAAAAACTGGTACAGCAGCTGAAGAAGAGAACAGGAGTCACTATTTGTGTTAAATGAGTGAAAATGAATGTGTTGTCCGTTTTCATTGAACATGGTCTAAAATCATGTTTTAGGTGAGTTACCAGCCCAAAACGATGACTGCCCTACTTGAGAGAGGACATGACAGAGTATGTGTCTTTCACATCTTTGAAAATACGTTTTAAACAGGTTACAATGAACATTGTATGAAATCACATTTTTTCGATTGCACAATTCAACCAGCAGAAAATTAGTTGTAACGGCCAATGTGTGGAGACAACAGATTTGAATGAATGTGGTCAAAAACACAGGTTTTAGGGATTTGCAACAAAAATCATGTACAGCACCTGAAGAAGAGAACAGGAGTCACTATTTGTGTTAAATGAGTGAAAATGAATGTGTTGTCCGTTTTCATTGAACATGGTCTAAAATCATGTTTTTGGTGAGTTTACCAGCCCAAAACGATGACTGCCCTACAAGAGAGAGGACATGACAGATTATGTGTCTTTCACATCTTTGAAAATACGTTTTAAACAGGTTACAATGAACATTGTATAAAATCAATTTTTTTCGATTGCACAATTCAACCAGCAGATTAGTTGTAACGGCCAATGTGTGGAGACAACAGATTTGAATGAATATGGTCAAAAACACAGGTTTTAGGGATTTGCAACAAAAAACATGTACAGCACCTGAAGAAGAGAACAGGAGTCACTATTTGTGTTCGAAGTGTGAAAATGAATGTGTTGTCCGTTTTCATTGAACATGGTCTAAAATCATGTTTTAGGTGAGTTACCAGCCCAAAACGATGACTGCCCTACAAGAGAGAGGACATGACAGATTATGTGTCTTTCACATCTTTGAAAATACGTTTTAAACAGGCTACAATGAACATTGTATAAAATCACATTTTTTCGATTGCACAATTCAACCAGCAGATTAGTTGTAACGGCCAATGTGTGGAGACAACAGATTTGAATGAATGTGGTCAAAAACACAGGTTTTAGGGATTTGCAACAAAAAACATGTACAGCACCTGAAGAAGAGAACAGGAGTCACTATTTGTGTTAAATGAGTGAAAATGAATGTGTTGTCCGTTTTCATTGAACATGGTCTAAAATCATGTTTTAGGTGAGTTACCAGCCCAAAACGAGGACTGCCCTACTTGAGAGAGGACATGACAGAGTATGTGTCTTTCACATCTTTGAAAATACGTTTTAAACAGGTTACAATGAACATTGTATGAAATCAAATGTTTTCGATTGCACAATTCAACCAGCGGATTAGTTGTAACGGCCAATGTGTGGAGACAACAGATTTGAATGAATGTGGTCAAAAACACAGGTTTTAGGGATTTGCAACAAAAATCATGTAAAGCACCTGAAGAAGAGAAGAGGAGTCACTATTTGTGTTAAATGAGTGAAAATGAATGTGTTGTCCGTTTTCATTGAACATGGTCTAAAATCATGTTTTAGGTGAGTTACCAGCCCAAAACGATGACTGCCCTACAAGAGAGAGGACATGACAGATTATGTGTCTTTCACATCTTTGAAAATACGTTTTAAACAGGTTACAATGAACATTGTATAAAATCAATTTTTTTCGATTGCACAATTCAACCAGCAGATTAGTTGTAACGGCCAATGTGTGGAGACAACAGATTTGAATGAATATGGTCAAAAACACAGGTTTTAGGGATTTGCAACAAAAAACATGTACAGCACCTGAAGAAGAGAACAGGAGTCACTATTTGTGTTCGAAGTGTGAAAATGAATGTGTTGTCCGTTTTCATTGAACATGGTCTAAAATCATGTTTTAGGTGAGTTACCAGCCCAAAACGATGAATGCCCTACAAGAGAGAGGACATGACAGATTATGTGTCTTTCACATCTTTGAAAATACGTTTTAAACAGGCTACAATGAACATTGTATAAAATCACATTTTTTCGATTGCACAATTCAACCAGCAGATTAGTTGTAACGGCCAATGTGTGGAGACAACAGATTTGAATGAATGTGGTCAAAAACACAGGTTTTAGGGATTTGCAACAAAAAAACATGTACAGCACCTGAAGAAGAGAACAGGAGTCACTATTTGTGTTAAATGAGTGAAAATGAATGTGTTGTCCGTTTTCATTGAACATGGTCTAAAATCATGTTTTAGGTGAGTTACCAGCCCAAAACGATGACTGCCCTACAAGAGAGAGGACATGACAGATTATGTGTCTTTCACATCTTTGAAAATACGTTTTAAACAGGCTACAATGAACATTGTATAAAATCACATTTTTTCGATTGCACAATTCAACCAGCAGATTAGTTGTAACGGCCAATGTGTGGAGACAACAGATTTGAATGAATGTGGTCAAAAACACAGGTTTTAGGGATTTGCAACAAAAAACATGTACAGCACCTGAAGAAGAGAACAGGAGTCACTATTTGTGTTCGAAGTGTGAAAATGAATGTGTTGTCCGTTTTCATTGAACATGGTCTAAAATCATGTTTTAGGTGAGTTACCAGCCCAAAACGATGACTGCCCTACAAGAGAGAGGACATGACAGATTATGTGTCTTTCACATCTTTGAAAATACGTTTTAAACAGGCTACAATGAACATTGTATAAAATCACATTTTTTCGATTGCACAATTCAACCAGCAGATTAGTTGTAACGGCCAATGTGTGGAGACAACAGATTTGAATGAATGTGGTCAAAAACACAGGTTTTAGGGATTTGCAACAAAAAACATGTACAGCACCTGAAGAAGAGAACAGGAGTCACTATTTGTGTTAAATGAGTGAAAATGAATGTGTTGTCCGTTTTCATTGAACATGGTCTAAAATCATGTTTTAGGTGAGTTACCAGCCCAAAACGAGGACTGCCCTACTTGAGAGAGGACATGACAGAGTATGTGTCTTTCACATCTTTGAAAATACGTTTTAAACAGGTTACAATGAACATTGTATGAAATCAAATGTTTTCGATTGCACAATTCAACCAGCAGATTAGTTGTAACGGCCAATGTGTGGAGACAACAGATTTGAATGAATGTGGTCAAAAACACAGGTTTTAGGGATTTGCAACAAAAAACTGGTACAGCACCTGAAGAAGAGAACAGGAGTCACTATTTGTGTTAAATGAGTGAAAATGAATGTGTTGTCCGTTTTCATTGAACATGGTCTAAAATCATGTTTTAGGTGAGTTACCAGCCCAAAACGATGACTGCCCTACTTGAGAGAGGACATGACAGAGTATGTGTCTTTCACATCTTTGAAAATACGTTTTAAACAGGTTACAATGAACATTGTATGAAATCACATTTTTTCGATTGCACAATTCAACCAGTAGAAAATTAGTTGTAACGGCCAATGTGTGGAGACAACAGATTTGAATGAATGTGGTCAAAAACACAGGTTTTAGGGATTTGCAACAAAAATCATGTACAGCACCTGAAGAAGAGAACAGGAGTCACTATTTGTGTTAAATGAGTGAAAATGAATGTGTTGTCCGTTTTCATTGAACATGGTCTAAAATCATGTTTTTGGTGAGTTTACCAGCCCAAAACGATGACTGCCCTACAAGAGAGAGGACATGACAGATTATGTGTCTTTCACATCTTTGAAAATACGTTTTAAACAGGTTACAATGAACATTGTATAAAATCAATTTTTTTCGATTGCACAATTCAACCAGCAGATTAGTTGTAACGGCCAATGTGTGGAGACAACAGATTTGAATGAATATGGTCAAAAACACAGGTTTTAGGGATTTGCAACAAAAAACATGTACAGCACCTGAAGAAGAGAACAGGAGTCACTATTTGTGTTCGAAGTGTGAAAATGAATGTGTTGTCCGTTTTCATTGAACATGGTCTAAAATCATGTTTTAGGTGAGTTACCAGCCCAAAACGATGACTGCCCTACAAGAGAGAGGACATGACAGATTATGTGTCTTTCACATCTTTGAAAATACGTTTTAAACAGGCTACAATGAACATTGTATAAAATCACATTTTTTCGATTGCACAATTCAACCAGCAGATTAGTTGTAACGGCCAATGTGTGGAGACAACAGATTTGAATGAATATGGTCAAAAACACAGGTTTTAGGGATTTGCAACAAAAAACATGTACAGCACCTGAAGAAGAGAACAGGAGTCACTATTTGTGTTCGAAGTGTGAAAATGAATGTGTTGTCCGTTTTCATTGAACATGGTCTAAAATCATGTTTTAGGTGAGTTACCAGCCCAAAACGATGACTGCCCTACAAGAGAGAGGACATGACAGATTATGTGTCTTTCACATCTTTGAAAATACGTTTTAAACAGGCTACAATGAACATTGTATAAAATCACATTTTTTCGATTGCACAATTCAACCAGCAGATTAGTTGTAACGGCCAATGTGTGGAGACAACAGATTTGAATGAATGTGGTCAAAAACACAGGTTTTAGGGATTTGCAACAAAAAACATGTACAGCACCTGAAGAAGAGAACAAGAGTCACTATTTGTGTTAAATGAGTGAAAATGAATGTGTTGTCCGTTTTCATTGAACATGGTCTAAAATCATGTTTTAGGTGAGTTACCAGCCCAAAACGAGGACTGCCCTACTTGAGAGAGGACATGACAGAGTATGTGTCTTTCACATCTTTGAAAATACGTTTTAAACAGGTTACAATGAACATTGTATGAAATCAAATGTTTTCGATTGCACAATTCAACCAGCAGATTAGTTGTAACGGCCAATGTGTGGAGACAACAGATTTGAATGAATGTGGTCAAAAACACAGGTTTTAGGGATTTGCAACAAAAAACTGGTACAGCAGCTGAAGAAGAGAACAGGAGTCACTATTTGTGTTAAATGAGTGAAAATGAATGTGTTGTCCGTTTTCATTGAACATGGTCTAAAATCATGTTTTAGGTGAGTTACCAGCCCAAAACGATGACTGCCCTACTTGAGAGAGGACATGACAGAGTATGTGTCTTTCACATCTTTGAAAATACGTTTTAAACAGGTTACAATGAACATTGTATGAAATCACATTTTTTCGATTGCACAATTCAACCAGCAGAAAATTAGTTGTAACGGCCAATGTGTGGAGACAACAGATTTGAATGAATGTGGTCAAAAACACAGGTTTTAGGGATTTGCAACAAAAATCATGTACAGCACCTGAAGAAGAGAACAGGAGTCACTATTTGTGTTAAATGAGTGAAAATGAATGTGTTGTCCGTTTTCATTGAACATGGTCTAAAATCATGTTTTTGGTGAGTTTACCAGCCCAAAACGATGACTGCCCTACAAGAGAGAGGACATGACAGATTATGTGTCTTTCACATCTTTGAAAATACGTTTTAAACAGGTTACAATGAACATTGTATAAAATCAATTTTTTTCGATTGCACAATTCAACCAGCAGATTAGTTGTAACGGCCAATGTGTGGAGACAACAGATTTGAATGAATATGGTCAAAAACACAGGTTTTAGGGATTTGCAACAAAAAACATGTACAGCACCTGAAGAAGAGAACAGGAGTCACTATTTGTGTTCGAAGTGTGAAAATGAATGTGTTGTCCGTTTTCATTGAACATGGTCTAAAATCATGTTTTAGGTGAGTTACCAGCCCAAAACGATGACTGCCCTACAAGAGAGAGGACATGACAGATTATGTGTCTTTCACATCTTTGAAAATACGTTTTAAACAGGCTACAATGAACATTGTATAAAATCACATTTTTTCGATTGCACAATTCAACCAGCAGATTAGTTGTAACGGCCAATGTGTGGAGACAACAGATTTGAATGAATGTGGTCAAAAACACAGGTTTTAGGGATTTGCAACAAAAAACATGTACAGCACCTGAAGAAGAGAACAGGAGTCACTATTTGTGTTAAATGAGTGAAAATGAATGTGTTGTCCGTTTTCATTGAACATGGTCTAAAATCATGTTTTAGGTGAGTTACCAGCCCAAAACGAGGACTGCCCTACTTGAGAGAGGACATGACAGAGTATGTGTCTTTCACATCTTTGAAAATACGTTTTAAACAGGTTACAATGAACATTGTATGAAATCAAATGTTTTCGATTGCACAATTCAACCAGCGGATTAGTTGTAACGGCCAATGTGTGGAGACAACAGATTTGAATGAATGTGGTCAAAAACACAGGTTTTAGGGATTTGCAACAAAAATCATGTACAGCACCTGAAGAAGAGAACAGGAGTCACTATTTGTGTTAAATGAGTGAAAATGAATGTGTTGTCCGTTTTCATTGAACATGGTCTAAAATCATGTTTTTGGTGAGTTTACCAGCCCAAAACGATGACTGCCCTACAAGAGAGAGGACATGACAGATTATGTGTCTTTCACATCTTTGAAAATACGTTTTAAACAGGTTACAATGAACATTGTATAAAATCAATTTTTTTCGATTGCACAATTCAACCAGCAGATTAGTTGTAACGGCCAATGTGTGGAGACAACAGATTTGAATGAATATGGTCAAAAACACAGGTTTTAGGGATTTGCAACAAAAAACATGTACAGCACCTGAAGAAGAGAACAGGAGTCACTATTTGTGTTCGAAGTGTGAAAATGAATGTGTTGTCCGTTTTCATTGAACATGGTCTAAAATCATGTTTTAGGTGAGTTACCAGCCCAAAACGATGACTGCCCTACAAGAGAGAGGACATGACAGATTATGTGTCTTTCACATCTTTGAAAATACGTTTTAAACAGGCTACAATGAACATTGTATAAAATCACATTTTTTCGATTGCACAATTCAACCAGCAGATTAGTTGTAACGGCCAATGTGTGGAGACAACAGATTTGAATGAATGTGGTCAAAAACACAGGTTTTAGGGATTTGCAACAAAAAACATGTACAGCACCTGAAGAAGAGAACAGGAGTCACTATTTGTGTTAAATGAGTGAAAATGAATGTGTTGTCCGTTTTCATTGAACATGGTCTAAAATCATGTTTTAGGTGAGTTACCAGCCCAAAACGAGGACTGCCCTACTTGAGAGAGGACATGACAGAGTATGTGTCTTTCACATCTTTGAAAATACGTTTTAAACAGGTTACAATGAACATTGTATGAAATCAAATGTTTTCGATTGCACAATTCAACCAGCGGATTAGTTGTAACGGCCAATGTGTGGAGACAACAGATTTGAATGAATGTGGTCAAAAACACAGGTTTTAGGGATTTGCAACAAAAATCATGTACAGCACCTGAAGAAGAGAACAGGAGTCACTATTTGTGTTAAATGAGTGAAAATGAATGTGTTGTCCGTTTTCATTGAACATGGTCTAAAATCATGTTTTTGGTGAGTTTACCAGCCCAAAACGATGACTGCCCTACAAGAGAGAGGACATGACAGATTATGTGTCTTTCACATCTTTGAAAATACGTTTTAAACAGGTTACAATGAACATTGTATAAAATCAATTTTTTTCGATTGCACAATTCAACCAGCAGATTAGTTGTAACGGCCAATGTGTGGAGACAACAGATTTGAATGAATATGGTCAAAAACACAGGTTTTAGGGATTTGCAACAAAAAACATGTACAGCACCTGAAGAAGAGAACAGGAGTCACTATTTGTGTTCGAAGTGTGAAAATGAATGTGTTGTCCGTTTTCATTGAACATGGTCTAAAATCATGTTTTAGGTGAGTTACCAGCCCAAAACGATGACTGCCCTACAAGAGAGAGGACATGACAGATTATGTGTCTTTCACATCTTTGAAAATACGTTTTAAACAGGCTACAATGAACATTGTATAAAATCACATTTTTTCGATTGCACAATTCAACCAGCAGATTAGTTGTAACGGCCAATGTGTGGAGACAACAGATTTGAATGAATGTGGTCAAAAACACAGGTTTTAGGGATTTGCAACAAAAAACATGTACAGCACCTGAAGAAGAGAACAGGAGTCACTATTTGTGTTAAATGAGTGAAAATGAATGTGTTGTCCGTTTTCATTGAACATGGTCTAAAATCATGTTTTAGGTGAGTTACCAGCCCAAAACGAGGACTGCCCTACTTGAGAGAGGACATGACAGAGTATGTGTCTTTCACATCTTTGAAAATACGTTTTAAACAGGTTACAATGAACATTGTATGAAATCAAATGTTTTCGATTGCACAATTCAACCAGCGGATTAGTTGTAACGGCCAATGTGTGGAGACAACAGATTTGAATGAATGTGGTCAAAAACACAGGTTTTAGGGATTTGCAACAAAAAACATGTACAGCACCTGAAGAAGAGAACAGGAGTCACTATTTGTGTTAAATGAGTGAAAATGAATGTGTTGTCCGTTTTCATTGAACATGGTCTAAAATCATGTTTTAGGTGAGTTACCAGCCCAAAACGATGACTGCCCTACAAGAGAGAGGACATGACAGATTATGTGTCTTTCACATCTTTGAAAATACGTTTTAAACAGGCTACAATGAACATTGTATAAAATCAAATTTTTTCGATTGCACAATTCAACCAGCAGATTAGTTGTAACGGCCAATGTGTGGAGACAACAGATTTGAATGAATGTGGTCAAAAACACAGGTTTTAGGGATTTGCAACAAAAAACATGTACAGCACCTGAAGAAGAGAACAGGAGTCACTATTTGTGTTAAATGAGTGAAAATGAATGTGTTGTCCGTTTTCATTGAACATGGTCTAAAATCATGTTTTAGGTGAGTTACCAGCCCAAAACGAGGACTGCCCTACTTGAGAGAGGACATGACAGAGTATGTGTCTTTCACATCTTTGAAAATACGTTTTAAACAGGTTACAATGAACATTGTATGAAATCAAATGTTTTCGATTGCACAATTCAACCAGCAGATTAGTTGTAACGGCCAATGTGTGGAGACAACAGATTTGAATGAATGTGGTCAAAAACACAGGTTTTAGGGATTTGCAACAAAAAACTGGTACAGCAGCTGAAGAAGAGAACAGGAGTCACTATTTGTGTTAAATGAGTGAAAATGAATGTGTTGTCCGTTTTCATTGAACATGGTCTAAAATCATGTTTTTGGTGAGTTTACCAGCCCAAAACGATGACTGCCCTACAAGAGAGAGGACATGACAGATTATGTGTCTTTCACATCTTTGAAAATACGTTTTAAACAGGTTACAATGAACATTGTATGAAATCAAATGTTTTCGATTGCACAATTCAACCAGCAGATTAGTTGTAACGGCCAATGTGTGGAGACAACAGATTTGAATGAATGTGGTCAAAAACACAGGTTTTAGGGATTTGCAACAAAAAACTGGTACAGCAGCTGAAGAAGAGAACAGGAGTCACTATTTGTGTTAAATGAGTGAAAATGAATGTGTTGTCCGTTTTCATTGAACATGGTCTAAAATCATGTTTTTGGTGAGTTTACCAGCCCAAAACGATGACTGCCCTACAAGAGAGAGGACATGACAGATTATGTGTCTTTCACATCTTTGAAAATACGTTTTAAACAGGCTACAATGAACATTGTATAAAATCACATTTTTTCGATTGCACAATTCAACCAGCAGATTAGTTGTAACGGCCAATGTGTGGAGACAACAGATTTGAATGAATGTGGTCAAAAACACAGGTTTTAGGGATTTGCAACAAAAAACATGTACAGCACCTGAAGAAGAGAACAGGAGTCACTATTTGTGTTAAATGAGTGAAAATGAATGTGTTGTCCGTTTTCATTGAACATGGTCTAAAATCATGTTTTAGGTGAGTTACCAGCCCAAAACGATGACTGCCCTACAAGAGAGAGGACATGACATATTATGTGTCTTTCACATCTTTGAAAATACGTTTTAAACAGGCTACAATGAACATTGTATAAAATCACATTTTTTCGATTGCACAATTCAACCAGCAGATTAGTTGTAACGGCCAATGTGTGGAGACAACAGATTTGAATGAATATGGTCAAAAACACAGGTTTTAGGGATTTGCAACAAAAAACATGTACAGCACCTGAAGAAGAGAACAGGAGTCACTATTTGTGTTCGAAGTGTGAAAATGAATGTGTTGTCCGTTTTCATTGAACATGGTCTAAAATCATGTTTTAGGTGAGTTACCAGCCCAAAACGATGACTGCCCTACAAGAGAGAGGACATGACAGATTATGTGTCTTTCACATCTTTGAAAATACGTTTTAAACAGGCTACAATGAACATTGTATAAAATCACATTTTTTCGATTGCACAATTCAACCAGCAGATTAGTTGTAACGGCCAATGTGTGGAGACAACAGATTTGAATGAATGTGGTCAAAAACACAGGTTTTAGGGATTTGCAACAAAAAACATGTACAGCACCTGAAGAAGAGAACAGGAGTCACTATTTGTGTTAAATGAGTGAAAATGAATGTGTTGTCCGTTTTCATTGAACATGGTCTAAAATCATGTTTTAGGTGAGTTACCAGCCCAAAACGATGACTGCCCTACTTGAGAGAGGACATGACAGAGTATGTGTCTTTCACATCTTTGAAAATACGTTTTAAACAGGTTACAATGAACATTGTATGAAATCAAATGTTTTCGATTGCACAATTCAACCAGCAGATTAGTTGTAACGGCCAATGTGTGGAGACAACAGATTTGAATGAATGTGGTCAAAAACACAGGTTTTAGGGATTTGCAACAAAAAACTGGTACAGCAGCTGAAGAAGAGAACAGGAGTCACTATTTGTGTTAAATGAGTGAAAATGAATGTGTTGTCCGTTTTCATTGAACATGGTCTAAAATCATGTTTTAGGTGAGTTACCAGCCCAAAACGATGACTGCCCTACTTGAGAGAGGACATGACAGAGTATGTGTCTTTCACATCTTTGAAAATACGTTTTAAACAGGTTACAATGAACATTGTATGAAATCACATTTTTTCGATTGCACAATTCAACCAGCAGAAAATTAGTTGTAACGGCCAATGTGTGGAGACAACAGATTTGAATGAATGTGGTCAAAAACACAGGTTTTAGGGATTTGCAACAAAAATCATGTACAGCACCTGAAGAAGAGAACAGGAGTCACTATTTGTGTTAAATGAGTGAAAATGAATGTGTTGTCCGTTTTCATTGAACATGGTCTAAAATCATGTTTTTGGTGAGTTTACCAGCCCAAAACGATGACTGCCCTACAAGAGAGAGGACATGACAGATTATGTGTCTTTCACATCTTTGAAAATACGTTTTAAACAGGTTACAATTAACATTGTATAAAATCAATTTTTTTCGATTGCACAATTCAACCAGCAGATTAGTTGTAACGGCCAATGTGTGGAGACAACAGATTTGAATGAAGATGGTCAAAAACACAGTTTTTAGGGATTTGCAACAAAAAACATGTACAGCACCTGAAGAAGAGAACAGGAGTCACTATTTGTGTTCGAAGTGTGAAAATGAATGTGTTGTCCGTTTTCATTGAACATGGTCTAAAATCATGTTTTAGGTGAGTTACCAGCCCAAAACGATGACTGCCCTACAAGAGAGAGGACATGACAGATTATGTGTCTTTCACATCTTTGAAAATACGTTTTAAACAGGCTACAATGAACATTGTATAAAATCACATTTTTTCGATTGCACAATTCAACCAGCAGATTAGTTGTAACGGCCAATGTGTGGAGACAACAGATTTGAATGAATGTGGTCAAAAACACAGGTTTTAGGGATTTGCAACAAAAAACATGTACAGCACCTGAAGAAGAGAACAGGAGTCACTATTTGTGTTAAATGAGTGAAAATGAATGTGTTGTCCGTTTTCATTGAACATGGTCTAAAATCATGTTTTAGGTGAGTTACCAGCCCAAAACGAGGACTGCCCTACTTGAGAGAGGACATGACAGAGTATGTGTCTTTCACATCTTTGAAAATACGTTTTAAACAGGTTACAATGAACATTGTATGAAATCAAATGTTTTCGATTGCACAATTCAACCAGCGGATTAGTTGTAACGGCCAATGTGTGGAGACAACAGATTTGAATGAATGTGGTCAAAAACACAGGTTTTAGGGATTTGCAACAAAAATCATGTACAGCACCTGAAGAAGAGAACAGGAGTCACTATTTGTGTTAAATGAGTGAAAATGAATGTGTTGTCCGTTTTCATTGAACATGGTCTAAAATCATGTTTTTGGTGAGTTTACCAGCCCAAAACGATGACTGCCCTACAAGAGAGAGGACATGACAGATTATGTGTCTTTCACATCTTTGAAAATACGTTTTAAACAGGTTACAATGAACATTGTATAAAATCAATTTTTTTCGATTGCACAATTCAACCAGCAGATTAGTTGTAACGGCCAATGTGTGGAGACAACAGATTTGAATGAATATGGTCAAAAACACAGGTTTTAGGGATTTGCAACAAAAAACATGTACAGCACCTGAAGAAGAGAACAGGAGTCACTATTTGTGTTCGAAGTGTGAAAATGAATGTGTTGTCCGTTTTCATTGAACATGGTCTAAAATCATGTTTTAGGTGAGTTACCAGCCCAAAACGATGACTGCCCTACAAGAGAGAGGACATGACAGATTATGTGTCTTTCACATCTTTGAAAATACGTTTTAAACAGGCTACAATGAACATTGTATAAAATCACATTTTTTCGATTGCACAATTCAACCAGCAGATTAGTTGTAACGGCCAATGTGTGGAGACAACAGATTTGAATGAATGTGGTCAAAAACACAGGTTTTAGGGATTTGCAACAAAAAACATGTACAGCACCTGAAGAAGAGAACAGGAGTCACTATTTGTGTTAAATGAGTGAAAATGAATGTGTTGTCCGTTTTCATTGAACATGGTCTAAAATCATGTTTTAGGTGAGTTACCAGCCCAAAACGAGGACTGCCCTACTTGAGAGAGGACATGACAGAGTATGTGTCTTTCACATCTTTGAAAATACGTTTTAAACAGGTTACAATGAACATTGTATGAAATCAAATGTTTTCGATTGCACAATTCAACCAGCGGATTAGTTGTAACGGCCAATGTGTGGAGACAACAGATTTGAATGAATGTGGTCAAAAACACAGGTTTTAGGGATTTGCAACAAAAAACATGTACAGCACCTGAAGAAGAGAACAGGAGTCACTATTTGTGTTCGAAGTGTGAAAATGAATGTGTTGTCCGTTTTCATTGAACATGGTCTAAAATCATGTTTTAGGTGAGTTACCAGCCCAAAACGATGACTGCCCTACAAGAGAGAGGACATGACAGATTATGTGTCTTTCACATCTTTGAAAATACGTTTTAAACAGGCTACAATGAACATTGTATAAAATCACATTTTTTCGATTGCACAATTCAACCAGCAGATTAGTTGTAACGGCCAATGTGTGGAGACAACAGATTTGAATGAATGTGGTCAAAAACACAGTTTTTAGGGATTTGCAACAAAAAACATGTACAGCACCTGAAGAAGAGAACAGGAGTCACTATTTGTGTTAAATGAGTGAAAATGAATGTGTTGTCCGTTTTCATTGAACATGGTCTAAAATCATGTTTTAGGTGAGTTACCAGCCCAAAACGAGGACTGCCCTACTTGAGAGAGGACATGACAGAGTATGTGTCTTTCACATCTTTGAAAATACGTTTTAAACAGGTTACAATGAACATTGTATGAAATCAAATGTTTTCGATTGCACAATTCAACCAGCGGATTAGTTGTAACGGCCAATGTGTGGAGACAACAGATTTGAATGAATGTGGTCAAAAACACAGGTTTTAGGGATTTGCAACAAAAAACTGGTACAGCAGCTGAAGAAGAGAAGAGGAGTCACTATTTGTGTTAAATGAGTGAAAATGAATGTGTTGTCCGTTTTCATTGAACATGGTCTAAAATCATGTTTTTGGTGAGTTTACCAGCCCAAAACGATGACTGCCCTACAAGAGAGAGGACATGACAGATTATGTGTCTTTCACATCTTTGAAAATACGTTTTAAACAGGCTACAATGAACATTGTATAAAATCACATTTTTTCGATTGCACAATTCAACCAGCAGATTAGTTGTAACGGCCAATGTGTGGAGACAACAGATTTGAATGAATGTGGTCAAAAACACAGGTTTTAGGGATTTGCAACAAAAAACATGTACAGCACCTGAAGAAGAGAACAGGAGTCACTATTTGTGTTAAATGAGTGAAAATGAATGTGTTGTCCGTTTTCATTGAACATGGTCTAAAATCATGTTTTAGGTGAGTTACCAGCCCAAAACGATGACTGCCCTACAAGAGAGAGGACATGACAGATTATGTGTCTTTCACATCTTTGAAAATACGTTTTAAACAGGCTACAATGAACATTGTATAAAATCACATTTTTTCGATTGCACAATTCAACCAGCAGATTAGTTGTAACGGCCAATGTGTGGAGACAACAGATTTGAATGAATGTGGTCAAAAACACAGGTTTTAGGGATTTGCAACAAAAAACATGTACAGCACCTGAAGAAGAGAACAGGAGTCACTATTTGTGTTAAATGAGTGAAAATGAATGTGTTGTCCGTTTTCATTGAACATGGTCTAAAATCATGTTTTAGGTGAGTTACCAGCCCAAAACGAGGACTGCCCTACTTGAGAGAGGACATGACAGAGTATGTGTCTTTCATATCTTTGAAAATACGTTTTAAACAGGTTACAATGAACATTGTATGAAATCAAATGTTTTCGATTGCACAATTCAACCAGCGGATTAGTTGTAACGGCCAATGTGTGGAGACAACAGATTTGAATGAATGTGGTCAAAAACACAGGTTTTAGGGATTTGCAACAAAAAACATGTACATCACCTGAAGAAGAGAACAGGAGTCACTATTTGTGTTAAATGAGTGAAAATGAATGTGTTGTCCGTTTTCATTGAACATGGTCTAAAATCATGTTTTAGGTGAGTTACCAGCCCAAAACGAGGACTGCCCTACTTGAGAGAGGACATGACAGAGTATGTGTCTTTCACATCTTTGAAAATACGTTTTAAACAGGTTACAATGAACATTGTATGAAATCAAATGTTTTCGATTGCACAATTCAACCAGCAGATTAGTTGTAACGGCCAATGTGTGGAGACAACAGATTTGAATGAATGTGGTCAAAAACACAGGTTTTAGGGATTTGCAACAAAAAACATGTACAGCACCTGAAGAAGAGAACAGGAGTCACTATTTGTGTTAAATGAGTGAAAATGAATGTGTTGTCCGTTTTCATTGAACATGGTCTAAAATCATGTTTTTGGTGAGTTTACCAGCCCAAAACGATGACTGCCCTACAAGAGAGAGGACATGACAGATTATGTGTCTTTCACATCTTTGAAAATACGTTTTAAACAGGTTACAATGAACATTGTATAAAATCAATTTTTTTCGATTGCACAATTCAACCAGCAGATTAGTTGTAACGGCCAATGTGTGGAGACAACAGATTTGAATGAATATGGTCAAAAACACAGGTTTTAGGGATTTGCAACAAAAAACATGTACAGCACCTGAAGAAGAGAACAGGAGTCACTATTTGTGTTCGAAGTGTGAAAATGAATGTGTTGTCCGTTTTCATTGAACATGGTCTAAAATCATGTTTTAGGTGAGTTACCAGCCCAAAACGATGACTGCCCTACAAGAGAGAGGACATGACAGATTATGTGTCTTTCACATCTTTGAAAATACGTTTTAAACAGGCTACAATGAACATTGTATAAAATCACATTTTTTCGATTGCACAATTCAACCAGCAGATTAGTTGTAACGGCCAATGTGTGGAGACAACAGATTTGAATGAATGTGGTCAAAAACACAGGTTTTAGGGATTTGCAACAAAAAACATGTACAGCACCTGAAGAAGAGAACAGGAGTCACTATTTGTGTTAAATGAGTGAAAATGAATGTGTTGTCCGTTTTCATTGAACATGGTCTAAAATCATGTTTTAGGTGAGTTACCAGCCCAAAACGAGGACTGCCCTACTTGAGAGAGGACATGACAGAGTATGTGTCTTTCACATCTTTGAAAATACGTTTTAAACAGGTTACAATGAACATTGTATGAAATCAAATGTTTTCGATTGCACAATTCAACCAGCGGATTAGTTGTAACGGCCAATGTGTGGAGACAACAGATTTGAATGAATGTGGTCAAAAACACAGGTTTTAGGGATTTGCAACAAAAAACATGTACAGCACCTGAAGAAGAGAACAGGAGTCACTATTTGTGTTAAATGAGTGAAAATGAATGTGTTGTCCGTTTTCATTGAACATGGTCTAAAATCATGTTTTAGGTGAGTTACCAGCCCAAAACGATGACTGCCCTACAAGAGAGAGGACATGACAGATTATGTGTCTTTCACATCTTTGAAAATACGTTTTAAACAGGCTACAATGAACATTGTATAAAATCACATTTTTTCGATTGCACAATTCAACCAGCAGATTAGTTGTAACGGCCAATGTGTGGAGACAACAGATTTGAATGAATGTGGTCAAAAACACAGGTTTTAGGGATTTGCAACAAAAAACATGTACAGCACCTGAAGAAGAGAACAGGAGTCACTATTTGTGTTAAATGAGTGAAAATGAATGTGTTGTCCGTTTTCATTGAACATGGTCTAAAATCATGTTTTAGGTGAGTTACCAGCCCAAAACGAGGACTGCCCTACTTGAGAGAGGACATGACAGAGTATGTGTCTTTCACATCTTTGAAAATACGTTTTAAACAGGTTACAATGAACATTGTATGAAATCAAATGTTTTCGATTGCACAATTCAACCAGCGGATTAGTTGTAACGGCCAATGTGTGGAGACAACAGATTTGAATGAATGTGGTCAAAAACACAGGTTTTAGGGATTTGCAACAAAAAACTGGTACAGCAGCTGAAGAAGAGAAGAGGAGTCACTATTTGTGTTAAATGAGTGAAAATGAATGTGTTGTCCGTTTTCATTGAACATGGTCTAAAATCATGTTTTAGGTGAGTTACCAGCCCAAAACGAGGACTGCCCTACTTGAGAGAGGACATGACAGAGTATGTGTCTTTCACATCTTTGAAAATACGTTTTAAACAGGTTACAATGAACATTGTATGAAATCAAATGTTTTCGATTGCACAATTCAACCAGCAGATTAGTTGTAACTGCCAATGTGTGGAGACAACAGATTTGAATGAATGTGGTCAAAAACACAGGTTTTAGGGATTTGCAACAAAAAACATGTACAGCACCTGAAGAAGAGAACAGGAGTCACTATTTGTGTTAAATGAGTGAAAATGAATGTGTTGTCCGTTTTCATTGAACATGGTCTAAAATCATGTTTTTGGTGAGTTTACCAGCCCAAAACGATGACTGCCCTACAAGAGAGAGGACATGACAGATTATGTGTCTTTCACATCTTTGAAAATACGTTTTAAACAGGTTACAATGAACATTGTATAAAATCAATTTTTTTCGATTGCACAATTCAACCAGCAGATTAGTTGTAACGGCCAATGTGTGGAGACAACAGATTTGAATGAATATGGTCAAAAACACAGGTTTTAGGGATTTGCAACAAAAAACATGTACAGCACCTGAAGAAGAGAACAGGAGTCACTATTTGTGTTCGAAGTGTGAAAATGAATGTGTTGTCCGTTTTCATTGAACATGGTCTAAAATCATGTTTTAGGTGAGTTACCAGCCCAAAACGATGACTGCCCTACAAGAGAGAGGACATGACAGATTATGTGTCTTTCACATCTTTGAAAATACGTTTTAAACAGGCTACAATGAACATTGTATAAAATCACATTTTTTCGATTGCACAATTCAACCAGCAGATTAGTTGTAACGGCCAATGTGTGGAGACAACAGATTTGAATGAATGTGGTCAAAAACACAGGTTTTAGGGATTTGCAACAAAAAACATGTACAGCACCTGAAGAAGAGAACAGGAGTCACTATTTGTGTTAAATGAGTGAAAATGAATGTGTTGTCCGTTTTCATTGAACATGGTCTAAAATCATGTTTTAGGTGAGTTACCAGCCCAAAACGAGGACTGCCCTACTTGAGAGAGGACATGACAGAGTATGTCTTTCACATCTTTGAAAATACGTTTTAAACAGGTTACAATGAACATTGTATGAAATCAAATGTTTTCGATTGCACAATTCAACCAGCGGATTAGTTGTAACGGCCAATGTGTGGAGACAACAGATTTGAATGAATGTGGTCAAAAACACAGGTTTTAGGGATTTGCAACAAAAAACATGTACAGCACCTGAAGAAGAGAACAGGAGTCACTATTTGTGTTAAATGAGTGAAAATGAATGTGTTGTCCGTTTTCATTGAACATGGTCTAAAATCATGTTTTAGGTGAGTTACCAGCCCAAAACGATGACTGCCCTACAAGAGAGAGGACATGACAGATTATGTGTCTTTCACATCTTTGAAAATACGTTTTAAACAGGCTACAATGAACATTGTATAAAATCACATTTTTTCGATTGCACAATTCAACCAGCAGATTAGTTGTAACGGCCAATGTGTGGAGACAACAGATTTGAATGAATGTGGTCAAAAACACAGGTTTTAGGGATTTGCAACAAAAAACATGTACAGCACCTGAAGAAGAGAACAGGAGTCACTATTTGTGTTAAATGAGTGAAAATGAATGTGTTGTCCGTTTTCATTGAACATGGTCTAAAATCATGTTTTAGGTGAGTTACCAGCCCAAAACGAGGACTGCCCTACTTGAGAGAGGACATGACAGAGTATGTGTCTTTCACATCTTTGAAAATACGTTTTAAACAGGTTACAATGAACATTGTATGAAATCAAATGTTTTCGATTGCACAATTCAACCAGCGGATTAGTTGTAACGGCCAATGTGTGGAGACAACAGATTTGAATGAATGTGGTCAAAAACACAGGTTTTAGGGATTTGCAACAAAAAACTGGTACAGCAGCTGAAGAAGAGAAGAGGAGTCACTATTTGTGTTAAATGAGTGAAAATGAATGTGTTGTCCGTTTTCATTGAACATGGTCTAAAATCATGTTTTAGGTGAGTTACCAGCCCAAAACGATGACTGCCCTACAAGAGAGAGGACATGACAGATTATGTGTCTTTCACATCTTTGAAAATACGTTTTAAACAGGCTACAATGAACATTGTATAAAATCACATTTTTTCGATTGCACAATTCAACCAGCAGATTAGTTGTAACGGCCAATGTGTGGAGACAACAGATTTGAATGAATGTGGTCAAAAACACAGGTTTTAGGGATTTGCAACAAAAAACATGTACAGCACCTGAAGAAGAGAACAGGAGTCACTATTTGTGTTAAATGAGTGAAAATGAATGTGTTGTCCGTTTTCATTGAACATGGTCTAAAATCATGTTTTAGGTGAGTTACCAGCCCAAAACGAGGACTGCCCTACTTGAGAGAGGACATGACAGAGTATGTGTCTTTCATATCTTTGAAAATACGTTTTAAACAGGTTACAATGAACATTGTATGAAATCAAATGTTTTCGATTGCACAATTCAACCAGCGGATTAGTTGTAACGGCCAATGTGTGGAGACAACAGATTTGAATGAATGTTGTCAAAAACACAGGTTTTAGGGATTTGCAACAAAAAACATGTACAGCACCTGAAGAAGAGAACAGGAGTCACTATTTGTGTTAAATGAGTGAAAATGAATGTGTTGTCCGTTTTCATTGAACATGGTCTAAAATCATGTTTTTGGTGAGTTTACCAGCCCAAAACGATGACTGCCCTACAAGAGAGAGGACATGACAGATTATGTGTCTTTCACATCTTTGAAAATACGTTTTAAACAGGTTACAATGAACATTGTATAAAATCAATTTTTTTCGATTGCACAATTCAACCAGCAGATTAGTTGTAACGGCCAATGTGTGGAGACAACAGATTTGAATGAATATGGTCAAAAACACAGGTTTTAGGGATTTGCAACAAAAAACATGTACAGCACCTGAAGAAGAGAACAGGAGTCACTATTTGTGTTCGAAGTGTGAAAATGAATGTGTTGTCCGTTTTCATTGAACATGGTCTAAAATCATGTTTTAGGTGAGTTACCAGCCCAAAACGATGACTGCCCTACAAGAGAGAGGACATGACAGATTATGTGTCTTTCACATCTTTGAAAATACGTTTTAAACAGGCTACAATGAACATTGTATAAAATCACATTTTTTCGATTGCACAATTCAACCAGCAGATTAGTTGTAACGGCCAATGTGTGGAGACAACAGATTTGAATGAATGTGGTCAAAAACACAGGTTTTAGGGATTTGCAACAAAAAACATGTACAGCACCTGAAGAAGAGAACAGGAGTCACTATTTGTGTTAAATGAGTGAAAATGAATGTGTTGTCCGTTTTCATTGAACATGGTCTAAAATCATGTTTTAGGTGAGTTACCAGCCCAAAACGAGGACTGCCCTACTTGAGAGAGGACATGACAGAGTATGTGTCTTTCACATCTTTGAAAATACGTTTTAAACAGGTTACAATGAACATTGTATGAAATCAAATGTTTTCGATTGCACAATTCAACCAGCGGATTAGTTGTAACGGCCAATGTGTGGAGACAACAGATTTGAATGAATGTGGTCAAAAACACAGGTTTTAGGGATTTGCAACAAAAAACATGTACAGCACCTGAAGAAGAGAACAGGAGTCACTATTTGTGTTCGAAGTGTGAAAATGAATGTGTTGTCCGTTTTCATTGAACATGGTCTAAAATCATGTTTTAGGTGAGTTACCAGCCCAAAACGATGACTGCCCTACAAGAGAGAGGACATGACAGATTATGTGTCTTTCACATCTTTGAAAATACGTTTTAAACAGGCTACAATGAACATTGTATAAAATCACATTTTTTCGATTGCACAATTCAACCAGCAGATTAGTTGTAACGGCCAATGTGTGGAGACAACAGATTTGAATGAATGTGGTCAAAAACACAGGTTTTAGGGATTTGCAACAAAAAACATGTACAGCACCTGAAGAAGAGAACAGGAGTCACTATTTGTGTTAAATGAGTGAAAATGAATGTGTTGTCCGTTTTCATTGAACATGGTCTAAAATCATGTTTTAGGTGAGTTACCAGCCCAAAACGAGGACTGCCCTACTTGAGAGAGGACATGACAGAGTATGTGTCTTTCACATCTTTGAAAATACGTTTTAAACAGGTTACAATGAACATTGTATGAAATCAAATGTTTTCGATTGCACAATTCAACCAGCGGATTAGTTGTAACGGCCAATGTGTGGAGACAACAGATTTGAATGAATGTGGTCAAAAACACAGGTTTTAGGGATTTGCAACAAAAAACATGTACAGCACCTGAAGAAGAGAACAGGAGTCACTATTTGTGTTAAATGAGTGAAAATGAATGTGTTGTCCGTTTTCATTGAACATGGTCTAAAATCATGTTTTAGGTGAGTTACCAGCCCAAAACGATGACTGCCCTACAAGAGAGAGGACATGACAGATTATGTGTCTTTCACATCTTTGAAAATACGTTTTAAACAGGCTACAATGAACATTGTATAAAATCACATTTTTTCGATTGCACAATTCAACCAGCAGATTAGTTGTAACGGCCAATGTGTGGAGACAACAGATTTGAATGAATGTGGTCAAAAACACAGGTTTTAGGGATTTGCAACAAAAAACATGTACAGCACCTGAAGAAGAGAACAGGAGTCACTATTTGTGTTAAATGAGTGAAAATGAATGTGTTGTCCGTTTTCATTGAACATGGTCTAAAATCATGTTTTAGGTGAGTTACCAGCCCAAAACGAGGACTGCCCTACTTGAGAGAGGACATGACAGAGTATGTGTCTTTCACATCTTTGAAAATACGTTTTAAACAGGTTACAATGAACATTGTATGAAATCAAATGTTTTCGATTGCACAATTCAACCAGCGGATTAGTTGTAACGGCCAATGTGTGGAGACAACAGATTTGAATGAATGTGGTCAAAAACACAGGTTTTAGGGATTTGCAACAAAAAACTGGTACAGCAGCTGAAGAAGAGAAGAGGAGTCACTATTTGTGTTAAATGAGTGAAAATGAATGTGTTGTCCGTTTTCATTGAACATGGTCTAAAATCATGTTTTAGGTGAGTTACCAGCCCAAAACGATGACTGCCCTACAAGAGAGAGGACATGACAGATTATGTGTCTTTCACATCTTTGAAAATACGTTTTAAACAGGCTACAATGAACATTGTATAAAATCACATTTTTTCGATTGCACAATTCAACCAGCAGATTAGTTGTAACGGCCAATGTGTGGAGACAACATATTTGAATGAATGTGGTCAAAAACACAGGTTTTAGGGATTTGCAACAAAAAACATGTACAGCACCTGAAGAAGAGAACAGGAGTCACTATTTGTGTTAAATGAGTGAAAATGAATGTGTTGTCCGTTTTCATTGAACATGGTCTAAAATCATGTTTTAGGTGAGTTACCAGCCCAAAACGAGGACTGCCCTACTTGAGAGAGGACATGACAGAGTATGTGTCTTTCATATCTTTGAAAATACGTTTTAAACAGGTTACAATGAACATTGTATGAAATCAAATGTTTTCGATTGCACAATTCAACCAGCGGATTAGTTGTAACGGCCAATGTGTGGAGACAACAGATTTGAATGAATGTTGTCAAAAACACAGGTTTTAGGGATTTGCAACAAAAAACATGTACAGCACCTGAAGAAGAGAACAGGAGTCACTATTTGTGTTAAATGAGTGAAAATGAATGTGTTGTCCGTTTTCATTGAACATGGTCTAAAATCATGTTTTTGGTGAGTTTACCAGCCCAAAACGATGACTGCCCTACAAGAGAGAGGACATGACAGATTATGTGTCTTTCACATCTTTGAAAATACGTTTTAAACAGGTTACAATGAACATTGTATAAAATCAATTTTTTTCGATTGCACAATTCAACCAGCAGATTTGTTGTAACGGCCAATGTGTGGAGACAACAGATTTGAATGAATATGGTCAAAAACACAGGTTTTAGGGATTTGCAACAAAAAACATGTACAGCACCTGAAGAAGAGAACAGGAGTCACTATTTGTGTTCGAAGTGTGAAAATGAATGTGTTGTCCGTTTTCATTGAACATGGTCTAAAATCATGTTTTAGGTGAGTTACCAGCCCAAAACGATGACTGCCCTACAAGAGAGAGGACATGACAGATTATGTGTCTTTCACATCTTTGAAAATACGTTTTAAACAGGCTACAATGAACATTGTATAAAATCACATTTTTTCGATTGCACAATTCAACCAGCAGATTAGTTGTAACGGCCAATGTGTGGAGACAACAGATTTGAATGAATGTGGTCAAAAACACAGGTTTTAGGGATTTGCAACAAAAAACATGTACAGCACCTGAAGAAGAGAACAGGAGTCACTATTTGTGTTAAATGAGTGAAAATGAATGTGTTGTCCGTTTTCATTGAACATGGTCTAAAATCATGTTTTAGGTGAGTTACGAGCCCAAAACGAGGACTGCCCTACTTGAGAGAGGACATGACAGAGTATGTGTCTTTCACATCTTTGAAAATACGTTTTAAACAGGTTACAATGAACATTGTATGAAATCAAATGTTTTCGATTGCACAATTCAACCAGCGGATTAGTTGTAACGGCCAATGTGTGGAGACAACAGATTTGAATGAATGTGGTCAAAAACACAGGTTTTAGGGATTTGCAACAAAAAACATGTACAGCACCTGAAGAAGAGAACAGGAGTCACTATTTGTGTTAAATGAGTGAAAATGAATGTGTTGTCCGTTTTCATTGAACATGGTCTAAAATCATGTTTTAGGTGAGTTACCAGCCCAAAACGATGACTGCCCTACAAGAGAGAGGACATGACAGATTATGTGTCTTTCACATCTTTGAAAATACGTTTTAAACAGGCTACAATGAACATTGTATAAAATCACATTTTTTCGATTGCACAATTCAACCAGCAGATTAGTTGTAACGGCCAATGTGTGGAGACAACAGATTTGAATGAATGTGGTCAAAAACACAGGTTTTAGGGATTTGCAACAAAAAACATGTACAGCACCTGAAGAAGAGAACAGGAGTCACTATTTGTGTTAAATGAGTGAAAATGAATGTGTTGTCCGTTTTCATTGAACATGGTCTAAAATCATGTTTTAGGTGAGTTACCAGCCCAAAACGAGGACTGCCCTACTTGAGAGAGGACATGACAGAGTATGTGTCTTTCACATCTTTGAAAATACATTTTAAACAGGTTACAATGAACATTGTATGAAATCAAATGTTTTCGATTGCACAATTCAACCAGCGGATTAGTTGTAACGGCCAATGTGTGGAGACAACAGATTTGAATGAATGTGGTCAAAAACACAGGTATTAGGGATTTGCAACAAAAAACTGGTACAGCAGCTGAAGAAGAGAAGAGGAGTCACTATTTGTGTTAAATGAGTGAAAATGAATGTGTTGTCCGTTTTCATTGAACATGGTCTAAAATCATGTTTTAGGTGAGTTACCAGCCCAAAACGATGACTGCCCTACAAGAGAGAGGACATGACAGATTATGTGTCTTTCACATCTTTGAAAATACGTTTTAAACAGGCTACAATGAACATTGTATAAAATCACATTTTTTCGATTGCACAATTCAACCAGCAGATTAGTTGTAACGGCCAATGTGTGGAGACAACAGATTTGAATGAATGTGGTCAAAAACACAGGTTTTAGGGATTTGCAACAAAAAACATGTACAGCACCTGAAGAAGAGAACAGGAGTCACTATTTGTGTTAAATGAGTGAAAATGAATGTGTTGTCCGTTTTCATTGAACATGGTCTAAAATCATGTTTTAGGTGAGTTACCAGCCCAAAACGAGGACTGCCCTACTTGAGAGAGGACATGACAGAGTATGTGTCTTTCATATCTTTGAAAATACGTTTTAAACAGGTTACAATGAACATTGTATGAAATCAAATGTTTTCGATTGCACAATTCAACCAGCGGATTAGTTGTAACGGCCAATGTGTGGAGACAACAGATTTGAATGAATGTTGTCAAAAACACAGGTTTTAGGGATTTGCAACAAAAAACATGTACAGCACCTGAAGAAGAGAACAGGAGTCACTATTTGTGTTAAATGAGTGAAAATGAATGTGTTGTCCGTTTTCATTGAACATGGTCTAAAATCATGTTTTAGGTGAGTTACCAGCCCAAAACGAGGACTGCCCTACTTGAGAGAGGACATGACAGAGTATGTGTCTTTCACATCTTTGAAAATACGTTTTAAACAGGTTACAATGAACATTGTATGAAATCAATTTTTTTCGATTGCACAATTCAACCAGCGGATTAGTTGTAACGGCCAATGTGTGGAGACAACAGATTTGAATGAATGTGTTCAAAAACACAGGTTTTAGGGATTTGCAACAAAAAACATGTACAGCACCTGAAGAAGAGAACAGGAGTCACTATTTGTGTTAAATGAGTGAAAATGAATGTGTTGTCCGTTTTCATTGAACATGGTCTAAAATCATGTTTTAGGTGAGTTACCAGCCCAAAACGATGACTGCCCTACAAGAGAGAGGACATGACAGATTATGTGTCTTTCACATCTTTGAAAATACGTTTTAAACAGGCTACAATGAACATTGTATAAAATCACATTTTTTCGATTGCACAATTCAACCAGCAGATTAGTTGTAACGGCCAATGTGTGGAGACAACAGATTTGAATGAATGTGGTCAAAAACACAGGTTTTAGGGATTTGCAACAAAAAACATGTACAGCACCTGAAGAAGAGAACAGGAGTCACTATTTGTGTTAAATGAGTGAAAATGAATGTGTTGTCCGTTTTCATTGAACATGGTCTAAAATCATGTTTTAGGTGAGTTACCAGCCCAAAACGAGGACTGCCCTACTTGAGAGAGGACATGACAGAGTATGTGTCTTTCACATCTTTGAAAATACGTTTTAAACAGGTTACAATGAACATTGTATGAAATCAAATGTTTTCGATTGCACAATTCAACCAGCGGATTAGTTGTAACGGCCAATGTGTGGAGACAACAGATTTGAATGAATGTGGTCAAAAACACAGGTTTTAGGGATTTGCAACAAAAAACATGTACAGCACCTGAAGAAGAGAACAGGAGTCACTATTTGTGTTAAATGAGTGAAAATGAATGTGTTGTCCGTTTTCATTGAACATGGTCTAAAATCATGTTTTAGGTGAGTTACCAGCCCAAAACGATGACTGCTCTACAAGAGAGAGGACATGACAGATTATGTGTCTTTCACATCTTTGAAAATACGTTTTAAACAGGCTACAATGAACATTGTATAAAATCACATTTTTTCGATTGCACAATTCAACCAGCAGATTAGTTGTAACGGCCAATGTGTGGAGACAACAGATTTGAATGAATGTGGTCAAAAACACAGGTTTTAGGGATTTGCAACAAAAAACATGTACAGCACCTGAAGAAGAGAACAGGAGTCACTATTTGTGTTAAATGAGTGAAAATGAATGTGTTGTCCGTTTTCATTGAACATGGTCTAAAATCATGTTTTAGGTGAGTTACCAGCCCAAAACGATGACTGCCCTACAAGAGAGAGGACATGACAGATTATGTGTCTTTCACATCTTTGAAAATACGTTTTAAACAGGCTACAATGAACATTGTATAAAATCACATTTTTTCGATTGCACAATTCAACCAGCAGATTAGTTGTAACGGCCAATGTGTGGAGACAACAGATTTGAATGAATATGGTCAAAAACACAGGTTTTAGGGATTTGCAACAAAAAACATGTACAGCACCTGAAGAAGAGAACAGGAGTCACTATTTGTGTTCGAAGTGTGAAAATGAATGTGTTGTCCGTTTTCATTGAACATGGTCTAAAATCATGTTTTAGGTGAGTTACCAGCCCAAAACGATGACTGCCCTACAAGAGAGAGGACATGACAGATTATGTGTCTTTCACATCTTTGAAAATACGTTTTAAACAGGCTACAATGAACATTGTATAAAATCACATTTTTTCGATTGCACAATTCAACCAGCAGATTAGTTGTAACGGCCAATGTGTGGAGACAACAGATTTGAATGAATGTGGTCAAAAACACAGGTTTTAGGGATTTGCAACAAAAAACATGTACAGCACCTGAAGAAGAGAACAGGAGTCACTATTTGTGTTAAATGAGTGAAAATGAATGTGTTGTCCGTTTTCATTGAACATGGTCTAAAATCATGTTTTAGGTGAGTTACCAGCCCAAAACGAGGACTGCCCTACTTGAGAGAGGACATGACAGAGTATGTGTCTTTCACATCTTTGAAAATACGTTTTAAACAGGTTACAATGAACATTGTATGAAATCAAATGTTTTCGATTGCACAATTCAACCAGCGGATTAGTTGTAACGGCCAATGTGTGGAGACAACAGATTTGAATGAATGTGGTCAAAAACACAGGTTTTAGGGATTTGCAACAAAAAACATGTACAGCACCTGAAGAAGAGAACAGGAGTCACTATTTGTGTTAAATGAGTGAAAATGAATGTGTTGTCCGTTTTCATTGAACATGGTCTAAAATCATGTTTTAGGTGAGTTACCAGCCCAAAACGATGACTGCCCTACAAGAGAGAGGACATGACAGATTATGTGTCTTTCACATCTTTGAAAATACGTTTTAAACAGGCTACAATGAACATTGTATAAAATCACATTTTTTCGATTGCACAATTCAACCAGCAGATTAGTTGTAACGGCCAATGTGTGGAGACAACAGATTTGAATGAATGTGGTCAAAAACACAGGTTTTAGGGATTTGCAACAAAAAACATGTACAGCACCTGAAGAAGAGAACAGGAGTCACTATTTGTGTTAAATGAGTGAAAATGAATGTGTTGTCCGTTTTCATTGAACATGGTCTAAAATCATGTTTTAGGTGAGTTACCAGCCCAAAACGAGGACTGC
This sequence comes from Coregonus lavaretus, assembly GCF_964263955.1. Taxonomy (NCBI): domain Eukaryota; kingdom Metazoa; phylum Chordata; class Actinopteri; order Salmoniformes; family Salmonidae; genus Coregonus; species Coregonus lavaretus. The sequence continues at coordinate 20,129,975 of NC_140025.1, read as the reverse complement.
CCTACTTGAGAGAGGACATGACAGAGTATGTGTCTTTCACATCTTTGAAAATACGTTTTAAACAGGTTACAATGAACATTGTATGAAATCAAATGTTTTCGATTGCACAATTCAACCAGCGGATTAGTTGTAACGGCCAATGTGTGGAGACAACAGATTTGAATGAATGTGGTCAAAAACACAGGTTTTAGGGATTTGCAACAAAAAACTGGTACAGCAGCTGAAGAAGAGAAGAGGAGTCACTATTTGTGTTAAATGAGTGAAAATGAATGTGTTGTCCGTTTTCATTGAACATGGTCTAAAATCATGTTTTAGGTGAGTTACCAGCCCAAAACGATGACTGCCCTACAAGAGAGAGGACATGACAGATTATGTGTCTTTCACATCTTTGAAAATACGTTTTAAACAGGCTACAATGAACATTGTATAAAATCACATTTTTTCGATTGCACAATTCAACCAGCAGATTAGTTGTAACGGCCAATGTGTGGAGACAACAGATTTGAATGAATGTGGTCAAAAACACAGGTTTTAGGGATTTGCAACAAAAAACATGTACAGCACCTGAAGAAGAGAACAGGAGTCACTATTTGTGTTAAATGAGTGAAAATGAATGTGTTGTCCGTTTTCATTGAACATGGTCTAAAATCATGTTTTAGGTGAGTTACCAGCCCAAAACGAGGACTGCCCTACTTGAGAGAGGACATGACAGAGTATGTGTCTTTCATATCTTTGAAAATACGTTTTAAACAGGTTACAATGAACATTGTATGAAATCAAATGTTTTCGATTGCACAATTCAACCAGCGGATTAGTTGTAACGGCCAATGTGTGGAGACAACAGATTTGAATGAATGTTGTCAAAAACACAGGTTTTAGGGATTTGCAACAAAAAACATGTACAGCACCTGAAGAAGAGAACAGGAGTCACTATTTGTGTTAAATGAGTGAAAATGAATGTGTTGTCCGTTTTCATTGAACATGGTCTAAAATCATGTTTTAGGTGAGTTACCAGCCCAAAACGAGGACTGCCCTACTTGAGAGAGGACATGACAGAGTATGTGTCTTTCACATCTTTGAAAATACGTTTTAAACAGGTTACAATGAACATTGTATGAAATCAATTTTTTTCGATTGCACAATTCAACCAGCGGATTAGTTGTAACGGCCAATGTGTGGAGACAACAGATTTGAATGAATGTGGTCAAAAACACAGGTTTTAGGGATTTGCAACAAAAAACATGTACAGCACCTGAAGAAGAGAACAGGAGTCACTATTTGTGTTAAATGAGTGAAAATGAATGTGTTGTCCGTTTTCATTTAACATGGTCTAAAATCATGTTTTAGGTGAGTTACCAGCCCAAAACGATGACTGCCCTACAAGAGAGAGGACATGACAGATTATGTGTCTTTCACATCTTTGAAAATACGTTTTAAACAGGCTACAATGAACATTGTATAAAATCACATTTTTTCGATTGCACAATTCAACCAGCAGATTAGTTGTAACGGCCAATGTGTGGAGACAACAGATTTGAATGAATGTGGTCAAAAACACAGGTTTTAGGGATTTGCAACAAAAAACATGTACAGCACCTGAAGAAGAGAACAGGAGTCACTATTTGTGTTAAATGAGTGAAAATGAATGTGTTGTCCGTTTTCATTGAACATGGTCTAAAATCATGTTTTAGGTGAGTTACCAGCCCAAAACGAGGACTGCCCTACTTGAGAGAGGACATGACAGAGTATGTGTCTTTCACATCTTTGAAAATACGTTTTAAACAGGTTACAATGAACATTGTATGAAATCAAATGTTTTCGATTGCACAATTCAACCAGCGGATTAGTTGTAACGGCCAATGTGTGGAGACAACAGATTTGAATGAATGTGGTCAAAAACACAGGTTTTAGGGATTTGCAACAAAAAACTGGTACAGCAGCTGAAGAAGAGAAGAGGAGTCACTATTTGTGTTAAATGAGTGAAAATGAATGTGTTGTCCGTTTTCATTGAACATGGTCTAAAATCATGTTTTAGGTGAGTTACCAGCCCAAAACGATGACTGCCCTACAAGAGAGAGGACATGACAGATTATGTGTCTTTCACATCTTTGAAAATACGTTTTAAACAGGCTACAATGAACATTGTATAAAATCACATTTTTTCGATTGCACAATTCAACCAGCAGATTAGTTGTAACGGCCAATGTGTGGAGACAACAGATTTGAATGAATGTGGTCAAAAACACAGGTTTTAGGGATTTGCAACAAAAAACATGTACAGCACCTGAAGAAGAGAACAGGAGTCACTATTTGTGTTAAATGAGTGAAAATGAATGTGTTGTCCGTTTTCATTGAACATGGTCTAAAATCATGTTTTAGGTGAGTTACCAGCCCAAAACGATGACTGCCCTACAAGAGAGAGGACATGACAGATTATGTGTCTTTCACATCTTTGAAAATACGTTTTAAACAGGCTACAATGAACATTGTATAAAATCACATTTTTTCGATTGCACAATTCAACCAGCAGATTAGTTGTAACGGCCAATGTGTGGAGACAACAGATTTGAATGAATATGGTCAAAAACACAGGTTTTAGGGATTTGCAACAAAAAACATGTACAGCACCTGAAGAAGAGAACAGGAGTCACTATTTGTGTTCGAAGTGTGAAAATGAATGTGTTGTCCGTTTTCATTGAACATGGTCTAAAATCATGTTTTAGGTGAGTTACCAGCCCAAAACGATGACTGCCCTACAAGAGAGAGGACATGACAGATTATGTGTCTTTCACATCTTTGAAAATACGTTTTAAACAGGCTACAATGAACATTGTATAAAATCACATTTTTTCGATTGCACAATTCAACCAGCAGATTAGTTGTAACGGCCAATGTGTGGAGACAACAGATTTGAATGAATGTGGTCAAAAACACAGGTTTTAGGGATTTGCAACAAAAAACATGTACAGCACCTGAAGAAGAGAACAGGAGTCACTATTTGTGTTAAATGAGTGAAAATGAATGTGTTGTCCGTTTTCATTGAACATGGTCTAAAATCATGTTTTAGGTGAGTTACCAGCCCAAAACGAGGACTGCCCTACTTGAGAGAGGACATGACAGAGTATGTGTCTTTCACATCTTTGAAAATATGTTTTAAACAGGTTACAATGAACATTGTATGAAATCAAATGTTTTCGATTGCACAATTCAACCAGCGGATTAGTTGTAACGGCCAATGTGTGGAGACAACAGATTTGAATGAATGTGGTCAAAAACACAGGTTTTAGGGATTTGCAACAAAAAACATGTACAGCACCTGAAGAAGAGAACAGGAGTCACTATTTGTGTTAAATGAGTGAAAATGAATGTGTTGTCCGTTTTCATTGAACATGGTCTAAAATCATGTTTTAGGTGAGTTACCAGCCCAAAACGATGACTGCCCTACAAGAGAGAGGACATGACAGATTATGTGTCTTTCACATCTTTGAAAATACGTTTTAAACAGGCTACAATGAACATTGTATAAAATCACATTTTTTCGATTGCACAATTCAACCAGCAGATTAGTTGTAACGGCCAATGTGTGGAGACAACAGATTTGAATGAATGTGGTCAAAAACACAGGTTTTAGGGATTTGCAACAAAAAACATGTACAGCACCTGAAGAAGAGAACAGGAGTCACTATTTGTGTTAAATGAGTGAAAATGAATGTGTTGTCCGTTTTCATTGAACATGGTCTAAAATCATGTTTTAGGTGAGTTACCAGCCCAAAACGAGGACTGCCCTACTTGAGAGAGGACATGACAGAGTATGTGTCTTTCACATCTTTGAAAATACGTTTTAAACAGGTTACAATGAACATTGTATGAAATCAAATGTTTTCGATTGCACAATTCAACCAGCGGATTAGTTGTAACGGCCAATGTGTGGAGACAACAGATTTGAATGAATGTGGTCAAAAACACAGGTTTTAGGGATTTGCAACAAAAAACTGGTACAGCAGCTGAAGAAGAGAAGAGGAGTCACTATTTGTGTTAAATGAGTGAAAATGAATGTGTTGTCCGTTTTCATTGAACATGGTCTAAAATCATGTTTTAGGTGAGTTACCAGCCCAAAACGATGACTGCCCTACAAGAGAGAGGACATGACAGATTATGTGTCTTTCACATCTTTGAAAATACGTTTTAAACAGGCTACAATGAACATTGTATAAAATCACATTTTTTCGATTGCACAATTCAACCAGCAGATTAGTTGTAACGGCCAATGTGTGGAGACAACAGATTTGAATGAATGTGGTCAAAAACACAGGTTTTAGGGATTTGCAACAAAAAACATGTACAGCACCTGAAGAAGAGAACAGGAGTCACTATTTGTGTTAAATGAGTGAAAATGAATGTGTTGTCCGTTTTCATTGAACATGGTCTAAAATCATGTTTTAGGTGAGTTACCAGCCCAAAACGATGACTGCCCTACAAGAGAGAAGACATGACAGATTATGTGTCTTTCACATCTTTGAAAATACGTTTTAAACAGGCTACAATGAACATTGTATAAAATCACATTTTTTCGATTGCACAATTCAACCAGCAGATTAGTTGTAACGGCCAATGTGTGGAGACAACAGATTTGAATGAATGTGGTCAAAAACACAGGTTTTAGGGATTTGCAACAAAAAACATGTACAGCACCTGAAGAAGAGAACAGGAGTCACTATTTGTGTTAAATGAGTGAAAATGAATGTGTTGTCCGTTTTCATTGAACATGGTCTAAAATCATGTTTTAGGTGAGTTACCAGCCCAAAACGAGGACTGCCCTACTTGAGAGAGGACATGACAGAGTATGTCTTTCACATCTTTGAAAATACGTTTTAAACAGGTTACAATGAACATTGTATGAAATCAAATGTTTTCGATTGCACAATTCAACCAGCGGATTAGTTGTAACGGCCAATGTGTGGAGACAACAGATTTGAATGAATGTGGTCAAAAACACAGGTTTTAGGGATTTGCAACAAAAAACTGGTACAGCAGCTGAAGAAGAGAAGAGGAGTCACTATTTGTGTTAAATGAGTGAAAATGAATGTGTTGTCCGTTTTCATTGAACATGGTCTAAAATCATGTTTTAGGTGAGTTACCAGCCCAAAACGATGACTGCCCTACAAGAGAGAGGACATGACAGATTATGTGTCTTTCACATCTTTGAAAATACGTTTTAAACAGGCTACAATGAACATTGTATAAAATCACATTTTTTCGATTGCACAATTCAACCAGCAGATTAGTTGTA